>NC_138772.1:173005647-173459703 GCF_965119305.1 Pelophylax lessonae | reverse complement strand
AGGAAGGAACTAGGACGCCGAAGTAAGCTCGAGAGACCGGGAACTCGAAGGACTGAGAGAGCCCTCAAGTCTCCATAGTGCGCCCACGCCACCCCGGAGAGGAGAGGAGAAGCGGAGTTACGGCGGCAGTAGCCCTGGTCGGATGCCTGTAGCGGTAGAAGACCAGCTGTAGCGGCGGAAGAACGGCGGTGGTGAGAGAGCGTGGGCTGCGCAGCATGTCAGGGTGTGTAGCCTTGTTTCTCCCCCGACTTAGCTGCTTGCTACACAGACTGTACGGACTGCACTGCTGATGGAGACCTGTGGACTGTAGCTTGGAAAGTGCTACTTGGGAGACGCTCACTCAGCCTGCATCACTGGACCCTCTCCCTCCGGGCTGAGGGACAGTGGCACTTTGCCTTATGTGCAAGTCGGCATATGGGGAGAGAGTCAGTTATTTTTCCTGCACAATCGGCAGCCTGTACTCCATACACAAGGGAGCTAAAAGGAGCAGCTGGATCGGAGGACTGTCGAGTAGGTAAGCCTTCCAGCCAACTATATTACTAGCTCCTATTAAACCGTACCTGAACTGATCACTTGAATGGTATGTGTAACCAACGGCCCTCATGGAACGGGTGTGAGGCACGGTGAAGTGTGAGACCGGTGCAGGAACCTCTCCTTATCTCTTTTCTCGGGCATGGGTTTAGGAAGGCTTGATAGGAAAATCTATCTCTCACTGGATGTTTAATCAGTTTTTTTCTCCCCACCTGCTGAATAAGGATGTAAGATATTAGCCAGTGGAGAACATTACTTGGAGCATTATATTTAAAGAGGCACAGACTCCCCTGAACTGAGTTATAAACAGAGACTACAAGTGGAGGAGGGGAAGGGAGAAGAGTGAGTGGGAAAGGAGGGAGGATGACGCTTACTAAAAGAAAGAAGGGAAAGAAGAATGCAGTAAAGTCACAGACAAGCAGACCAGAGGGAGAGATTGTAAGATTCCTCACTAATAGCCAGAAATTATCCAGAGACGCAAGGATGGAAGCATGTGAGAAGAATGTCCTGACAAGCCCAGGGTCCGGGGATACTCCTAATTCACCAGCCACCTCCCCAGTCTCAGAAAACTATTCAGATAGCCCAGGTAATGGACAAAGAGAAAACATGGCAACTGGTATACATGCACAGGCTTTGATGCAAAATTCAGAACTGAAAGCTATGCTCCAGGCTTTGCCAACAAAAAACGATATAGTACAAATGATTAATAAAATAGAAGAAACACATCTAAAAGAAATGCAAGTGATAAAAAAAGATATACAAAAGATTACAACACGTCTAGAAGAAGAGGTAGCAGCCAGAAAAATTTTAGAAGGAAAAGTGACCTCGTTAGAATTAATTAGAGATACACAGAGGGAGACGGAAGATACGGTGCAACTTCAATTAGAAGAAATGGAGAATAGAAGTAGACGTAGCAACTTGAGAATTCGGGGGATACCTGAAACTATAAATAATGACAAACTAACCGAAGTGGTGGAAAATATTTTCAAACAGGTCCTGAGGGGTAAACTTCCTGACCGTCTTGAAATAGAAAGGATACACAGAACTTTGGGCCCCAGAAGTAAAGATGAGAAAAGACCAAGAGACGTGATATGTAGATTACATCATTACACGCATAAGGAGACAATTTTAAGGGAGGCTTGGGGAGCAAAGGACATAAATGTGGAAGGAACCCCGATTAAAATCTTTTCAGACATTGCTAGAGGAACACTGAGGAGAAGAGCACTTTTAAGACCCTTATTGGACCTAGCAAAAAAGATGGGGTGTACTTATAGATGGGGATTTCCCTTTTCGGTTATATTTCAAAAAGACGGTCGATATTTTAACCTCAGATCCTTTCAAGATCGAATGGCCCTTTTTCGGTTTATAGGAACAGAACCAATACAGGTTGTAAACTGGCTAGCCCGGATACCGAAGGAAAGATTCCCTCTGTACCCTCAGCGGCAAGAAGAGGGACGAGCCGCTGGGATAGAGGAAGAGAGAGGATAAGGAGGACTGACTCTTAAATCACTTGCTTATTTTAACTTTTTTTTTTTTTTTTCTCTCTCTTTTTCCTCCTCTCCTCCAAATAGAAGGACTCTAAGTGACTGTGAGGAGGGAGCACCACCTACCCTTAGTTTGCTTTTTGTGTGACAGGTTTAAGTTTAGAGCACATTTAGAGAGGGAGTGTTTAAATTTTTTTTTAATACTCTATATCAGTATTCATTTTTGATACACTCTGTAGGGGATTGTTATAATTTTTTTTTTTTTTTCTTGACAGGTTTTGGATTTAGAACACATTTAGATAGGGAGTGTCGAATTTCTTCAATACTCTCTATCCGTATAATTTTTGACACACTTTATAGGGATTAGGGATTTTTTTTTTTTTTTTTTTTTTTTTTTTTTTTCTCTTCGACAGGTTCTGGATTTAGAACATATTTAGATAGGGAGTGTTGAATTTCTTCAATAGTCCCTATCCGTATAATCTTTGACACACTTTATAGGGATTAGGGATTTTTTTTTTTTTTTTTTTTTTTTTTTGTTTGGGAAAGAACACATCTTGGGAGGGAGTACTCACATTTTCTAATACGATTTACCCGTTTTATTAATATATAGGCATTTTGCACGGGGAGGTTTTCCCCCCCTTTTTTTTTTTTTTTTTTTTTTTTTTAGTATGGCACATCTTGGGTAAATAACACACTTTAGGGAGAGAGTGTTAGTTATTATAATACTTTCTGCCCTTCTTATTAATCCTAAATACACGGGGAGGAGGGATGTTCCCTTTCTTAAAAGACATTACATAGGGGGAGGAGGGGAGGGGGGATTGTGAGACATGTAATTAAGGTGAATAGTGCATGGATAAATGATAATACCGGTATTAAACTTTGAGGGAGGGACCAATGAGGGGGTGGAGCTTTAGAGCAGGGGGGACGTGGGCATCCAGGAGCCATGGCGAGGAGTGGAGATCCAGAGAAGTAAAGCCCTTCTCAATGGAAACCCAATCCTTATGAGGCCCATGGATGTTCCAATCCGCTATCCTAGTAAGGTGACTAGCGGCGTAGTAATTATACAGGTCAGGAAGGCCAATACCACCTTTAGACTTCGGTCTCGTGAGGGTCTTATAAGCAATGCGGGGCTGTTTGTCCCCCCACAAGAAGGAGGTGCAGATACGACGGTAGTTTTTAAAGAAGGAAGGGGGGAGCAGTATGGGGACCGTTTGGAGGACATAGAGGAGGCGGGGTAGAGCATTCATTTTTAGGACAGCTGCCCTGCCGAACCAGGACAGCTGAAGCTTGGACCAGGATTGGAGGTCTTTCGATATCCGAGCGAAAAGCTGGGGGAAGTTGCGATCAAACAAGTGTTGGAGGTTAGAAGGAATTTCAATGCCCAGGTAAGTGATCGAGTCCGATTTCCACGTAAAGCGGAAATTCGCCCGACAGCGCTCCACTTCTGAGTGGGGTAGGGTGACATTTAACGCGAAGGGTTTGGAAAAATTGATCCGAAAGTTGGAAAGAGAAGCATACTCCTCGAACACTTTGAGGAGAGCAGGAAGGGTCGTGATGGGATCGGAGAGGAACAACAGAAGATCATCCGCATACGCGGCAAGTTTGTACGTCCTGTCAGCGAAATGAATCCCGTGAATCATGTCACATTGTCTAATCCTGTGGAGGAGGGGCTCCAGAGTCATAATAAAAATTAAGGGGGACAGTGGGCATCCCTGTCTGGTACCGTTGGAGATCTGGAAGGCATTCGACAGGGTGTCATTAACGCGGATCCGCGCCTCCGGTTTAGCGTACATGGCCAGAACATAGCCAAGGAACCGGGGACCCAATCCCCAGGCAGAGAGCGTTGCTGCCAGAAAATCCCACGAGACCCTGTCGAATGCCTTCTCAGCGTCCAGGGAGAGCAGGAATCCCTTCTGGTTAGTGGTGGAGAGAACGTGGTGCAGGTTAAGCGCTTTGATGGTGTTATACCGCGCCTCGCGGCCCGGGACAAAACCAACCTGGTCTTTATGAATCCCCTTAGGCAGAAGCGGGAGTAGTCTGTTGGCCAGGATCTTTGCGAACAGCTTGACATCCACATTGATGAGGGAGATCGGCCTGTAGCTTGCAGGGGAGGTCGGGTCCTTTCCCTCCTTCGGGATCACCACAATGTGGGCTTCAAGCATCCGCGGGGACAGGGGGTTGTCTGCCGAGACAGAGTTAAATGCGGATAAGAACGGGGCGACAAGGGTATCAGGGAAGGATTTGTAGTATGCAACTGAAAGGCCGCCTGGGCCCGGGCACTTATTGGGTTGCATTTGTTTAAGCGCCAGGTCCCATTCCTGCTTGGAGATGGGAAGATCCAGCGCAGTGCGAAAGTCTGGAGAAGCATGACGGGGTAGGTTGGACGCAAGATAGTCCGTGATGGCCTGAGATCTGGATGGGTTGGAGGGGGGGTGGGAACGTGTAGGGTCTAGGTTGTAAAGTTTTCTGTAGAAGGCCTCAAATTCTGCCGCAATGTCTCGGTTGTTAGCCACCAGGGAGCCAGTGGGTGAGCGGAGGGAGTGGACCGTGGACTTCGCCTTCTTTTGGCGAAGAGCTGTGGCAAGGAGTCGACCGCTTTTATTGGCCTGCTCATAAAAGAGCTTTTGGGATAGGAGGAAGCTACGCCTAGTCTTACGGTCCAATTCCTCCATGAGTCGTTCGCGAGCGGAGGTAAGGGCCGCCAAAGTGTCTTGAGCCAGAGATCGCTTGTGAGCCAGTTCCAAGGTACGGATGCGCGAGAGCAGGTCGGAGACTATAGCCTCCCTTTCTTTCCTCAGCGCCGCTGAAAGCGCAATTAATTTACCCCGAATTACGCATTTGTGGGCTTCCCATTGAACGAGGGCCGACGTGTCCGGCGTCGCGTTGACCGTGAAGTATTCCTGCAAAGATTCGCAGATAGCGGCTGATCTAGCTTTGTCCGTCAGCAAAGATGAGTTAAGGCTCCAAACCCGATCTCTGGATAGGGATAGTGGAAAGGTAAGGGTAAGGGAAATAGGGTGATGATCCGAGAGAATCGATGGCTCTATAGAGGCCTCAGTGAGAGCAGATTGCGAGAGGAACAGATAGTCGATTCTGGAATATTTAGCATGGAGAGGGGAGAAGTAGGTGTAATCCTTATCCTTAGCGTGGAGCGTCCGCCAGGAGTCGTGAAGCTGGAGTTCTCTAAGACATAGCCTAATCTGTTTAAGGGCCTTGTAAGGCAGACATGAGGAACCTGAGGAGGTGTCAAGCAGCGGCTCCAGGGGAACATTGAAGTCGCCCCCAAAGATCAAGGTGCCCTGCTGGAAGGGCGCCAGTTCACCCAAAACTGATCTGAAAAAAGAGACCTGGGACTGGTTGGGGCTGTAAACGTTCGCAAGGGTGATCTGTAAGTGTTTAAGGGTACCCCGAAGCAGTAAATAACGCCCCTGGGCGTCCGCCAGGGAGTCAGAAATGGAGATAGGAGCCGACTTAGCAATGAGTATAGAGACCCCTTTAGACTTGGAGGTCTCCGATGTAGCGTGAAAAGCTTGAGTGAAATGTTTGTTTGTGCATCTAGGAAGGGCGTCCGAACGGAAGTGCGTCTCTTGCAAGAATACAACATCCGCGCGGAGTCTATGCATATGCGCGAGCGTTTTTGGGGCGTGTTCAAACCCCGGGTGTTTAAGGAGACAACCTTAAGGCGAAGATCAGCAGGCTGGGGTGCTGGTGCGGACATTGTTCCAAAAAAAAAAAAAGGGGGGGGGGGAGGGAGAGGTGGGTCGAGAGTTAGTGAGAGGGAGGGGGGAATGGGAAGGATAGAAACCGGGAGGGTAGCTAAAGAACCGTGAGAACCGACAGACCAGCTGGGGAACTCAAAGAGGGAGGGGGTGTGTGGAAGTCGGAGGGTGTCGGACGACCGCTAAGAAACGGCGACCGTTGGTGGGCACGGAAGGAGACAACCAACACGGTGGCCAGAACTCCGGGGACCTGCAGGGGTCATTAGTAGCATTTGTGAGAGCCCAGGTAAATGAGGGAACAGTAGGGAGCAAACTTAGGGAGGAGGGAGCATGTACAATCTGATGCAGGCGCGGCGATGAGGCGTCAGGGAGGCAGAACCAGAAGGCGAGCCACAGGGGGGGATCGGGGAAAAGCACATGCGTCAAAGTGAGGGTGGCAAAGGCAAAGAGATGGGAGACGAGTGGGAGACAGGGACGGTCCGAGAGAGGGCGAGTGAGTCCGTATTGAGGGAGACGTACCAAGGTGGGCAAGCCAAGGGGCGAACGGAACGTAGGAGAGGTGTCTCGTGGTCAGGTGAGAAAAAGGAGGAGCAGGCAAGGGAGCATCAGAGAGGAAGAGAAGGGCAGGAGAAGAATGACCACCCAGGGGGGGTCTGATCACTCGGCAAAAATAGGTAGCAACCAGAGGACAGTGGAAGGTGGAGTAGCACAGAAATACCAGTGGATACAAATAAAACTTGCTGGAACAATTTTAACAATAACAGTGAAACAGCAGTGCATTGATGCCATAAAGAGTCACAACAGCCCATCACTTTCAATGCGTGTCCCGGAATACATATAATTTGCGGAGCAACGGCAGTCGCCAGGCCCGCCAGTGACCCCACCATCCCACCGTCGGCCAATACCTCCGCTTCCCCAGAAAAAAGGGGGGGGGTGTGGACCCTCAGAAAGGATACAGAGAGGGAGCCATCCCAGGAGGGCCGGCCGACAGCAGGATGGGGCGCCCCCGACTGAGATGAATGCGCAACTGCACCTGGGGCATAGGGACACAAGACATACCCCACCTCCCCCAGGTGTGTAAATGACAGCCCGGGAGGAGGCAAGGCAAGGCAGGAGCGCCCCACGGGCTACCCAGCAGTGCGGGCGCCGGCCTGGTCAGCGGGAGGGGGGGGGGAACCGCAGCGTCAGCACCGGGGCCCCGCCCCCCTACACAGAGCAGGGCACCACCCCCCGAGATCAGGCACCGCGCCTTACGGCAAATACCCCAGCATCCATGTGTAAGCCAGGAGATGTAGGAAGAGGGTGGGAGGGGGAAGGAGGGGTAGACAAGGAGAAGAGGGCAAGGGAGGGGACAAGGAAGGGGAGGAGAGGAAGAAGGGGGAGGGGAGGGGAAGAAGGAAAGGGGTGGAATAAGGAAGGGAGGGGAAGAAGGAGGGGAGGGGAGGGGAAGAAGGAGGGGAGGGAAGGGGAAGACGGAGGGGAGGGGAGGGGAAGGAGGAGGGGAAGGAGGAGGGGAAGAAGGAGGGAAGGGGAGGGGAAGAGGGAGGGAAGGGGAGGGGAAGAAGGAGGGGAGGGGAAGAAGGAGGGGAGGGGAAGATGGAGGGGAGGGGAAGAAGGAAGGGGGGGAAGGATGGAGGGGAGGGGGGAAGGACGGAGGGGAGGGGGGAAGGACGGAGGGGAGGGGGGAAGGATGGGGGAGAGAGAGGGGGGAGGAGGGGGGCGAGGGAAGGAGGAAAGTGAGAGGGAGCAACAAAGTGCATTGCAGACAGGGTCAATTAACTCAGTATTCTTCCCAGCATGGATGAGAGCAAAAACACTAAGGGCTAGCTAAGAGCAAGTGTAAAAGCAGGACAACAGTAATGAGTGCATCCGCCAAAATCAACGAACCGTATACTGTCCCCAGCCCATGGTAGAGGAGTCCTGTGAAGAGCAGGGGCGAACAACGTCTGCAAGAAGAAGGGGGGGTATCCAGCTCGTTCGTGCCATTGCAGAGGGCGGGCCGGGGGCAGCACCCAGGAAGCACGGGGGAATGAGCCAGGGCCCGAGGTATTCCATAGGCGGACAGTCCCGGGCAGCCGGAAGGGCGAGTTCGTGGAAGTCACGGGGGGCACGGTGGAGGAGGGGGAATCAGGGCAATGAGCGAGGGGAATCCGAGGCACACAGCAGCAAGGGTCCCAGAGAGACCGGAGGGTATTGTCAGCGGGGGGAAGAGGTCCAGCTGTTGATTCTCCCGGGGGGGGCAGGCAGAGAGATCCAAGTGATCGGAGAGAGCCTGGGTAAGGAAGAGGGGGCTCACAAGAACCGGAGGTGTAATCCAATGCAGTGTAGCCCGTGGGACCGTTCACAGGAGGCAGCGGCAGAGGAGTAGCAGGCGGGGCGGCGGGTCCGGAGGTCCGGGGACAGCGTGGGTCATGTGAGGGCAAGGAGGGCATCATGACAAGGCAACAGAGGATAGGGTCAGCTCCAGCAAGACAAACGGGATCCAGGCGAACAGTTCCGTGCTATCCGAAAAAGGCGATGAGCGGGGAAGACTATGGAGCGTGACGTGCTTTCCGGTAGACGGGTGAGGCCGTCGGGCTCCCGTTGCGGGGAGCATCTCTCCCATTGCCCGGAGGTGAAGAAGGCGGGTGGGATCGGCGGCGGCCCAGGACATAGTTGTCAGCCACTTGGATGCCCTCCATGGAGGTCGCTCGGTACATCGGGGAGGTGCGGAACTCACTGTACCAGTCGGGGACATCGACAGGAGGAATGCCCAGGGTCGCACAGAAGTGGTCGAGGTCCTCCGGAACCCGCAGCAGGGCCGTGCGACCCTGTGAGGAGGCCAATAGCCCGAAGGGAAACTTCCACCTGTAAACGATCGCCCGGGATCTAAGTTCCTCCAGCAGAGGGCGAAGCTCTCGGCGTCTCTGAAGCGTTATGGCAGAAAGATCCTGGAAGAGCTTGATGTCGGCACTCTGGAACGTGAGGTGCTGTCTGATTCTGGCATTCCTCAAGACATCCTCTTTAAGCTGGAAATTGGCCAGACAGCACACCACGTCCCTCGGAGGATCATTCTCCCTGCCACGGGGTCTCAGGGCCCGGTGAATGCGCTCAAAGACCACGGGTGTCTCGGGGGGCCTGCCGAGGAGGTCGTTACACATGGAGGTGACAGCGTGAGGCAAATTTTGATGTTCGATGCTCTCGGGGACTCCCCGCACTTGAAGGTTCCTTCGGCGGCCCCTTTTGTCCAGGTCCTCCACATGTCGGTTGAGATCTCTAAGGAGGACCGCATGCGACTCTGACACCTGGTATACCTGCCCAAGGGAAGCATCATGGCGGGCGGTGACCATCTCGACCTCCTCCACCCTCACAGACATTGCCTGAAAGTCCCTGCGGAGGTCCGCTATGGCCGCCGCCATAGCCGCCTTGATATCTGCGGCAACCAGCAACAGATCCGCCATAGAAAGAGTTGGAGGGGCCACCGGAGCTCTCGGAGGTTCTTGTGAGGGCGTAGGCAGAGAGGCTCCCAGCTCTGCGGCTTGCCTGTTTGGCGAGCGGGAACGTGAGCGGGCGGTTTGAGAGGACGAGGAAGATGGAGAGGGCCGTTGTGACCGGAAGATGTCCGGGATATTACGGCTAAGTGTTAGCTCCATTTCTCCCGGGGTTCCCGCTCGGGTGGCGGAAGAGCTTCTGGCTTTGCTTCCCATGATTTAGGATAAGGTAGACACGAAGAAAGGGCTCAGGATGAGGTAATTTCAGACCCCTCAGTGCAGGAGCTCAGGTTCAAGCGGCCATATTGGATCGGGTCCAAGCCACGCCCCTTCATTTTATCATTTAACAAAATTAGTAAAAAAAAAAAAAAAAGGAAATGAACGAAAGCTAAATCCAAATAAAATCAATATTTGGTATGACCAGTCTTTGCCTGCAAAACAGCATCAGTTCTTCTAGGAAGGATCTCAGCAGGTAAGTTGTTCCAAACATCTTGGAGCACAGATCTTCTGTGGATGTAGGCTGCCTAAAATCCTTCTGTCTCTTCATGTAATCCCAGACAGACCCGATGATGTTGGGATCAGGACTCTGTGGGGGCCAAACCATCACTTCCAGGACTCCTTGTTCTTTTTTAAGCCAAAGATAGTTCTTAAAGGATAAGTTCACCTTTTGTAAAATAAATAAATGCACATTATTTGCAGTTAAAAAAATGTGCATTTATCATTTTTAACATTGCAGCCTTAAAAGCATTCCACCCATGATCAGCAGACCACAGGTGAAACGCATGGATCCTGCAAACACTCAGTAAGCTGCCTGCCCATACTTCCAATACAGGCAGGCAGTTACTAATTGGCAGGAAGAATTGATAAACTATGGGAGTGCTCACCAGTGCCCTTGCAGTTCATTGAGAATGGTAATGGTACTTGCCACAATGCTAATTGTCTAATTCATTCACAGGAGACTGTGAATGAATGATGCAGCCATGTGGGAGGGAGATCCACGCCCACTGTCACAAAGTAGAGAGCGCTGGTGGTAGGAGGTGGATCACTAGGAGCATGTTACATGTTAAACCCTAAATATGGGTTTAACATGTAAAATGTTCCTAGGGGTAAACTTAGCCTTTATTGACATTGGCTGTACGTATATTTGGGATCGTTGACCTGCTGCAGGAAAATTTAGGGTCGCAGATCTTCTGTGAATGTAGGCTGCCTCAAATCCTTTTGTCTTTTCATGAAATCTTAGACAGACTCCATGATATTGAGATCAGGGCTCTGTGGGGGCCAAACCATCATTTCCAGGACTCCTTGTTCTTCTTTACGTTGAAGATAGTTCTTAATGACATTGGCTGTAAGTTTGGGGTTGTTGTCTTGCTGCAGAAAAAAATGTGGGGCCAATCACACACCTTTCCTGATAGTATAGTATGATGGATAGGTATCTGCCTGTATTTCTCAGCATTGAGGTCACCATTGATCCTGACCAAATCTCCAACTCCATTTGCAGAACTGCAGCTCCAAACTTGCAGGGAACCTCAACCATGCTTCACTGTTCCCTGCAGACACTCATTATTGTACTGCTCCCCAGTCCTTCGCAAACAAACTGCCACCTACTAAAGTCAAATATTTCAAATTTGACTTATCCGTCCAGAGCACCTGCTGCCATTTTTCTGCACCCCATTTACTATGTTTTCATGCATAGATAAGCTGCTTAGCCATGTTTCCACGTCAGAAGTATGGCTTTTGGCCACAATTCTTCAATGAAGATCACTTCTCCAAACAGTAGCTATGGGTACCTGGATCCCTCTGGTTTCTGTCAGTTCTGTGCTGATGGCACTGCTGAACATCTTCTGATGTCAAAGGCATTAGGCTTCCTTGGCTGACCACTGTGTCCACGGTCCTCAATGTTTCCCATTTGTTTGTACTTAATCAAAAGAGCTTGAACAGCACATCTTGAAACCCCAGTCTACTGTGAAATCTTTGCTGGGAGAGACCTTGCTGATGCAGTATAACTACCTTGTGTGCTCAGTCTTGCCATGCTGTATGACCTGTGACCTGAAACTCACCTTAGGCTACATTCACACTTGAGCTGAGTTTTTTTTAGCATTCTGTAGCATTTTTGAGCAGATTTGCAAATATTACAGGTGTTTTTCAGGCAATGGGGACTTGACCCCATTTACACTTAAGCGTTTTTTCAGCTCGATGCTCAGAAATGCTCAACAAGCAAAATTCTATTCATTTTAATGGCCCCTGTTCACATTTAGGTGTTTTGTCATCTGTAGCAAAATGCATGTCGCTCAAAAAAGTACATCAGCTTCTTTTCAGGCAGATTTGAGCATTTTTGTCTCCATAGACTTCAATGGAAAATGTCCAAACAGGGAGAAATGAGTGTTTCTCTTTCTTTCATCGACAGGCACACAGCGCTCCATAAATCATAACTACTGGGTTATATTTCCTCCTCCAAGAGTAGGACTAGGCAGATAAAAAAAACACCTAGCTATGCCCATGGGCTGTCCCCAGCTGGTATATAACCGCCTTCTCTGCTCTAGGTAATCAGTTTCATTCTGTCTAGTCAGGAGTAAGGACCTAGGCTCCCTGCCAGGATCTTTTGATCCTAGTAATTTTTTCTCCTTCCTTGCATCTTTTTTGTTTTTTTCTCTTGGGAGATCTACAGTCAGCTGCCGGGGTGGGTGATGATAATCTAGATACAGTGCTCTCCCCCGTCCAGCCAGAGAGCATGTGCAGACCTCAGCTACGCACAAGGTCGGCCACTACATAGTCTCAGGGACAGAGGCTGGCCCGTGAGTTAAATGTCTCGCAGGGTCGCATAGGACCGGACGCTGGTCCGAGTCGCAGCGCTCCCTCGCCTGACTTATTCCCCGCTTCAGCAGCGAGGAGTTCTGTCTGGAGCATCAATCACACCATGGAAGGGTAAGTACTGTAAGTCCCCCCTCTCCCTTTTGGGTGGTTTTGTGGGTGGACATGGGTACCCTCCTGGGATATTAGAGCCTGCCTGCGGGTTCCCTCCTCCCATCCTAAAGTCCCTCGGTTGAGTGGGCTTTCCCCCCCCCCATGGACTGTTGAGGGTCCCAGGGCAGACTGCAGAGACCCCTGGGAGTTTTCCCACCATTTCCCTTCTTTAGAGATCAGTGCAGAGGGTGCAACAGTGCAGAGTGCACAGCGGAGTTCCCCTAAATTTTGTCCCTGCCTGGTGGTGTACAGTACCTTTAGTGGGAGGGTCCCCTTGCAGAGGGCACAGCAGTTTGGAAGGCACAGAGTGTTCCTAGCAGCATGCTTCAGCAGCCGATGGCCATGTCGGGAAGTCCGATGACGCCACGGTAGCCATTTTACCTTGGTTTGGCTGGTCTCCAGCTGGCGGCCATGTTTGTGTAGTCCGATTATGTCATGGTGGCCATTTTTCCTTAGTTCGGGAGACGCTATAGACAGCCAGAACCTCTTGGAGTGGCCGGAGCTCCTCTTCTTCCTCCTTGGTCTCCTCTTCCTGTCCCGAGATATATGAAGCAGACGGCGTCCATGGGTTGCTGGATCCAAATTGTGGCGCTCCTCTGGTCGGTAGGGTGAGTCCTTTAGGGTCTCTGTTATCTCTCTCTGCTGATGGTTACCCTGAGCATTGGGGGGATCCTTAGTGGTGCCAAAAGATCTTTTGTGCTGCAGGGTCTTCCTTTTCCCTATGGAGTCTCAGGGTCCCATCTCCTCCACTGACCCCCTCATGGAGGTGGCAGGTCCCTCAGAATCCCAGCTTCCCATGGTTGCGCTGACGGCGGTCCTACAGTCCTTAGTATCTTGGGTTGAAGTGGCGTGTGGGCAAAGACCCGGGGGGGAAGCGTCCCCTGCCTTTCCCTGCTCAGTCTGTCTCATCTGCTCAGCCTCAGGACACGGCCCGTCAGGGTGGGCTTGATATCACACCCCCAGATCGATCCGATAGCTAGGATGATTCCTTAATGGTTGCATCAGCGAATGAAAAAGCACTAGTAGACACTTTCATTACTGCAGTGCATGAAACTTTCAAAATTAAGAATTTGGCTGATGTGGCCGAGGATGTGGCTTTGTCTTTTGGTACGCATAAGTCACCTTGCACTTCAAAGGTGTTTCATTATGTGCCTTAATTTGACAGATTTACCTTTAGGGAATGGGAACAACCCAAGTTACCCTTTGTGGTCCCCAAATGTTTTGCAGTACGTTACCCTTTTGAGGTATCACTTCTAAAAAAAATGGACTAGTCCACCAGTGGTGGAACCTCCTGTTTCCAGGTTGAAAAAAGTGACCATGATCCCAGTGGAGGAATCACAGTCTTTTCAAGACCCGGCTTACAGGAAAGTGAAGGCTGTGGCACGCAGCATGTTTACTATGGCTGGTTCGGCATTGCGGCCTGTCTTGGCCTCAGCCCTGGTGTCTCAGACCCTAAATGAATGGGCCAAGCTTTTGCGCCAGGGCCTGGGGGGTGAGCAGGTTCCCACTGCTTATGCTGATTTAGTGGACCAGTTGGTCCATGGGCTGCAGTTTACTTGTGATACAGCTTTGGATAGAGCTCCTGTGCTGTCCAAAATTTCTGTTTCAGCGGTGGTGATTAGGCGTGTGCTGTGGCTTAAAATTTTGGTCCGCAGACTAAGCCTCTAAGAAAGCTCTCACTGATCTGCCCTTTCAGGGCAATTGCCTGTTTGTGGCTACTCTGGATGAGATCATTAAGGGTTTCACAGGGGGGAAGAGTACCTTTCTGCCACAATCTAGGAAAGGGAAGGAGCCTCATCACAGAAGGGGCTCCTCCTTCTCAGCCCATAGAAAATTATTTTGTGCTTCCAGGACTGAGAATAAGGGAAATAGATCTTTCAAATCTTCCCCGGAAGGTTCCAAGCAACCTTGGTCTGGTAAGCCTAGAGCTGGCTTCTCCGGATCCGTAGACAAGACCCCTTCAGCATGAAGGTCTGCCCTCACCCATTACTGGGGTGGGGGGACATCTTCGCTGGTTTCCGACCCCTTGGACCTCCTTCATGAGCATCAAGGGGATCCGCAAAATGATTCATTTGGGGGTACCCAGAAAGAGGGGCAAACTTTGTCTATTTTGGGTTTTTTAGGCCTTAAGTCGCCTTGTGCTGATATAATTCCTGCAATGGTTCGGTTGACGTCAAAACTACCTAAGATCCCCCTATCCCTGTCCAGGAAATTGAATTACCTAGGTCTGATTTTAATTCGGATCAGGGTTGTCCTTCCTCTGGACAAATTTTAGCAACCACAGGCCGTGATTCCCCGGCTGCTGTCACACAGACAGTTCTCTCTCCTGACTTACATACAGGTTCTAAGTCTGGTGGTATCCACCTTCAAGACAGTTATGTTTGCACAGTCCTACATGCAGCTCCTTTAGCAGGTTCAGCTCCACAGGAGGTTCATGGCAAGGTGGTTCTTCGTCCCTGTCTGTCATTTTCTACCCAAAGTTGTCTCTGACTCCATTTGAATGAGGAGGACGTTGTGTTGCCTTCCTTGTGTCCCAAGCTGGCTCATCCCATGGAATTTGCTTTGCATACCTTGGATGTGGTTCGGGCGATTTTTGGTGCATCTAGCAGCCACAGAGTCCTTTCGGAGGTCATACTCGCTCTTTGTGGTTACACAAGGACCAAGGAAAGAGCTGGCCACTTCTTCGGCTACTATCTCCAGATGGATCAGACAGACGGTGACTGAGGCCTATTCTATGAAAGGTCGGGTTCCTCCTTTCCCTGTCACGGCGCATTCTACTCAGGCGCTAGGTACTTCCTGAGCCTTCCGTCATCAAGCGTCAATATCTCAGGTTTGCAAGATGGCCACTTGGTCGTCAGTGCATACTTTCACAAGATTCTACAAAGTTGATATTTTGGCATCTGCAGACGTTTCTTTTGGCCTCAAGATTTTTCAGGCTGCAGTTTAAGAGGGGCTGTTCCCTCTTATGGGGTGTTTTTCTTTACATTTTTATTTCAGATGGGGCTCCTGTGACCCGGTTAAGGCTCCTATGTTCTGGTTAGGGCTCTTATGTTTAGCCTTGGGTTATTTTCCTCACCCCTCATTTTCCTTTTGGCACTGCTTTTGGACGTCCCAGTAGTTATGATTTATGGAGCGCTGTGTCCATCAAACGAAACATAAAATGCGTGTTTTGTAATATCCATTTCTCTGAGTTCGACGGACACAGCACCCACCCCTCTATGAAGTTTTGATGCTACTAAACTGATTACCTAGAACAGAGAGTGGGGTTATATACCAGCTGAGGACGGCCCATTGGCGTAGGCAGCTGTTTTTTTGTTCTGGCTAGTCCTACTCCAGGAGGAGGCAATATACAGTATCTCACAAAAGTGAGTACACCCCTCACATTTTTGTAAATATTTTATTGTATCTTTTCATATGACAACACTGAAGAAATGACACTTTGCTACAATGTAAAGTGGTGAGTGTATAGCTTGTATAACAGTGTAAATTTGCTGTCCCCTCAAAATAACTCAACACATAGCCATTAATGTCTAAAACGCTGGCAACGAAAGTGAGTACACCCCTGTGTTAAAATGTCAAAATTGGGCCCAAAGTGTCAATATTTTGTTTGGCCACCATTATTTTCCAGCACTGCCTTAACCCTTTTGGGCATGGAGTTCACCAGAGCTTCACAGGTTGCAACTGGAGTCCTCTTCCACTCCTCCATGATGACATCACGGAGCTGGTGGATATTAGAGACCTTGCACTCCTCCACCTTCCATTTGAAGATGCCCCACAGATGCTCAATAAGGTTTAGGTCTGGGGACATGCTTGGCCAGTCCATCACTTTTACCCTCAGCTTCTTTAGCAAGGCAGTGGTCATCTTGGAGGTGACTTTGGGGTCGTTATCGTGTTGGAATACTGCCCTGTGGCCCAGTCTCCGAGGGGAGGGATCATGCTCTGCTTCAGTATGTCATAGTACATGTTGAAATTCATGGTTCCCTGAATGAACTGCAGCTCCCCAGTGCCAACAGCACTCATGCAGCCCTAGACCATGACACTCCCACCACCATGCTTAACTGTAGGCAGGACACACTTGTCTCTGCACTCCTCACCTGGTTGCCACCACACACGCTTGACACCATCTGAACCAAATACGTTTATCTTGGTCTCATCAGATCACAGGACATGGCTCTAGTAATCCATGTCCTTAGTCTGCTTGTCTTCAGCAGACTGTTTTTATCGGGCTTTCTTGTGCATCATATTTAGAAGAGGCTTCCTTCTGGGACAACAGCCATGCAGACCAATTTGATGCAGTGTGCGGTGTATGGTCTGAGAACTGACAGGCTGACCCCCCACCCCTTCAACCTTTGCAGCAATGCTGGAAGGACTCATATGTATATTTCCCAAAGACAACCTGTGGATACAACACTGAGCACGTGCACTCAACTTCTTTGGTCGACCATGGCAAGGCCTGTTCTGAGATAACCTGTCCTGTTAAACCGCTGTATGGTCTTGGCCACCATGCTGCAGCTCAGTTTCAGGGTATTGGCAATCCTCTTATAGCCTAGGCCATCTTTATGTAGAGCAACAATTCTTTTTTTCAGATCCTCAGAGCTCTTTGGCACGCGGTGCCATGTTGAACTTCCAGTGACCAGTATGAGAGAGTGAGAATGATAACACCAA
The DNA here is from genome assembly GCF_965119305.1 of Pelophylax lessonae. NCBI lineage: Eukaryota > Metazoa > Chordata > Amphibia > Anura > Ranidae > Pelophylax > Pelophylax lessonae. The sequence continues at coordinate 173,442,873 of NC_138772.1, read as the reverse complement.
ATTTATCACAACTGCTCCCCATTCACACCTGAGACCTTGTAACACTAACGAGTCACATGACACTGGGAAGTGAAAATGGCTAATTTGGCCCGATTTGGACATTTTGATTTAGGGGTGTACTCGCTTTTGTTGTCAGTGGTTTGGACATTATTGGCTGTGTGTTGAGTTATTTTGAGGAGACAGTAAATTTACACTGTTATATAAGCTGTACACTCATTACTTGTAATGTAATGTAAGTGTAATTTCTTCAGTGCTGTCACATGAAAAGGTATAATAAAATATTTAAAGAAATGTGAGGAGTGTACTCACTTTCATGAGATACTGTAACTGAGTCCTTATGATTTATGGAGTGCTGTGTCTGTTGATGAACTCAGGGAAACTGACTTTTACGTTAAGTACAAAAATCCCAATCTTTTCAATCTTTTTTCAGCCATTTTCAGCTCACACAGCATTTCCCCTCCCCTTTTCTAGCATTGCGCCACACCTTATAAACACACATCTGGTTTTGAAAATGGAGGAGAGTCTGCTTCTTAAAGCTGAGACCTGCAGCTGTAGGCATCATCCAGATATCTTCGTGTTTAGCCGGTGATTCCCTACACCATAAAAACAATTGTAGCGGCTGTTTCACCGCTTGATTGTTTTTACAGGCGGTGGGAAGGGATGCCCCCCCCCCTTCTGCCGCCCTCCAGTGCTTCTGCGGTCTCGCCTGTGCAATCAGCGAGCCGGAGAATGAACCTGCAGGCGGTGGAAGTTTACCATAGAGCTGACCGAGGACCAGATAGTCCCCAGTCATCTCTATGACTCTCAGAGGCCGGAAGCGACGTTATGGCGTCACTTACAGCGCAGGCAGATGTAAACACTGTTGTTAATTGTAAAGCCTGAGATCAATTTTTTTTTTATCTCAGGCTTTCCAGCATAGAGGAGAGATCTGGGGACTTATAGACCCCAGGTCTCTCCAAAAAGAGGACCTGTCATGCCCTATTCCCATTACAATGTTTACATTCTTTGTAATAGGAATAAAAGTGATAAAAATGTAAAAAAATTAAAGGGAAATTGTAAAATTGAAAACACTTAAATAAAATAAACAATAAAAAAAAATGTAAAGTTCCCCCATCCCTGCGTGCTCGCACACAGAAGCGAACGCATACGTAGGAAGCGTCTGCATATGTACACGGTGTTCAAACCACACAAGTGAGATATTGCCATGATCATTCTTTAGAGAGCAATAATTCTAGCACTATACCTCCTCTGTAACTCTAAACAGGTAACCTGTAATTTTTTTTTAAAGTGTAGCCTATAGAGATTTTTAAGTATGGAAGTTTGGCGTCATTCCACGTGTGTGCAATATTTTGGATATCAAACTTGGATATCAAAAATTATATAGCAATTATTTATGCTGTATCTCCTAGTACCAATAGGATCCCCTGAATAAGCTTTAAGCCAAACGCGTAAACGGTACACTGATCTCCTGTTTAGCCCTGATATACTGTATGAAATCATCGCAGACTCTGTTCCAAAGAACAAGTTCTCTATAGCTATGGGCATTGTTACAGGTTTTTCTGTATAACCATATACACTGAACAAAATTATAAACACAACACTTTTGTTTTTGCCCCCATTTTTTCATGAGTTGAACTTAAAGATCTAAGACTTTTTCTTTGTACACAAAAGGCCTATTTCTCCCAAATATTGTTCACAAAGCTTTCTAAATCTGTGTTAGTGAGCACTTCTTCTTTGCTAAGATAATCCATCCACCTCATAGGTGTGGCATATCAAGATGCTGATTAGACAGCATGATTATTGCTGACCATAATAAAAGACCACTCTAAAATGTGCAGTTTTATCACACAGCAAAATGCCACAGATGTTGCAGGTTTTGAGAGAGCGTGCAATTGGCATGCTGACTGCAGGAATGTCCACCAGATCTGTTGCTGGGATTTGAATGTTCATGTCTCTACCATAAGCTGTCTCCAAAGGCGTTTCAGAGAATTTGGCAGTACATCCAACCGGCCTCACAACCGCAGACCACGTGTAACCACACCAGCCCAGGATCTCCACATCCAGCATCTTCACCTCCAAGATCGTCTGAGACCAGCCACCCGGACAGCTGCTGCAACAATCGGCTTGCATAACCAAAGAATTTCTGCACAAACTGTCAGAAACCGACTCAGGGAAGCTCATCTGCATGCTAGTCATCCTCACCCGAGTCTCGACCTAACTGCAGTTTGTCTTCGTAACTGACTTGAGTGCGCAAATGATCCCATGTTTCTCACGAAACGCGTTGAGTCCCATGATGCTCCAGTTCAACTATGTACTGTGTTTACTGTACTTTCAAGCATAGCTTTATGTATGTACATGTGGTCTATATGATGATTGTCACATTTTCAATAAATTTATTTATTTTACTACATTATTGGCCCCTCTGTGTTCACCTTAATTTAAAGTCCCAGGGCATCCTTTTTTCCTGTTTTGTATTGTTATTAGGGATGGAGGTGTTCACAGATCGCATTGGACCTTTTTATCCCTGTTGTATAATGTGAAAGATGATACACTGAGTAAATAGCTATCTTACATGTCATGCTTTAAAATTGCGCACACGCATGGAATAGCGCCAAACTTCTGTACTTAAAAGTCTCTAAAGGCTACGCTTCAAAAATGTTTACAGGTTACTTGATTAGAGTTACAGATGAGGTCTAGTGCTAGAATTATTGCTCTCTAATGATCATGGCAATACTTCACTTGTGTGGTTTGAACATCGTGTACATATGCAGTCGCTACCTACGTATGAGTTCGCTTATGCTTGCGAGCAGGCAGGGATGGGGGCACTTTACATTTTTATTGTATTGTCTATAAGTCCTCACACCTCTCCTCTATGCTGGAAAGATTAAAAAAAAAAAAAATCGATCTCAGGCTTTCAAATTATAAAAATCTGCCATGTGCCATGTCCGCTCGACGGACACAGTGCTCCATAAATCATAACTACTGGGACATCCAAAAGCAGTGGCAAAAAAGAAAAATGAGGGGTGGGGTAAAATAACCCAAGGCTAAACATTAGAGCCCTAACCAGGACATACAGTAGAAGCCTTAACCGGGTCACAGGAGGTTTTTCCGTATAACCATATACTGTACCTCACCCATCCACATATAGAGAGATGTTGCATAACATTACTATATATTTTCTTTTTGATATGTTTTTAACACTTTTTATCATGTTGTTGTTATAATAAAAATTTTCGATTGTATATCTTATAGAGTACTCTTTCTTCTTTTTGGGATCATTGGTGGCAACCATTAAAGTCCTACATATTGATCTGCAGACGAAAGGGCGTACCCGGAAGTGATCATGTGACACGCATGGCGTGTCTCTCCGTGCTGAGCCCACCTCTCCCAGGAAGGAACTAGGACGCCGAAGTAAGCTCGAGAGACCGGGAACTCGAAGGACTGAGAGAGCCCTCAAGTCTCCATAGTGCGCCCACGCCACCCCGGAGAGGAGAGGAGAAGCGGAGTTACGGCGGCAGTAGCCCTGGTCGGATGCCTGTAGCGGTAGAAGACCAGCTGTAGCGGCGGAAGAACGGCGGTGGTGAGAGAGCGTGGGCTGCGCAGCATGTCAGGGTGTGTAGCCTTGTTTCTCCCCCGACTTAGCTGCTTGCTACACAGACTGTACGGACTGCACTGCTGATGGAGACCTGTGGACTGTAGCTTGGAAAGTGCTACTTGGGAGACGCTCACTCAGCCTGCATCACTGGACCCTCTCCCTCCGGGCTGAGGGACAGTGGCACTTTGCCTTATGTGCAAGTCGGCATATGGGGAGAGAGTCAGTTATTTTTCCTGCACAATCGGCAGCCTGTACTCCATACACAAGGGAGCTAAAAGGAGCAGCTGGATCGGAGGACTGTCGAGTAGGTAAGCCTTCCAGCCAACTATATTACTAGCTCCTATTAAACCGTACCTGAACTGATCACTTGAATGGTATGTGTAACCAACGGCCCTCATGGAACGGGTGTGAGGCACGGTGAAGTGTGAGACCGGTGCAGGAACCTCTCCTTATCTCTTTTCTCGGGCATGGGTTTAGGAAGGCTTGATAGGAAAATCTATCTCTCACTGGATGTTTAATCAGTTTTTTTCTCCCCACCTGCTGAATAAGGATGTAAGATATTAGCCAGTGGAGAACATTACTTGGAGCATTATATTTAAAGAGGCACAGACTCCCCTGAACTGAGTTATAAACAGAGACTACAAGTGGAGGAGGGGAAGGGAGAAGAGTGAGTGGGAAAGGAGGGAGGATGACGCTTACTAAAAGAAAGAAGGGAAAGAAGAATGCAGTAAAGTCACAGACAAGCAGACCAGAGGGAGAGATTGTAAGATTCCTCACTAATAGCCAGAAATTATCCAGAGACGCAAGGATGGAAGCATGTGAGAAGAATGTCCTGACAAGCCCAGGGTCCGGGGATACTCCTAATTCACCAGCCACCTCCCCAGTCTCAGAAAACTATTCAGATAGCCCAGGTAATGGACAAAGAGAAAACATGGCAACTGGTATACATGCACAGGCTTTGATGCAAAATTCAGAACTGAAAGCTATGCTCCAGGCTTTGCCAACAAAAAACGATATAGTACAAATGATTAATAAAATAGAAGAAACACATCTAAAAGAAATGCAAGTGATAAAAAAAGATATACAAAAGATTACAACACGTCTAGAAGAAGAGGTAGCAGCCAGAAAAATTTTAGAAGGAAAAGTGACCTCGTTAGAATTAATTAGAGATACACAGAGGGAGACGGAAGATACGGTGCAACTTCAATTAGAAGAAATGGAGAATAGAAGTAGACGTAGCAACTTGAGAATTCGGGGGATACCTGAAACTATAAATAATGACAAACTAACCGAAGTGGTGGAAAATATTTTCAAACAGGTCCTGAGGGGTAAACTTCCTGACCGTCTTGAAATAGAAAGGATACACAGAACTTTGGGCCCCAGAAGTAAAGATGAGAAAAGACCAAGAGACGTGATATGTAGATTACATCATTACACGCATAAGGAGACAATTTTAAGGGAGGCTTGGGGAGCAAAGGACATAAATGTGGAAGGAACCCCGATTAAAATCTTTTCAGACATTGCTAGAGGAACACTGAGGAGAAGAGCACTTTTAAGACCCTTATTGGACCTAGCAAAAAAGATGGGGTGTACTTATAGATGGGGATTTCCCTTTTCGGTTATATTTCAAAAAGACGGTCGATATTTTAACCTCAGATCCTTTCAAGATCGAATGGCCCTTTTTCGGTTTATAGGAACAGAACCAATACAGGTTGTAAACTGGCTAGCCCGGATACCGAAGGAAAGATTCCCTCTGTACCCTCAGCGGCAAGAAGAGGGACGAGCCGCTGGGATAGAGGAAGAGAGAGGATAAGGAGGACTGACTCTTAAATCACTTGCTTATTTTAACTTTTTTTTTTTTTTTTCTCTCTCTTTTTCCTCCTCTCCTCCAAATAGAAGGACTCTAAGTGACTGTGAGGAGGGAGCACCACCTACCCTTAGTTTGCTTTTTGTGTGACAGGTTTAAGTTTAGAGCACATTTAGAGAGGGAGTGTTTAAATTTTTTTTTAATACTCTATATCAGTATTCATTTTTGATACACTCTGTAGGGGATTGTTATAATTTTTTTTTTTTTTTCTTGACAGGTTTTGGATTTAGAACACATTTAGATAGGGAGTGTCGAATTTCTTCAATACTCTCTATCCGTATAATTTTTGACACACTTTATAGGGATTAGGGATTTTTTTTTTTTTTTTTTTTTTTTTTTTTTTCTCTTCGACAGGTTCTGGATTTAGAACATATTTAGATAGGGAGTGTTGAATTTCTTCAATAGTCCCTATCCGTATAATCTTTGACACACTTTATAGGGATTAGGGATTTTTTTTTTTTTTTTTTTTTTTTTTTGTTTGGGAAAGAACACATCTTGGGAGGGAGTACTCACATTTTCTAATACGATTTACCCGTTTTATTAATATATAGGCATTTTGCACGGGGAGGTTTTCCCCCCCTTTTTTTTTTTTTTTTTTTTTTTTTTAGTATGGCACATCTTGGGTAAATAACACACTTTAGGGAGAGAGTGTTAGTTATTATAATACTTTCTGCCCTTCTTATTAATCCTAAATACACGGGGAGGAGGGATGTTCCCTTTCTTAAAAGACATTACATAGGGGGAGGAGGGGAGGGGGGATTGTGAGACATGTAATTAAGGTGAATAGTGCATGGATAAATGATAATACCGGTATTAAAGAAATATGTACTGTATGTTTGACTGCCCCATGGGGAGGGGAAGGGGGAAGAGTGGAAAGTCAGGGAAAGTAAGAGAGGGGGAAAGAGGTAGAAAGGGGGGGGGGGAAGTTACCCACGAAGTATTAAAATATAATGGAGGATGAGTCAAACCCCCCACCCTTTGTATTAGAAAGTGCTACGGAAGGGAAGAACCCCTCTCATTGGCTAGACAAGAGTCAGATAAATGAGAAGCAAGAATTGATAGTCTTTCCACTTCCCCTAACCCCCCTAGGGAGATATATTCTGAGTTTATGATGGGGAGTGAAAGGTAACCCCTCCGAGAGGGGAGGTAGGGAGGGGGAGGGTAACTAGGATAATCCAAGTGGGAGTAAAATGATAATACTTCAATGGAAGGAATTTATACCAGTGAATGTCCGGACTGTTTCACAGGGGGGGAGGGTGGAAGAATGGAAAGATGAGGAAGGTGGGAGAGAGAGGGAGAAAGGGGAGAGGGAAGCTATCAGTGTATTATAGATACAGTGAAGGAAGGAACAGGACCCCACCCCCTGGCTCAAAATTTTGGCATGGAATAGGAAACCCCCCCCCCCTCATAGTTAGACAATTGAAGAATATGGACAGATAATCTTTCCACTTCCACTATCCCCCTCTGGATGTGCATTTGGGGAGATGGTAAAGAGCTGGAGGTGGCCCTCCAGAGAGGAGGGGAGGGGAGAGGGAGAGGAATAGGCTGGGATGCAGGGGAAGGAGGGGAGTAATTAGAATGGCGTTATAGGAGGAAGTTACATGAGAAATCAGAGATAAAAGGGAGGGGGGTGGGAGAGTACGGGGAGTGACACTCCGGGGTACAGTCCTTTTTTTGTTCACACAAATGGCACCGAAAAGTGCCGTGTGAGATAAGGATAAGAAAGGATATCCGAAGTGACGAGGGAGAGACTAGACCTCTTATAGAGGCCGACTTCTCTCAATCGTCAGAGGGGGAGGGAAGGGAGGGGAGTAGGGGGTTTTCTTTTTCCTTTTTTTTTTTTTTTCTTCTTCTTTCCCTCTTCCTGTGCTCCGCTGACCAGGGATGGAGGATTTAAAAATCACTTCCTACAATGTTAAAGGATTAAATATCCCGGAAAAAAGGCACACATTGTTAACAGAATTGAGACGATTAAAAACTAATATTGCACTAATACAAGAAACGCATTTTAGGGCAGATAAAATATCCCTTATCAGAAATAGATTTTTCCCACATATATATCACTCCACATATACGCAAGCAAAATCCCGCGGGGTTTCTATACTGATCGCAAAGGGTGTACCATGGACTTATCAAGATAGTAGGCACGACTCAGAAGGAAGATTCTTATTTGTTAAAGGATTAATAGGGGAAACGCAGGTAACGCTCGCAACGATATACACACCTAACAATCGACAGGATGCATTTATTTCTAGGACTCTAGCTGAGCTGATGGGGTATACAGAAGGCCAATTAATTCTGGGAGGTGATCTTAATGTACCATTGATATCAGCGGTAGATACATCCTCCGGGACTACTACCCTCACTCCTGGAATGAGTAAACGAATTTTAAGAGCTTTACATAAAGCTCAGTTGATAGACGTATGGCGCCTTCAGCACCCTTCGGAAAAAGAATATACATTTTATTCAATTCCACATAGGAATTACTCTAGAATTGACCTTTTTTTCGTACCTCATGCTCAGCTACAGGCAGTGAAAAGGTCAGAGATTGATAGTATTACATGGTCAGATCATGCTCCAATATCAATAATATATAGCTTGACACCAAATTCGGCACAGAGAAGACGCTTCTGGAGGTTAAACGAGGATTTACTCCAGAGAGAGGAGGTAGTTAAGGAGCTTACAGAGGAGATGAAGGCCTTCTTTGAGATCAATGACCAACCGGAGTGCCGGACGGGGACCCTCTGGGAGGCTCATAAATCGGTGATGAGAGGCATCTTCATCAAGCATGGAGCACGGATAAAAAAGGAAAGGGGGAAGCAAATGTTACAACTTCTAGAAAAACTTAGCTTACTATTAAAAGATTTTTCTAAAAAAAAAAAAAAAAAAGAAAAAAGAAAAAAAAAAAGAAAAATCAAAAAAAAGAAAAAAAATCAAAAAAAAAAAAAAAAAAAAAAAAAAAAGTCCTACATATTTTCTCTTTTTTGAATATTTCACGTCTCGTCTCCTTTCCTACAAATACTGTGTGACATAAAAAGTTATATTATAAATGGTGGCAACAACCACCATTTTATTCCCTAGGGTCTCTGCTAAAAAAATGTATATAATGTTTGGGGGTACTGAGTAATTTTATAGCAAAAAATGATGAGTTTTACATGTAGGAGAGAAGTGTCAGAATTGGCTTAGGAGGCAAGTGGTTAAAATACTGTCTGTCTAAAGCCAAAACCTTTAAGTTGCATTTGTATAAATGGTAAACCCCTTGTTATGGGCCCTATCCCAGAGACACAACAGGAAGAAGAAATCTCTCCAAAGTAAGAGCAAATCCCCCTTTAGAAAGCTGTCACTGGAATAAGTTTCCCCAGCAGAAGATTTTCTCTCACCTATTATCTCGGTGACAATTGTAAAATTTTGGATTTTCCATCAATCTCTATCCTGGTGACAATGGAGAAAAATAGGCTACAGTAATTGCTTTGCTACCACAGGTGAGTTGATTCATGAATCTGTAATGCCTTATGCCTATTATGGTATTTTGTGTTGCACGAGTTTGCTATTTAAATATATTGACACATTGGGGGGGGGGGGGGGGGATTTACTAAAACTTGTACACATAGAATCTGATGCAGTTGTGCAAAGTAACTAATCGGCTTCTAGGTTTCAGCCCCCATTCACATCCGTGGGATTTGACATACGATTTGACAGGTCAAATCACATGTCAAATGGCAGCCTATTGCCAGCAATGGGAGAGTCCCAATCAGTGCGCCGACTATTCGGTGCGGCAACGATTTCCAAAAGTAGTTCCTGCACTACTTTTGGCGACTTCCAGTGTGATTTAAATAGACATTCCGGGGTGATTTTATTAGACATCTGTGCATGAAGCTGCACAGATGTCTTTGAAGTTGCCCCCAAAGTTGGGCTAAAATGCGACTTTAAAATTGTGTGAGTTCAGGAGAACTTGCATGATTTCAAAGCCGCGTTCAGTGTGAACGAGGGCTCAGGCTCGGTTCACACTGCCGCGACTTGGGATCCGACTTGTGAGAGCCCAAGTTTCATGAAATGTGAAATCCTATGATAGTCAATGAGAGCTGTCCTAATTAGCACTACTTAAGTCGCTCCAACTTAAGAAAAGGTTCCTGTACTACTTCAAGGCGACTTCTATCTGACTTCTATTCTATACTTCTATCAAAGTAGTAATCAAGTCACCTGGCATCACCTTAAAGCGTGTGACTTTCAGGTCGTGGCAGTGTGAACCAAGCCATGCCCTCCTTCACATTGAACGTGATTTTGAAATTGTGCGACTTGATCTGAACTCGCACAATTTTAAAGCTCCATTTCAGTCTGACTTCAGGAGCGAGTTGAAAGACATCTGTGCGGGTTCATGCACAGATGTCTATTTAGGTCGCCACCAGAAGTGGCGAAAAGTAGTGCAGGAACTAGATTTGGAAATCGATACCGCACCGCATGATCGGCGTCCCACCGATTGGGACGGTGCCATTGCCGGCTGGGATTTGACATGCAATTTGACCTGTCAAATCGTGCCGATGTGAACAGAGGCTAATTGTCAAAGCTTAATTAAACAAGCTGAAGTTAGAAGCTGATTGGTTACTATGCACAGCTGAAACAGATTTTGTGTGCACCAGTTTTAGTATATTTCCCCCATTAAATAACTGAAAAATACAGTGATGTTGATATTTTCACAGCAGAGATGTCTTAATAAAAGTATTTTTTTTAAATTTTGGGAAAATGTTCTGTTTTCCTATGCCCAGCATTTTCGTCCGTTGACTATAAACACAAACCCAGAACGCACCTGAATATATCATTATGTAGCATTGTCCCGTAGGGCTTGCTGTGTGATGACTTGTTGGGTCTCCTCTGATTACCAGCAGACAGTCACTTATGGCACTTTTCCACTGCAAGTACCGGCTAGTACCGGCTCGGCTCTACTCGTCCCTGCTTGGCCCGGTTTGCTTTTCCACTGCGGTACCGCATGGTATAGTGTCGGAACGGTTCGGTACGGTACGGTATAGGTTTGCTTTTCCACTTAAGTAGTACTAAACTTAAGTGGGTGGGATAACAACGGGGTGGGTGTGATTCTCTGACCAATCAGTGGCTAGTAGTGACTGCATGCAAAGGATTGTGGGATATGGTACCAGTTTGGTACCTGTTGGAACCACAATCGAATAGGTACTGTTTTTTCAGAGCCGTACCGTACCGTACCGTTCGGTTCCATGCAGTGGAAAAGCAAACCTATACCGTACCGTACCGAACCGTTCTGACCCTATACCATGCGGTACCGCAGTGGAAAAGCACAAAAGCGTGCCGAACTGGTACGGTTCCATGCAGTGGAAAAGTGCCATTAGGGACAGGTCACACATTCCTTCTTACTCTTAATGGCTCGTTACTCAATAAACAGTCCAGGGGTTTTGGTTTTTGATATTTATTGTGGAGCTTGGATGGGAGAAGGGACAGTGGAATACTCCAACTTGAACTATTTACAGTTGATAAGGACAACTCTCACTTGGCCTCACCAGGTTACTTGTGGAAGCAGTCACACTGGTTTAACCACACTGCCATGTGTATGGAAAGGGTTAAATCTCCTTGCTCTCTCTCCAGGCAACAGTCTTGGTGAACTACATTATCTTCAGGACACTCTCTAGCATCCCCTTTACTGACACCCATCCACTGACTCTTCTAGCTGAAGGGATGGCCCCCCTCAGGACAGGCCCCTTGACACAGGTCTATACTCACTGTATGCAGAATCAGATCCTTTCTAGTGTCCCATTTCCGGTCAGCTCTGCAGGACCTCCAGTTTCAGTTCCTCTCTATCTCTTAGGCCCTCAGATCGACTACCTGAGGCCGCATGGCAACTTCTACAGAGGAGGAAGCAGCCGCCCCCTCCCTCTACAGCTGAAAGACCCCAAGCACATGTGTTCTTGGCATTTATACAATACCCCAGCATGCACTAAGGCACTTTCCTCTGCCAATCACTAGGGCTGTACTAAATGCTTGTGCATTAATTTGTCTGGTTTTCTCCAACTGTCCAATAGGTCTCCCTATTGGACCAGTGTGCAAAACTTTAGTCAAACTGAGCTGCACCTGAGTACAATGAGCAGACCCCACTAGCAGATCCTGCTTTTTGGTAGGCAGAGAATAATTTAGATTTACCTGGCAATCCTTCTGGTAAGCAGAAAAGATCCAAAACTATACTCTCTCTCTAGCACCTATCTGGGAGAGTGCTACAATTATGTGGGGCTTTACATGTAATTCATGGAGGTCATTGATCAATTAATCTAGGCAGAACAAAAGTCGCAACAGACTATTGAGCTTGATGTAGATTTTATTGACTAGTTTTTACAGGATGAAAAAGCTGTGATTAACTGACCATCTAAATCTCTAATTAAATATTCTTGCTGACCAAAGCTGTTCTTCGTGCAGTTATATTATGATTTATAGCCCAATTTGGAAGAAAATGCAGGAATATAATTTTTATTAAAAAGTAATGCTGTCTTCATACAGAAATATTTAAAAGGCTCGCCTCTAAAATGTTGCTTTTTTGACCAGGCTCAAAAAGATAATGGATGTCAATAACGGCAGCCCAACATTTATGAATTGCTTGTTTATCTTTACAAAATGTACAGTCACAGCAATTTTGTAAAAGTGTGTAAAATGGCTTGGCAGAATCAAGCAGGTTGTCTTCTGGGCTTACTATAACCTAAATTGGAAGCAACTGTTATTTCACACAGACCTTTCAAACCTATTGTGGAAGCTGTTTGCAACTAGATGTTAAATCATTCCCTTTTCTGCAGATAAAAGGAGACACCGCTTTCGCTATGTGTGTGCCACATTCGCAAGATTCCTACAATCCAAGCACAATGTATAAGGTCAGTCAAAGTCTATAATCTGCAACATTTACTAAAACATTTTCAAAAATCTCCTAATGCTGTTCATACAATTTCTTTCAATTTTTATTTTTGGATTTGCTCTTATGTGACACCACATATATTGGGACTTCTATCAAATTAAACTGTAAAGCTCAAACACTAAGAAAACAGATATATAGTATATACACAGTTAAAATACATACACTACTGTATATTGTCAAAAGTATTGGGATGCCCGCCAGCTCCTGCCTCTCCCAGTATGAGCTGTGCTGTACGGGGGATTATATTAGGCAGATACCATTCCACATTCAGGTACTAATACTAAGTGCATTTAAAGCAAAACTGCTGTACTGAGCGCAAACCAAAAATGTTATATTTTTTTTATCTCTAGAAAACTCCTCCATCCATCCACATCTCCATGTTTTATTTTACTGAGAATCCCTTTGAAAAACACCCCCTAGCATTTCTGGCCATGGCCATCATGAGTAAGGGCAGATGATTTATGTAGCCTGTACTTCCTGAAATCCACCTGTCCTTAGCTCAGGCGTGCAGGCAGGAGGGTGTGCTTAGCTGACAAAACGTTTCCTACCCTCCTAAAGACTCCTGGGGTGTATGACCTAATTTGCCTAGGCCTGGAAACCCAAGAAGTAATTGAATAAATGCAAAAAGAGTATTTAAAACAAGTAAATATGATATACTTTCCTATCTATTTTCGAATGCTAGCAGCATAAGGATAAAAATAGTCCATGTTGATTGAGAGAATGAAGTTCTGCTTTAAAACACATTTAAGGAGTTTTGTTTTATTGAATACTATATATAATTGATGCATTTTATATCTACATTGCGTTCAGCTTTAAAATAGTACATTGTATGACTGTAATATGTAAAGACAGCTTAAGAAGGGAGGCATAGGGTGTGATACACTAAAAGGAAATTCGAAAGAGCAGGGAAGATAATTGGTACACTTATGTTATGGGATTGCATGAGCTCATCCAGCAAACATGATCTGATAACGTATCTGCTGAAGTGTACTCTCATGGTCAATAAATATATTGTGGTCTCCTTTGCAGTGTGCATTGAACATTGAAATAATGCCGTTTGCGTGCCTTATATGCAGATAGGTTGAACCGAGTAATGCCTGTGACAAGATTCTGCCTTAAAACAAATACAAAAAGGTTATAATCCAACAAGCACCGCAATTGTTCACTAGAGTTTGAAAGATGTGTGCGCCAAACAAAAGAGCAGCTCAGAGGAACCCTTAAAGTAGAATTACAGCTTTGTTATCAGTTTAGGTTTGTTTTTTTGAGCCAAGGTGGATAGGCAGGCAGATCACATCACAATGTCCACCTTAAAGTGGTTCTAAACCCCAGTCATGGATTTTGAACTAAGCATATATATCTGTAGGGTTTACTTATCGCTCTCCAAAGCTCTAAGTGTCGTTCTCTCTGGTGCTTCTTTCCTCTGTCATCAGCACTTCTGAGAAGTTTACCCGACACATGAAATAAATCTGTGTCGGGAGGGAAGGGGGGGGGGGTAGCTCAGAACGGAGCTTGTCTATTCACAACACAGTTCTTCTGCTGTGTGACAGGGAAGGGGGGTGTTCCTTTCCTTCACTCAGCTCTAACACAGTGTAACTGCAGTCTCTGCACCCTCTCCTTTGTGCTGCTGATTGATGAAGAATGATTTTTAACATGATCTGCACTTCTGAAAGGGTGTAGAGACCGCAGATAAACTAAAAAACCCATGTAGGATGATTTGTTTCATCCCTGTGTATCATCTGAGGCTGTTCACTTCACTTAGTATATGTGAGGGTTTACAACCACTTGAATATAATTTGGTCTGGGCCAGCTTGGTCCAAATTAATTATTTTAATTGATAATAAAGCTGGAATTCTACTTTACAATGTACTGTTAGAGTAGAAAAGGCATTGTAGGTTTTTCACCCCTCTGACACCCCAAAGCCAGGATAGCAACTCCAGAGGCCAGGGACAGGCTAGCATTTCACCCCATGGGCTGAATCCATGAATAAGATGAGGGAACCAAGAAAGGATATTGGGCGCCAGTCACTTCTGTCTTTGTAAAAGGTTTTATTGCAGAACAGTTAAAGTGATTGTCAACGTTATTTTATTTTTTTAAATAGCAAACATGCCTATACTTACCTGCTCTGTGCAATAGTTTCGCATAAAGCAGCCCCGATCCTCTTCTTCTAGGGGCCCCCACCAGCACTCCAGGCCCCTCCTCTTCATCAGGTGCCCCTCACGGAAAGCAATTTTCCATGCGGGGCACCCATGCGGGCTCGCTCCCGAGTCCCGCTGCTGCATTTATTGACACAGACAGTAGGACATAGCCCCGTCCCCTGCTCCTGTGTCACAGATTTTGATTGACAGCAGCAGGAGATAATGGCTCCAATGAGCCACTGCGTTCGTGCACATCAATTGATCGGATCGGGCTCAGGTAAGAGAAAGGGTGGGTCGGGGGGGGGGGGGCGCAGCACAGAAGGTTCTTTTACCTTAATGCATAGAATGCATTAAGATGAAAAACCTTAAAGCTTTACAACCACTTTAGGGAGGTGAGAGTTAGGGTTCCCAGATACAGTAGCAGATCACTTACAGTCTCTACAGATCAATGTCCAGCTTCACAGTGCCAGAACCTTTAGTATGTTGTTCTCAAATTTCAGTGCATCCTCCATATGAGTCACCAGGCCCTTCTGAGAGGCTCTCTCCAGCAAGGGACCTCCCCTGGGTCTACCCCTTCACACAGCATCCTCTAGACCAGGCAAGACAGCTTCAGGACCACTTCAGCACACATTAGAGCCCAAACCAGGTTATTGGGCCTGTTACTTTACACCTTCAAGATGAGATAGTGAGTCCAAATTGATGAAAGAAAAGGTGCATTTATTCACTGCAGTGGGAGGATACAGTCTTACAAAGTTCAGTTTGAAGTTAACTGGGCAAAGGCAGAAGTATATCGTCTAGCTAACAACATTAGGCTAACTAATTTATAGTAATGAATATGCATAAGACATAGGCATGTTCTAGGTTGTAATCTAGGTGTGATTGTATAATCAATCCAATCAGTGTCCATGTCTTCTGAATGGCAAGCTAATAGTTAAATGGGTGTTAACAACATGGGACTGACACAAAAAGGGAACTAGCAGCAGTCCGCCATGACAGTTGTTGGTTCAAACTGATTCTGACCACAAATGTATATTCTTTGATCAAACAGGAAGGTAGGTGGTTGGTTTTCATCAGGCTGTGAGGTTCAGATTTTTGTTTCCTATAGTTAACAGAAATCTGTCCATTAGCTCTTACAATGAAATAACAGTGAAAAAGCAGAAGTAACAGTATATATGGTATTTAGAGAACACATTTATCAGACCCCCCTATATTTACTCAATTCCCTCCTCTTGACCCCATATGGTGGGGTCACTATCTTATTTTCCCTACCTAATACAACACCAAGGGTCCACAGTACTACTTCACTTCTAAGTAGAGTAAAGTTCTTCTTAGGGTGTATGTGGATACTAGACTTTACTCATTCGCATCACTCATCTTGGTATCATATGTATCTGCTAGATTGACTATCTGCTAACAATCTCTTCCTTGGGGGTCACCTTCCTTAGTCATAACTGTCATTGTAGTAATCTTTTGTACTCCACATTTAGCACACCTTAAAATCAAATAAGCAAGCAATCCTATGACAATAATTCCTACAAGGACAAAAAGCATTTGTTGAATTCATGAGCCCATCCACCCACCGATGTTCAAACCAGCAAATGGATTCCAATTACTATTCTTTTCAGGGGTGGTAAGATCAATGGCCTGTTTCCTCAGTTTTACCATCTTCTGGAGATGGGCTTCTATCATGTCTTGTGTCTCAGGGCTTTCAAACCAGGTGTAGCAGGCAGTATAAGTTGCAAGCACACATAGGCCTCCCTCTTTGGCTAATAGGCAGTCTAAGGCCAATTTAATTTGCAAGGTATGTGTGAAGGTATTCACAGTCACTGGGAGTGAAAGACAGATACTTAAGAGACTCTGAAAAAATGGTTTGGATAACTTCAAACTAGAAAGTAATATCTATCAACAATATCTCTCAAGAACTATGAAGATTTAATCCCACCGCTGCCACCAATGTGACGGAATCCGGACACCCCAACTGGGTGTCTCCGCCAAGAAGCAGCTTCATAAGTTCTGGCTATAGTTACCCCAAGAACTCGACAGTACAAGTTTTGAAGTGAACCAGAATCAAACTGTTTATTCACACACAGGCACAAAGAGATATACATTTTGAGACAACCCCCCTCCCCCTTAGCAGCCAATCCACATACACATATACATTCCATAATAAGTTGATCTTAAGGCAGACAGAAACAATAGAACAAAGGAATACAGGTACTTAACAATAACAAACCTCACCCCCACCTCACCATCTAGCAAGGGTCTAGGAGACACTCCTGCAATATTCTAGCAATCTGAAAAGTCAAATTGTCTATCTCTATATATCTCTTGAGGGACATTGTCCAGAAATATTATTGTCCCAAGTGAAAGAGCCCCTCACACTTTCAATACAAACCACACATATGGAACCCAGGATCCATCACATATCTTCCCCCCAAAGGTAGACTAACCAGGTACCAGACCTCCAATCGGTCTGTGCCTGAGTTAGTCGGGTAACAAGTCCCAATGAGTCAATCCATCATGGCAGCTTCCTTGACAAAGTTCCACATAGTTTGTAAGTTTGTCCTGGCAAGGCGCATGGAGCTCTCATAGCCGATCAGTCTTTGGAAGTCTGGTTTGGGCAGGCCAGACTGGGTTTTTTGGTCACCCTGTGTCCCTAATAGGCACAGGGGGACTTACACATAAGAGGGCCGGGGAAGCTTGACAAGGAGTTTCCTTACCTCTCTAAAGTAATCTGGGTTCAACAAGCCCCCCAACCAAAGTGACTCATGTCATGTACCGCTTGTGTAGTAATCTTAGGTCTGCAGCTATTTCCTTAACCACTTGCCGACCAGTCACGTTGACTGTACTGCAGCAAAGTGGTTCGTTATCGTCTTGCGACGTAGACCTACGTCACCAGACATTCCCCTCTCTCGGCGGCGCGCGCGCGCCGGAGGCTCGCTCCCGCTGTATTCAGTTACAGCGGGAATCGGGCCAGGGGAGGAGCGGAGGTGATCACTGCCGCTCTTCCCCAATCGTCGGGGAATCGAGTGTGGAGATCCGCCCGCTTGTGTTTACACAATCTCCTAAGTGACAGACAGGGTCAGATTGCAGGGTTCAGCTTAGCTGAACCTGCGATCTGTCCCTGTGTCACTCAGTCACCTCCCCCCACACACGTCAGTAAGCACCAGGCATACATTAACCCCTTGATCACCAATAAAAATTAACCCCTTCCCTGCCAGTTTCATTTTTACAGTAACAGTGCATATGTATAGCACTGATTACTGTAGTAATGTCACTGGTACCCCCAAAAGTGTCAAAAATGTCAGTCAAGGGTCCGATCTGTCCACCGCAATGTCGCAGTCCCGCAAAAAAAAATCGCAGATCGCCGCCATTACTCGTTATAAAAAAACACCAACAATGACAGAAATCTTTCCCTTAGTTAGTAAACGCAATAACTTTTGCGCAAACCAATAAAAATACGCTTATTGCGATTTTTTTTTACCAAAAATATGTAGCAGAAAACAAATTGGCCTAAAATGATAAAAAATTTTGATTTTTACATTTTTTGGGGGGGAAATTCATATAAAAAAATGTGAAAAATATTGTTAAATTGTCGCCCTTTTTTTTGTTTATAGCGCAAAAAGTAAAAATTGCACAGGTGATCAAATACCACCAAAAGAAAGCTCTATTTGTGGGAAAAAAAGGACGTAAATTTTGTTTGGGTATGGCATTGCATGACCGGGCAATTGTCAGTTAAAGTCGCACAGTGCCGAATCGCAAAAAGTGGCCTGGACGTAAGACAGCAAAATCCTCCGGTGGTAAAGTGGTTAATTGCACTATCAATTTCATTAAACATCTGGCTGCAGAAACGTTTCCCATCCTGGGATATTGCCACATCCAACATGGATTAGAGAATAAAGATTCTGATCAAACAGTGGGAAATAATGCACTTCAGCTTGAGTATAGCCCAGTGAGGGCTCAATAGGATTTTTAGGCACACGGATCATCTTGGCCCAACCATTACTGGGTGTATGTATTCCCGTGCAGTCCTTGGTGCTAGAAGCCATTATGCTGACTTAATGTATTTACCATCTCTATACAAAAAGTAATCTGGGTTTAACATATTTTTTTTTTTTTTTATTACCACATTGTATACCTTTTGTCTGTGCCAAGCAAGGGGATGTTCCCAAATGTATTTTACTATATTTAGCATAAGGTGTATGTTCAAAATAGTAAAACATTTGTGGCATTTCTAGACACACTGGTATTTGGGCAGCCTTGTATTGTTTAAAATTAAAGAGAAGGTAAATTAGTTTAACATCTGGGGCCCTATCAAGGCCAATTTTTGGCCTGGCCCATAAAGATACAGTTTTCCAGGTGGTTAAATTAATGGAAATGGGTATCAGGTGTATACCCTTTGAACTGCCTGGTTTATGTGAACAGATTCAGCAATTACTCAAGTTACCTCTTATGCCCGCCAACATGTGCAGCTTATACAGGTGGTTTTCTTCTATAGCCTTGACTACTAGGGGGTAGGGTCCTCAAACTTTGGTCCCAAGGGTACTTTCACGTGTTCTTTTACTAGGACCCAATCACCTGGCTGTAAGTCATGTGTTCCAGTTACTTCACCTGGATCTAGAATAGAATCAAAAACAAGCTTGTGCGTCGTAGTTAGTTGCTTGTGTAAGGCTAGTACATAAGCAGCATGATCATTATACATTACAGCAGTCTGATGTGGAAAATACAATCCTGTCTTAGGCGGAACCCCAAACAATCAGTGTCCATGTCTTCTGAATGTCAAGCTAATAGTTAAATGGACGTTGGGATTATGTGACTGACAAAAAGGTAACTAGCAGCAGTCCGCCATGACAGTTGATGGTTCAAACTGATTTTGACCACAAATGTCTATTCTTTGATCAAACAGGAAGGTACAGTATCTCACCAAAGTAAGTATACCCCTCACATTCTTGTAAATATTTTATTATATCTTTTCATGTGACAACACTGAAGAAATGACACTTTGCCACGATGTAAAGTAGGTAGTTTACAGCTTTTATAACAGTGTGAATTTGCTGTCCCCTCAAAATAACTCAGCACACAGCCATTAATGTCTAAACCGCTGTACACCCCTAAGTGAAAATGTCCAAATTGGGCTCAAAGTGTCAATATTTTGTGTGGCAACCATTATTTTCCAGCACTGCCTTGGCCCTCTTGGGCATGGAGTTCACCAGAGCTTCACAGGTTGCCACTGGAGTCCTCTTCCACTCCTCCATGACGACATCACAGGGCTGGTGGAAGTTAGAGACCTTGCGCTCTTCCACCTTCCATTTGAGGATGCCCCACAGATGCTCAATAGGGTTTAGGTCTGGAGAAATGCTTGGCCAGTCCATCACCTTTACCTCAACTTCTTTAGGAAGGCAGTGGTTGTCTTGGAGGTGTGTTTGGGGTCGTTATCATGTTGGAGTATTGCCCTGCGGCCAAGTCCCCAAAGGGAGGGGATAGTGCTCTGCTTCAGTATAGTAGTAGTTGCCTATAATGGTCTACGTAAGAGTGGTACCTACTTCCAGACTTTAGACAATATCAAAAATGGGGATAATGGGATGAGAGAGACCTCAAATTCCCCAATTATAGAGGTACTCAATGGAATGGGGGAAGGGGTAAGATGGAAGCATTCTCGATTTCTGAAGTACCAATATCTAAAGGTTATGAAGTTTGATAACGTGTATTTAAAAAGAAAAACTCTTTATTGATAAAAACAAACAGATTTACAGATTAGCAATGATTGCCAATAGTTACAAACAGTCCAAAAAACTGATGATGGTTAAAAAATGACAAACGCTGTGGAGGGTAGTCGGAATGACTCCACTGTGTTATTTTCTCTACATGTTTCGCGGGCTGAGCCGCTTCTTCAGGAGAAACAACAGTTTTAAACCGATTCTATAAGATGAAACATAGTTGAAATAAACAGAACAAGGCAAACAGGGGGGGGGGGGGAGTTTACTTGTAGCCCTGTTTAAAGAGGAAGTAAACCTCCCTCTGTAACTTTTACCTATAGGTAAGCCTATGATGAGGCTTATCTATAGGTACTGTAAATATCTCCTAATCGTGCACCGTTTAGGAGATATTTTCTTTACATGCAGCCAGTGACATCACTAGCGCATGCGCTCTGAAGGATTGCTGTGATGACCAATCACAACTGTAAACACTCTACTGTGTACTGTGATTACATTTGTCACAACCAGGGAATGGGAGGAAGTAGTATTTATCAATGAATGGGGGATAAATGAAGGGGTCAGCAACAACAGCAGATTCATGGTACGTTTTAGCTGATAGTGGAATTGTTTACCCCTTCACCTCCTCTACATCTGATCTTCACGTTGTCTCTCTGTGACCTGTATATTAACCCTTCACCTCTCTTATCCTGCACATTAACCCCCTCAACCCAGTCCTTCCACTGTATGTGACCTGTACATTATCCGTTCTCTTCCTTCGTCCTTCTGTGTTTGACCTGTACAATTAATGATAAGCTGTATCTAGTGTACTGTTACTAAACTCTGTATTTTATTTGCCTCGGTACCAGCATGTGGCACATTATGGTAAAACAGTAGCTCCCCTTGGGGTGTCTACTTTCCAAAAAGGGGTAATTGGGGGAGTGTTTGTTCTGTCCTGGCATTTTTATTTGATATGTTTTATCCACAGAATAAAATTTATAGAACCTTGGGGACTTTACTGGTACCAGAGAAGGAGAGTGAGACAATGTATTAAAAAAAGAATCATTTATTACAAAAGACTAAAACTAATATTTCATAAAACCATGCAAATCTTTGCTTATATGGCTAGTACGGGTCATAAATGTGAGATTCCTTCAATATTCCTTTGCTACCGTTTCAAGGGGTTGACACGTTTCACAATTATTGCTTTCTCAGGACCTCAAATTATATGGTTTGCAAAGAGAGCATTGATCTATCCAAAAGGAAAAAGCACAACAATCAATTACAGGTAAGTAACAAAAGTCATGATATAGAGTATATCAAATATACTGTATCAGTCCTGGATCACTTCATTGTGCCAATCTTACCATTAATATACCCCAGGATATGTCATGTGACACAGGGATATAATGTGACGTATGACACAGAACTGCAAAACTGTAAAGCCAAGGAAAATGTATGTAATACCCTAAAACAAGGAGCATAGGTGGGCAAACAGGCTTTACTTAGTATCAAACAAATCCAACACTTACTTAATAAATTATCCTTGAAGTAAATGGATAAGCACAACCCAATATATCAGATGTTCAATCCCTTAAGAGAAGTATTGTCAATATAGCAGCTATCACCGCCTGGGATATGTCACGTCTCAAGCACAGGTATCTCTTCATATGTAGTACCAACCCACAACAAGAGGTCTATTGGAAATAATGATAAATATATCTAAATCTCATATGTTCAGCAGTACATCATAACAATGCACCATATGGTACATCCTAAGATGAGCTCAATAAGGGTATGTTGTAGTACGCCAAATAAAGAGATAATAATAAAAACAAAAATTCCTTTTGGATAGATCAATGCTCTCCTTGCAAACCATATAATTTGAGGTACCTGAGGAAGCAATAATTGTGAAACGCGTCGACCTCCTGAAATGGTAGCAAAGAAATGTTGAAGAAATCTCAAATTTATGACACGTACTATCCATATAAGCACAGATTTCTATAGTTTTATGAAATATATTTTTTTGTCTTTTGTAATAAAATATTCTTTTTTTTAATATGTTGTCTCACTGTCCTTTTCTGGTCCAGTAAAGTCCGCAAGGGTTTATACATTTTATTCTGTGGGTATATGTTGTGGATGAGGTACCAGAATACAGATAGCCTATATTCAAATGTTTTGATCTTGATATGTTTTATAGTAGAAGGCAGGAGGTTTTTTTTAGAACTTTTTGGTCTTTTTTTTTTTCATTTTCGTAGTAAATAAACATTGATTTATAAATGCTAACAAAATACGGCTCTATTTGTCCAATTAAACATATATAACATTAATGTGGATAGAAGGTTGCATGACCAAGTAATTGCCAGTAAAATGATCACAGCACTAAAAATGTAAAAATGGCTTGGTAATAATAACAACATATTACCGGCTGGTACTTAGATTGATAAGGCATGCCTCCTGACAATGCCTTCATCCCCCTTTCTCCCTAGAAGACTGGCATTATATTATTTGTAGGAATCATCGAGGGTCCATGGCTACTTCCTGGAATAAAATACTTCTACTTGGTTTCACAATGATGTAAATCCTGGTTCTAGTATGGTCAGTTTTTTTCCAGGTTCGGTGTCTACAAGTCTAAAGCTGGATACACACTATACAATTTTCTTTAGATTTTTTCCTTTAGACTTACCAAAACCATATAATATGAGGTCAAACCTAAACACTTTCAATTTGTATGCAATGAGGCAGGCGCTTGCACTACATAGTTGAAGGTAAATCTAAAGGAAATCTAATAACAAAAGTTGTATAGTGTGTATCCAGCTTTACACAGCTCAGCCCTCTACTGAAACCACTCATCTTGTGACTAGTTACAAAGTTATAGTATTAGATTCTGCCTGCTCATTGATGAAGAGGAGACTAATAAAATGCTTATACCCGCCACGGTAGTCTGAAAACATGTTTTTTCACAGGATCTTTCCTCTCAATTTAGGCACTGTCACTTGACTGGAGCTCATGGACTGCTTTTTAGATGGAACTCCCTTTTGTCTCAATAAATAAACAGTTACCCTCAGGTCCTGCATATACAGGATGTACTGTGTGTTTAGTGGGCTCCAAATAGTGAGAATTGGTTACTTTACTTGGCTCTTTGGCGTCAACTTGTACAATGCAAGAGCAGCACCCACAGCTAGTCCTGTATTGTAGGTAATGACATCAAATGCCCACACACATTTTAGGGCAAGAAAGGTGTAAACCTGATGCTTGCTACCACAGAACAGTGCAATTAGGTATAACTCTCAAGGTATTTCTCCTAAATAAAATAATCAATATATCCAGTATATCCACTATAAGCAGTGTATGTGTGTGTGGGGTTGGTGGGGCTGATTTGAGGAGATATTGCTGCCCTATATTGGGACTTATCATAAATTCATAAAATTACTAATTGGTTCACTTTAATGATCCAGGACATTTTTGGAAACACTGTTGTAACAAAACATTTCCTATTTTTGATGAGTTTTTGAGAAATGTTAATGATGTAATAGAAATATGCAGACTATATTTTAACATTAATATTAGACTAAAAAAATGGAGCACACTGAAGATGTAAATTTTCCGTTCTCCTGAGAAAACCCGATCTGGATTTCACTAATGAGATCAAATAAGATCTTTGCCTTAGGCCCATTATTCTCCCACTTATTATTCTCCTTTTAAAGAAATGTCAGTATCACTGAAAAGGATACACAGAGGACACTGGGCCTCATTTATCACGTTGTCCCACAAAAGTTCTATGTAACCTATAGCAGCCAGCTGAAATCTCCCTCTCAATTTCAAAATTGTACGTGCTTGCAGTGATTGCTTGTGTGGGTAGTAGAGAAATATAATGCTGATAAATTAAGCCAATGATATGTAGCCAACCATTTCTAATTCAATATATGGTACAGAGGAAATAGAGCAAAAGACAGTGGTCCTCATTTTAATGGAGTCTGGAATAAGATCTATTTATGTGCCTATAGTGGCCAGTTGCATTCATCTCCTCAATTTCAAACATGGACTGGAAAAATGACAGGTGGAAATAGACTGGGGCTTATGGGCATCACAGATTATTATTCTCTCTGATGCTGACAAATGAGGTCATTAATATGTAACCAAGTATGTCTAATTTAGATATAAGTTGCAGAGGGAAGAGACCAGAGCAATGTTTCACCCATAGTTCCATTGGTTCGGCTGAGCTGGAAGGTGAGGAGAGAGCTGACACCAGTTTGTACCACTGCATGGAACAGAAACCTCAGCTGTTCTCTGTATACAAGGATTTAGTGTAGAAACTGTACTGGCTAGGACAAAGGGGGTACAGTAGAAACCTTCCTTGGATGGAACTCTCTCTACCATGAGGCAATCATCACTCAAGCCAATCTAAAAAGGACTCTGGATTCAGAGACTGAGCGAAAATTGTATGTGGCCCCACCTCTTCCTGAAGGAATCGATGGGAGTGGTGCACACTGGATGGGGCAGAGATAGATTATATCCTGTACAAAGATGTAAGATTCATTACTTTCTCTGTCTCTGTGACACATATAAGCTTTGCATGATATATACAGTGGCACATTAGGCTTTCTTTAATGCAGAGACTGTGCATTACCCTGTTTCAAGATGTTTGCATCCAAAGAATTCCATACTACAAAGACTTTGTGCCATATACTATCATTTATTTATATATTCAATAAACTACAATGTATTTGTATTTTTTGTTTGTTAATTACATTTTTTTTTTAAGTTGTTTTGTTTAATTTACTAGGGTCAATTTGCGCTGTTATTGAGATACTAGCTATCATTGGTGCCTTACAGCTGCCCATACCTCACTTTGAATACCAATTAATTCTAGGTGGGAGAGCGGCGCTCTTGTTGTGTTTTTTTATTCTTGTTACCCATAGATTCCAGACACCCTTGGTAGGATGTCATACATTTTCAACAAATTAAAAATACCTTATACAGCATTTAATGTGTAACATTTTGTTTCAGTAGTCTTCATCTTATTTATTAACTGTGAATAAAAGAACACCCATACAATGGTAAGTAATATTTTAGAAAAATGCATGATACTTTTCTTCCATATATATTTTTTTCTCTGTAATCTATTACCATCTTTATATACTGTTTGCAGTATGCAATACATCTAAGAAACAAAAACTGTAAACACCCAACACCATCATGTACAGAAATTCACATTTAGAAGAAGGCAGGAAAAGACATCATTCAGATTTTTTAGAAAATTGGTGCAATATTCAATTTTTTTCTCTCAATTTTAGGTGGAGTCACTCTTACAATGACAGCCAGTATTCTTGTAAAAAAGTATTTCAAAGCAAAAAAAAAAAAAAAAAATCCAACATTCTAACTACCCTCAAGCAGTCTATGTTGCAGTCAGTTTAATGGTACTGAATACCAGTGATCAACCTATTTTAATAAACAAAACCTTACCAATGTGTAATGAAAATATATTGTTTTACCTATACCTTTAAGAAAGCAGATAGACATACAAAACCATTTAACAGAAAATGCTGCAGTATTATTTGTAAAATGTTTAACATTTCATAAAAAGTACCACATAAAAGTGACACTGCAGTCAAGTTGTTATGGGCTTTCAAGACTTTGTTAAAATCTCTGTTAGATTTGTATCACTGTGTCCCAACTGGGGAGGTTTCCCCTCACTTCTGGTCCCAGTGACCACTGGAAAATGTGTCCAATTGGGACAAAGACAGCAGTTTGAGTAGTTTGGTGAAAGGTTATAAGTTTATACCTATGTTTTATTCATTGTTTTATGTCTTTCCACTGGGGATATTTACCCTTCCTGTCCTAGAAATAACAATCAATGGGAAATGAGGAAAAAATGATGAAACTGGCTTTCACACAGCCGTAGGTTCTAGTAGAACCAAACCTGTGCTGACCTGCTTGCCTACTTTACCCCCTCCCAAGGAACACATACTTTTACGTTGCTCCTCCACCACTCAATTCAGCAGCACTGGGAGTAAAGAAATGTCAAGTACTTCTGAGTAAGAAAGATCACTAGACTCACTCCCCTTCCTCCTCCTTGACAGAGATGGTGATGGATGATTGGCAAAGTGCTTTCACACAGTGGGGGAAGAAAGCCTTCCTTTTTGTCCCAGCAGCTACCCTGTGGTGTTGCCTTACATGTCAGTCGTGTTTTGGCTGTTTCCTTATTAGGCGTAGCATACCTTTGCCCTAACTGTATGCCCTGGTCCCCGAGCACACCTGCCGCCATCAGCTCCCAGGGAGAACCTCAGCTGTGGAGATCCTTTCACAGTGCTTGGATCACTGGTGTTACTTTTTTAACCTTTGATGCTTACTACATAGTCCCATTTGTAATCTATCAACTGATGTGTGTACACAAAATCCAATTTTGGCTGTCTGCTGAGGAAGTTGGAGATGTCCCAGGAAAGGCTTAGAGATTACAGCTCCCACAAATTGGGAATCAAATGCTTTTGGGTTTATGTCTATATATATCAATATTAGCTATATGTATGTACACTGTTGATATACGTTTTATGATTATTCAACCAACATTGAATCTGGTCTGTTTTTTAAGCATTATGAAATACATTTTGTACTTTAACATTTTGTAAATTACTTTATGCAGCATCATTTAGCAAAGTCCCAAAGACAAAAACTTTTCTTAGGATTTTGGGGGAAGAGAGCCCTCAATCCTATGTAAATTCCAAGTCTTAACCTACAGAAGGCTTCCTGTCTTAACCTTCTGGCTGAATGGAATGGTCAGATCAAAAATGGTGAGCATGTGAAGCAAGGGAAAGGCAGCAGTTAAGTAAGCCTGTGCTTTGTCTTGGATGGGCAATGTATAGGTTTGCTTTAAAAGGTAATTACATCATATAGATATTTAGCTAAAAGTGAAGGATGGCTGCACTCCCATAGACAATGCAATTGAATTTATTAAGGAGAAAAATAAAACCAAAAAACACACAATGGTGTACAGGCAGGGGGAAGTAAGGTGACGTGTTTCACACGACTGGCGTGCTTTGTCAAAACCATGCAGGACACAGCTGCAAGACAGCTGGCTGTGTCTTGCATGGTTTTGACAAAGCATGCTAGTGGTGTGAAATGAGTCACCTTATTTCCCCCCTGTCTGTACACCATTGTGTGTTTTTTGCTTTTATTTGTCTCCTGAATAAATTAAATTGCATCATCTATAGTAGTGCAGCCATCCTCATTTTCTTCTACATGTTTCTGCAGCAGTGACAGGGCGTGCACTCCATGCTAGATGCTGTTTACCTGAATTGTAGCCTCCTCTACCCATCTGGAGCAGCTGAATTCATTTTTTTAGCATATAGATATTGTTCAAGTGCAAGTGCCTGGAAACAACATCTGAGCACCATGAAATCATGATAGTTGCATAAAACAATGACAACATAGAGTAATTATTTTTTGTTGCTTTATGATCAATTTTGTCCCTGAAAAAATTACCTGTGTATTGACCTTATGTTCTGGCTTTTGTAAATAATAAAGCTGGTCAGACACTTTACAATCTGTACACTCTTTTTATAATCTCCATTTGGTCTGCTAACTACATATAGCGATTCTCTATCTAAAAAAATCCATTCAATTTATAAAGATTTAGGTAGACCTTTTGCACTATGTACTGCAGCTGTAAATCAAAAATACTTCTGCCAAGATTTTAACATTTGTGCCCCCATCAATGTTTTTTGATTGATCCCCATGTTTCCAGTTTCTAATGCCACTGTTAAAAGTAACCAAAATGAATTAGAGCCAGGCACAATAATCAAAACATATTCAATAGCACATTTTGGAAGTGCTTATTGTGCTATTGGGTATTATGTTTTAATCAAAACGGTACCTTTTGATACTGATAGTAACAGCCCCAAAGAGGAAAATGCATTTAACATTTGAAATATGTCCTATTAACTTCCTAGCCTGATGTTTTTTCACTATAACTCCCCAATAAAAAAACACCAAAAATAAAAAAGAAACAGATTAAAATACATAACATCATACAATGTCAAGGCTTCACCGTTTCACTATTACAATGTTTGAATTGTATCTAATACTGATGTAATTAAAGCAATGATTCAGAAGTTTATCATATACTTCTCTCTCTAGTGTGCTGAAAATACTTGGCAGCAGAAGACGAGCAGCTGTAATCTGCCATACAATCTGTAGCCTGTTGAGCTAAATATTGGTAGCACATGCCTGTGGATGTCTCAGTATTCCTCCAGGGATGAGTAACATCAGGCTTTGACGAGCCCTGATGATGCAGCGAAAAGCTCTTCTTCAAAGTATAGGATCTGGTCTACTACAAAACAGTCATTCGACCTGGAAACAAGAGTCTCCAGATGCTGCTTCACCTCTTTCTCACTGATGTTATTTTTTCGGGCATACTTGAGATAATTATAAACCTTTTCAAATGCTCTCTCTCCCAAACTTTGCACAGCTGACCTAGAAAACATGAAGAATATGAAGCAGTAAATAAAACATACATTTCTAGCTGTAAATAAATAAAACACAGCAGCAAAATCCCTAAAAGACTTTCAGATTCTTTGACCAACCATGTATTAATCGTGTTCATATCAATTTATCATAGAGGAGGAAAATAATGTAAAAATTTAAAGGGAAGCTAAAGAGATGCAACTCCTGTAAGGTGTAAACACTTCAGATGGCCCTGTTTTGTTATTGAAGATGGTTAATAATCAATTTCATAACCTACTTAGGCCCAGGATTGGGGCCAACATGATGTAATTTTCTGCACTGCATGATGATGTCATTGTGGTGTTCCCATAAATGTTCATATGGAGATCCCAGTTGACCATACCCTCTTCTTGATGCACTGGTGGTCCAGGGAAAAATTCCAATCAGTGTTGAAACTGTGTTAAAACAATAAACCCATTATTGGACCTCCCTTTTTGAAGCACCCACCTCATGCTCACATACAGACTGGTTTGCAGGCATCTGCATGTAAGAGGCCATTTTGGTTTTTGAAACAGAAAACTTGCTCACTTGTGGCCATCTTGTTCAGAGGATGCCAGTATGCCTGGTAAGATAGATACCCCAAATTAAGGGTTTACAATAAGCAAATGCACATGAAAAAAATATATATATATATATATATATATATATATATTTACTTTAAGGCCTAAAAATAAATAAGAAACTGCCTGTAATGTTTTGTGAGTTGATGAGCAAGCAGAGCTTACAGCAGGAACTGTGATAAGCTTGGACCTCAGTATTGTGGTGGTGCTCAGTAATAGTAAGGAGAGAAGAAAAGAGATCAGGCAGTGGCATGGTTTCTTCATTATTACCATTAGGAGGATCTATTTAGCACAATGCACTGCCTTTCTACAAAGAAATGAGTGTCCAGATGTATGCATAGGGAGGCAAGGAAAGCCCATGACCTCTGAGCTAGGCAGCTAGAACAGATCAAGCCAGAGATAATAGAGCTTCCAGTGTCCTGTTGCTGCACTACACATCTCCAGGGGCATAAATATAGCCATTGGAAAGATATCTTTTAAAGTATGCATTAAAGCAATTGTTTTCCCTAGAAATGGTGCAATAAAAAATTGTATAAATGGTGCAGCCTAAATTACCAGTGCAGCTAACTGAATGAAAATCTATTTTCTGTTTCCCCTGGGAGTGTCAGAAAAAAGTATATATGCCCCAATAAAGTGTATGATGTATCTCAATGTGCATATCATTACAATTATTTGAATTTTTGAAATTGTTTACTAGATGTTAGAAGCTGCTGCAAGTACCAACATAATTCACATTTATCAGGACTAAGCTGGTAAAACTCTTGGAAATATTGTTCTGCCCAAAGCATACCTTAGGCAAATTATGTTCCTTTCCACCAAGTAACTGCAGTTACTACACCAGCCAAGAATACTTGGCAGCTGTGATTCATTTGATGAGTTACAGCAAAAAGTAAATTCAGTTTCGCTAAACCTATATACTTAAAATCAAATCATCATACAGGTAATTCTCAAAGGATGCCGGAAGGCCAGCACTAATTTTATAAATCAAAAAGAACTTCAAACCTATGAAAAGACACGATAATGCAGACAGAATTCCAGCATATTAGACCTACTGTATATTGTATTGTGAAACTCAGGTTGTTAGAGGCTTAAGACATAGCAAAGTAAATTGACTGTAGTTTAATCACTATAGAAAAATTGTCATTTCACAATGCAGTAATTGGTTTACAGAATTTTGAATGGTGGATCTTGGAACAGCATCAGCTATTCACAAGAGCAAGGAAATCATATCATACCCAGGGGTAGACCTATACCACCCAATATTCAATAGCAAAGCAGATACGTTTTTGGTACATTTAAAAGCAAAGCACTAAAAACTTAAAGTAGAACACCAATTAAATGTGTTTAGTTCTTGACAGGGCGCAAAAGGCTTAGGAGCTTTGTCAGATCTACATGCTTGCTGCCTTTGACCCTGAAGAGGTTATTTCCACCTACTTCCTATCCTTCTGACACAGCTGGAAGCAGGGGAACCTCACCAACACCGACAGCAATAGAAATATGACATAGGTCCTAACCCTTCCCTACTGTACTAGTTATAATGTGTTTATTGATGTGTTTAAAGGAGGTGCGCTAAAACAACAAAAAATATATCCAACAATGTTTGACAACATAGGAATAAAATATAATAGGTGGGAATGTGCAAAATAAAGTCCAATTTCTCTTTAAGTGTCCATGCTTGATCAAACAAATAAGTGCTCGACAACAAAGAAAAATCTCCAACTTCAGTGCAATAACGCCCACCACCAGGTGAAATTCCTCCTTACCAGACGGAAAATAAGGTGTGCACGAATTAAACAATATATTTCACTGCAAACGTGGATAAATCACTCTCCGCGTGAACCACCCAGAATGGTCTCTTACCAGAAGTGATATAAAAGAGCGCAGAGTAGCGGATTCAAAGATCCCCTTCCACTTCCTCTGTGTATATAATACACCGGGTTGCCTTTTCAGTCAGCCACTGGAAAGCAATCTGGTTCCAAGGATCTCATCAATGCTTCCTTCACCTTTGACCTATGTCTCTGTTGCCAGTTCCAGCAATGTCTCCTCGCTACTTCCTCCTCTAAGGAGGAGACATTGCTGGAACTGGCAACAGAGACATAGGTCAAAGGTGAAGGAAGCATTGATGAGATCCTTGGAACCAGATTGCTTTCCAGTGGCTGACTGAAAAGGCAACCCGGTGTATTATATACACAGAGGAAGTGGAAGGGCATCTTTGAATCCGCTACTCTGCGTTCTTTTATATCACTTCTGGTAAGAGACCATTCTGGGTGGTTCACGCGGAGAGTGATTTATCCACGTTTGCAGTGAAATATATTGTTTAATTCGTGCACACCTTATTTTCCGTCTGGTAAGGAGGAATTTCACCTGGTGGTGGGCGTTATTGCACTGAAGTTGGAGATTTTTCTTTGTTGTCGAGCACTTATTTGTTTGATCAAGCATGGACACTTAAAGAGAAATTGGACTTTATTTTGCACATTCCCACCTATTATATTTTATTCCTATGTTGTCAAACATTGTTGGATATTTTTTTTGTTGTTTTAGCGCACCTCCTTTAAACACATCATTTATACACATTCAGGCACTGAATACAGGTAGCGGCTTTAACCACAGATCACACTAACAGCGCACCCTCACAAACTCACGATATAATGTGTTTATTGTTGTCCTTGTCCCTGCTGAAGATATTCTATTTCCTTTTGGTTCTTTTGTCAAAAAACAAAATTACCGGTAGGTAAAATTTGCATAATGGGTATGCAGACAGCAGAAGGTTTTGAGATTCCCAATTATATAAAAAAAATATGTTTTTGACAAAAGTTCTTCTTTAATGCTTTTAATTATTAGGTAAGCAAGTACTGATGTGTCTGCAAAAAAATAAACTTTAGTTTCATAGTAGGTAAGGTTGAATAAAGACAATAGTCCATCCAGTTCAACCTGTGTAGGTTTATGTGTCCAGGGAGAATAGATTTTGTGCTTGTAGTCATTTCTCATAATTGAGGTCCTTCAGTCCACTTATTCATTTAGTTTCCCTTCTCTGGACTCTCTCTAGCTCCAGCACATCCTTCTTGAGGACTGTTGACCAGAATTGAAAGGAATACTCTAGATGTGGCTGAACAAGAGTTTTATAAAGTGGCAGGATTATCGTTTTATCTCTGGAGTAAATTCCCTTTTTTATGCAAGTTAATAGTCTGCTGGCTTTGCTTGCTGCAGCTTGACATTGCCTGCTATTGCTCAGGCTGTGTTCTACCAGGACCCCCAGACCTTTCTTCATCCTTGATTCCCCTAGAAGTTCTCCCCCTAGTGAGTAGTTTGTGTTTATATTTTTAGCGCCCAAGTGCATCATTTTACATTTTTCAACATTAAACCTCATTTGCCATGAAGTGCCCATCCTATTATTTTATTCAGATCTTACTGTAAAATTTCTGATTATTGCCCTGCTTATTTTTGTGTCGTCTGCAAAAACTGAGATGGAGCTATTTACACCAACCTCTATATAATTTATGAATAAGTTAAACTGAATTGGTCCCAGGACAGAGCCTTGGGGCACCCCACTTACCACTCCAGACCAGTCTGAGTACACCTTTTTTTAATCACCACCCTTTGGCACATCCCTGTAACCAGTTTTTTATCCATGAAAAAAAACCTCTATGATCCATGCCTACAGACCTCAGTTCATAGATTAAGCGTTTATGGGGAACTGTATCGAATGCTTTTGCAAAATCCAGATACAACACATCCACAGGCCTTCCCCTATCTAGATGGCAGCTCACTTCCTTGTAGAATGTCAACAGATTGGTCTGGCAGGAACAACCCTTCGTAAACTCATGCTGATTACTGCTAATGATACTTTTTTCATCAGCAAATTCTTGGATATAGTCCCTTATCATCCCCTCCAATAGTTTACATACTATTTATGTTAGGCTGATTGGCCTGTAGTTTCCAGGTATATGTCTCTGCCCTTTTTTGAATATTGGTACCACATGGGCTTTTCTCCAATGAGCTGGTACCATTCCTGTTAATATATGTCCATAAAGATAGAAATATTGGCCTGGCTATAACCTGACTAAGTTCTTTGAGGTCTCCTGGGTGTAAGCCATCCAGTCCTGGTGATTTATTTGTGTTAAGCTTTTTTAGTCTTTTCTGGACACCAGATTCTGTTAGCTACAAGGGTACACCCTGTAACGTGTTACTAACAATACAGTCATGGTAGGTATAACCCTAGTTTCCTGTGTAAAAACTGGGGAGAAGAAATAATTTACCTCAGACCTCTATCCAGTTGCCTTCTCTGTGTCATCTGTAACCATCCTCCCTTTGTCATCTTTTATGCAGCCAATGTGCTCTGACCTCACTTTTGTAATTTTAATATATCTAAAACAAATGTTGGGATTTTTTTTTACTATCCTCTATGGATCTGTTTTAGCCACCCTGATTGCGTTCTTATACTTCTTATTGCATTAATTACAGTGTTGAAATGCTGACAATGACTCGTCTCCTTTATATTTTTTAAAGACCATTTTTTTCTCTTTAATAAGACTTTTTACATTACAGTTTAGCCATCCAGGTTTAACCTTCGCTCTTCTATATTTATTGCCCATTGAAATGCACTGTGTGATACCTTTTGTAGATCCTCCTCGTGTAACAGCAACTCCAGTTCTTGCATTTTGTTAGCTAGGCTCCTGGCATTTGTGTATACACCTCTCAGTATTGTATGGGTGCATATTATTTTCTCCTTATGTTTTTTAAGGCTTCGTTTTTTATTTGTCAACTCATTCACCCTAGGGTTAGATGTTATGGATATATTATCACTGCAGAGACCAGGTTGGTCAGGACAGGTCGGACAATAATAACGGGTGTCACGCCTAAATCCGCGCCTGCTACAGACACGACATCTTCTTTGGGGGCATCTTTGGGTAGGGGTACTCGGGAGGATGTGAAAAATGCCTCTCATGCAGCCAGCTCACTGCATCTGGAAGGGGAAGTTGGGCAGGAATACCTCCTGGGTACAAGTAGGCATTGATGATCTCTTCCTGCAATTATCGGAAGGATCCGGTTCATCCTGACGCCCTGTATAGTACAAAGGCCCAGGTGTGTTTTTGCAGCTGGCGTTTTTTTGGGCATTTTTTTGGGGTCTTTGGAGGCAGGCAAAACATCTGAACTTCTGTGTAGGGGTATATACACCCATGTATGTATATATACACATACACATATAGGTGTGAAAATAGCAGAAATCTATGCTTGCGCTAATTCACACTAATATGGCTCCGCTCCTATAACACCTATATGTGTGTATGTGTATAAATACATACAAGTGTGTGTGTGTATATATATATATATATATAACCCTATACAGAAGTTCAGATCTTTAGCCTCCCTCCAAAGACCCCCAAAAAATGCCCAAAAAAACCGCCTGCAAGAACACACCTGGGCATTTTTTTTTTTTTGGCGCAGGCATTTTTTTGGGCATTTTTTTTGAGTCTTTGGAGGCAGGCAAAACATCTGAACTTCTGTATAGGGTTATATATCAGTGGGTATGAAAAGTATTCAGACCCCCTTAAATTTTTCACTCTTTGTTATATTGCAGCCATTTGCTAAAATCATTTAGGTTCATTCTTCTTCCTCATGAATGTACACATAGCACCCCATACTGACAGAAAAACACAGAATTGTTGACATTGTTGCAGATTTATTAAAAAAGAAAAACTGAAATATCACATGGTCCTAAGTATTCAGACCCTTTGCTCAGTATTTAGTAGAAGCCCCCTTTTGATCTAATACAGTCAGGAGTCTTTTTGGGAAAGATGCAACAAGTCTTTCACACCTGGATTTGGGGATCCTCTGCCATTCCTCCAGAGATGCTCAATTGGGTTTAAGTCAGGGCTCTGGCTGGGCCATTCAAGAACAGTCACGGAGTTGTTGTGAAGCCACTCCTTCGTTATTTTAGCTGTGTGCTTAGGGTCATTGTCTTGTTGGAAGGTAAACCTTCGGCCCAGTCTGAGGTCCAGAGCACTCTGGATTGCAACCAGTCGTCCTGTCCCTGCAGCTGAAAAACACCCCCACAGCATGATGCTGCCACCACCATGCTGCACTGTTGGGACTGTATTGGACAGGTGATGAGCAGTGCCTGGTTTTCTCCACACATACCGCTTAGAATTGAGGCCAAAAAGTTCTATTTTGGTCTCATCAGACCAGAGAATCTTATTTCTCACCATCTTGGAGTCCTTCAGGTGTTTTTTTAGCAAACTCCATGCAGGCTTTCATGTGTCTTACACTGAGGAGAGGCTTCCGTCGGGCCACTCTGCCATAAAGCCCCGACTGGTGTAGGGCTGCAGTGATGGTTGACTTTCTACAACTTTCTCCCATCTCCTGACTGCATCTCTGGAGCTCAGCCACAGTGATCTTTGGGTTCTTCTTTACCTCTCTCACCAAGGCTCTTCTCCCCCGATAGCTCAGTTGGACAGCCAGCTCTAGGAAGGGTTCTGGTTGTCCCAAACGTCTTCCATTTGAGGATTATGGAGGCCACTGTGCTCTTAGGAACCTTAAGTGCAGCAGGAATCTTTTTGTAACCTTGGCCAGATCTGTGCCTTGCCACAATTCTGTCTCTGAGCTCTTCAGGCAGTTCCTTTGACCTCATGATTCTCATTTGCTCTGACATGCATTGTGATCTGGAAGGTCTTATATAGACAGGTGTGTGGCTTTCCTAATCAAGTCCAATCAGTATAATCAAACACAGCTGGACTCAAATGAAGGTGTAGAACCATCTCAAGGATGATCAGAAGAAATGGAAAGCACCTGAGTTAAATATATGAGTGTCACAGCAAAGGGTCTGAATACTTAGGACCATGTGATATTTCAGTTTTTCTTTTTTAATAAATCTGCAACAATGTCAACAATTCTGTGTTTTTCCGTCAATATGGGGAGCTGTGTGTACATTCATGAGGAAGAAGAATGAACTTAAATGATTTTAGCAAATGGCTGCAATATAACAAAGAGTGAAAAATTTAAGGGGGTCTGAATACTTTTCGTACCCACTGTATACACACACACTTGTATATATTTATACACATACACACATATAGGTGTTATAGGAGCGGAGCCATATGCCTGTTAATTATTTAATTAGTGCAAGCATATGTTTCTGCTACTTTCACACCTATATATGTGTATGTGTATATATACAGACATGGGTGTATGTATATATACACCTACACAGATGTTCAGATGTCATGCCTGACTCCAAACATCTCCTCAAAAAAGCCCTATAAATGCCTGCAGCAAAAAGAATGCTCACAGGTGAGAAGCCATATTAGTAAACTGAATGTGACACAAGAGAAACAATCTTTTCTGTATAGCGGTCTGTCACGGGGTAACGTGGCAGAGCCTGACGTAAGAGGAGTGGCTTACCGGGTAACTGGCGTGGCACAGGTTCACCAGAGGCGCGGAGTCTAAGTGTAAGCCGGTCTTCACCAGGGCCCCAGAAGGTGGGGATGGATTTGGCTGCTTGCTAACACCAGGTCGCGGCCCCCCGGATTCCCTGGGAGAGCCAGGAACAGATCCAGGACCAATAGCCGGTAGCAGGTAAACAGATCAGGACGAGACAGGAGGATAGTCAGGACAAGCCAAGATCAGGGCGGGCAGCAGGTAATCAGAATCCAAAGAAAAGCCGGGTCAGGTAAACAGGAAAAGCAGATATAACAGGCACAGGATACAGGAGAGCTGAAGACAACACAGCAAAGTGCAGTGCTGCTGGGCTGTTTAAATAAGGCAGCCTGTTTGCCAATTACAGCAATTAGTCTGCTCTAGGTTAACCCTTTAGGAGACTCATGACAGCACATCAGTGTGCTCAGGAAGCATTCCTAACAGCGCCTGCGCAGGGTATTGAGTCTCTGACATTGCCCCCCCCCTTAAGGGCAACCTCCGGGTGCCCAAAAGGTTCCTTTTGTGGGGATGGTTGCGGAAGAAATTCCGGATTAAGTCCTGGGCATGGAAATTCTGTACCGGTTCCCAGGAATTTTCTTCGGGGCCGTAGCCCCTCCACTTAACCAGGTATTGTAGCTGGTTCCTCCGCCTTCTGCAGTCTAGGATGGCCTCCACCTCAAATTCTTCGTCCCCGTTGATGGTGACAGGAGCAGGTGGTTCTGAACTTCTACCAGGAAAGGAGTCAGGTACTGCAGGTTTCAAGAGTGAAACATGGAAGACTGGATGGATCTTGAGGGAATCGGGAAGCGTCAATTCGTAAGATACCTCATTTAATTTTCTCCTCACAGGGAATGGGCCAATAAACTTGGGTGCCAGTTTTTTGGAAGGGCATGCTAATCGGAGATTGGTGGTGGCTAACCATACCAGGTTGCCGGGCTGGAGAACCAACTCGCCTCTCCTTCTTTTGTCAAAGAACTCTTTATTGGAGGTCTGAGCCTTGGTCATGGCATCCTGTAAGATTTTGTTGTTCTCCTTAAGGAACTCCAAGATATCCCGGACTGCTGGCACTGTAGATTCAGGAATAAAGCAGGGCAAGAAAGATGGGTGAAACCCGTAGTTGGCATAGAATGGGGACTGACCTGTAGCCGAGTGTTTGGCGTTATTGTATGCGAACTCTGCTGATGGAAGTAGCGAGACCCAGTTATCTTGAACAAAGGTGGTGAAGCATCGGATATATTGCTCGAGGGTCTGGTTGGTCCTCTCAGTCTGCCCGTTAGTCTGGGGATGGTATGCGGAGGACATTGACAGCTTGATTTTCAGTGAATCACATAACGCTCTCCAGAAGCGAGAAGTAAATTGGACACCTCTATCCGACACAATGTTCATTGGGACCCCGTGAAGTCTTACAATTTCTCTGATGAAGACCTGTGCCGTCTCAAGCGTGGAGGGTGTACCTCTTAGTGGTATGAAGTGAGCCATTTTCGACAGACGGTCTACTACCACGAAGATTGCAGAATAACCGTCTGATGGAGGAAGTTCCACAATGAAATCCATGGCAATCATCTTCCATGGTCTGTCAGGGACTGGTAGTGGTCTGAGCAGGCCCCATGCCTTATTTCGGGTTGCCTTGCTTCGTGTGCAAACAGTACAGGAGGAAACATATTGTTTACAACACTTCTCCAAGTCGGGCCACCAGAACGTGCGCTGCACAAGATCCAGGGTCTTATGGATCCCGAAGTGACCAGCCATCGGGTGGTCATGACACAGTCCTAGGATGGACACACGAGCACTTTCTGGAACGAAAATTTGATCCCCTCTCCATAGCAGTCCATTTCTGGGTACCAGTATAGTTCCAGCAGGATGGGGAGCATTTACTGTGGCTTGTCTCAGAGCGGTAAGAAGGTCAGACTGTAATAGCAGAAAGTTACCTTGGGTTAAGATGGTGTCAGGTACAATGGTTTCTTTAGAACTGTCGTACATTCGAGAGAGAGCATCGGGTTTCGTATTCTTGGAACCCGGTCGGTACGTTATATGGAACGTAAATCTGGAAAAAAAAAGTGCCCATCTTGCTTGGCGAGGTCTCAGGCGTTTGGCCGTCCTCAAATACTCCAGGTTTTTATGATCCGTGTAGATGAGTATGGGATGTGCCGCCCCTTCCAATAGATACCTCCACTCCTCCAGGGCGGTCTTGATGGCAAGGAGCTCCCGATCCCCTACATCATAGTTCCTCTCCGCAGGAGAAAGCTTACGGGAGAAGAAAGCTACCGGATGAATCAGGTCCTTGAGACCTTGACGCTGGGAGATGACTGCTCCTACTGCGATTTCCGAGGCGTCAACTTCAAGGATGTAAGGCAGGGCGGGATCCGGGTGGCTGAGGATAGGAGCAGAAGTAAACAGCTCCTTCAGGGCTGTAAATGCGACTTGCGCCTCGGGAGACCAGTGGAAGCGGGTACCTTGTTTGGTGAGCAGGGTAATAGGGGCGATGATGGAAGAGAACACCTTGATAAATTTCCTGTAGAAATTTGCGAATCCTATAAAACGCTGAATCCCCTTTTTATCCACCGGTGCGGGCCAATCCAGGATGGCGGAGACCTTCTGAGGGTCCATTTTGACCCCTTCAGAGGAGATTATTAACCCGAGGAATTGGATACTCTGCTGTTCAAATTCGCATTTCTCGGGTTTTGCGTAGAGCCTGTGTAGCCGGAGTCGGTGGAGTACCTTTTTAACGTGTTCTCGGTGCTGGGCCAGGGAGGAAGAGAAGACCAAGATATCGTCCAGGTAGACAATAACAAAGATGTCCAGATAGTCTCTGAAGATGTCGTTGACGAAGTGCTGGAAGGTGGCCGGGGCATTGCAGAGCCCGAAAGGCATCACCAAATATTCATAATGCCCGAATCGGGTGCGGAATGCTGTCTTCCATTCATCCCCCTCCCTAATACGGACCAAATTGTAGGCTCCCCGTAGGTCCAGTTTGGTGAATACAGAGGCGGTTCTTAGTCTCTGGAAAAGTTCAGGAATCAAGGGTAGGGGGTACCGGTTTTTGACCGTAATTTTATTTAACTCACGGTAGTCCACACATGGCCGAAGTGAATGGTCTTTTTTCTCCACAAAAAAGATCCCAGCTCCTGCCGGAGAAGTAGAGGGTCGGATGAATCCCTTCTCTAGATTCTCCGTCACATAGTCTTTAAGGGTACCCAATTCTCGTTCCGATAAAGGAAAGATACGTCCGAAAGGGATCTCGGCCCCCGGAAGCAATTCAATTGGACAATCATAGGGGCGGTGGGGGGGTAAGGTCTCAGCCCCCTGTTTACTGAAGACATCCAAGTATTCGTGATAAGATACTGGGACAGAGGAACGTATCTCCTTATCAGCGTCCATACAGAGTAGGGTGCTAGGAGCACTATGGCGTACTGGCAGGCAATGATTCTGGCAGTAAGGGGACTGGAACTTGACGTCTCCAGAAGTCCAATTAATCTGCGGGTTGTGCGCCTGCAACCAGGGTAACCCCAGAATAACGGGAAACAAGGGAGAAGAGATGGCATCCAGGCATAACAACTCCTTGTGCCCTTCGAGAGTGGCCACAGGCAATGGAGGGGTTTCTTGGGTAACTGGCCCAGACTTGATGTGGGACCCATCTGCTAGGAAGATGGAGAGTCCCTGCGACTTGGGTCGAAGTGGGATGCGTTGATGGGCAGCAAAGGTAAGATCAATGAAGCAGCTGCATGCCCCGGAATCAATAATAGCGGTGACCGGGATCGGGCCTTCTGGGAGCTGAAATGAGATAGAGAGAGCCAGGTGAGTGGTATTGTTGACAGAGACTGGATAACTTGAGGGGGATATAGAAAGACGCTTACGCATCTTTGCTGGGCATGAGCGTACAAAGTGTCCGGCCTCTCCGCAGTACAGGCACAGGTTGTTCTGACATCGTCGTGAGCGTTCTTCTGTTGATAAGGAAGGACGCATAAGCCCAAGTTGCATCGGCTCCGACGTATCCGATTCAGAAATAAGCGGAGCAGTGTTGCTGGAACGGGCACCAGAGGAGAAGGTGTGGACGGGATTAGGAACCTGTGGCAACATCCAGACTGGGCGGGTCTGCTGCGTGGACCTCTCTGCTCTACGTTCACGGAGCCGGCGGTCTATCTGTATGGCCAGGGTGATTAATGCCTCCAAGGTCTCGGGTATACCCACTCGGGCCAGTTCATCTTTCAAGTTTTCTGAAAGACCCAAGCGGAACTGATGTCGCAAGGCTGCGTCGTTCCAGTGAGTGTCCGTACTCCAATGCCTGAAGTCAGTGACGTAATCCTCTACGGCTCTACGGCCCTGTTGAAGTGAAGTAAGCGCGGTTTCTGCGGTAGCAGTGCGCTGCGGGTCTTCGTATAACTGCGCCATTGCGTTAAAGAAAGTCGTCATGGAGTCCAGCTGGTCATTGCGCTCTTCAAGCAGGCGGTGAGCCCAGGACTGAGGTTCACCTTGAAGCAGGGATATGATGAACCCCACTTTGGTTGCTTCCAAGGAGAAGGTTCGGGGTTGCAGGGAGAAGTACAGCTCGCAGGCATTGCGGAAGGCTCTAAACTTGCTCCGATCCCCAGAAAACCTTTCCGGCGTAGGGACCCTTGGCTCAGGAGGCAGCATCACCACGGTCGGACCGGAGGGAGCCATGGAAGCAGCAGAAACTGTAGGATCCGTGGAGGGGGTCAGGGACTGAACACGCCCCTCCAGCTGGGTATAGCCCTCTTGCAGGGACTTAACGGCTTGGGTAAGGGCCGCAAGGTGCTGGCAGATGTCATCCATAGGAGAGGCTCCTCTAGCAGGCTCAGTCTTGGCTGTGTTGTACTGTCACGGGGTAACGTGGCAGAGCCTGACGTAAGAGGAGTGGCTTACCGGGTAACTGGCGTGGCACAGGTTCACCAGAGGCGCGGAGTCTAAGTGTAAGCCGGTCTTCACCAGGGCCCCAGAAGGTGGGGATGGATTTGGCTGCTTGCTAACACCAGGTCGCGGCCCCCCGGATTCCCTGGGAGAGCCAGGAACAGATCCAGGACCAACAGCCGGTAGCAGGTAAACAGATCAGGACGAGACAGGAGGATAGTCAGGACAAGCCAAGATCAGGGCGGGCAGCAGGTAATCAGAATCCAAAGAAAAGCCGGGTCAGGTAAACAGGAACAGCAGATATAACAGGCACAGGATACAGGAGAGCTGAAGACAACACAGCAAAGTGCAGTGCTGCTGGGCTGTTTAAATAAGGCAGCCTGTTTGCCAATTACAGCAATTAGTCTGCTCTAGGTTAACCCTTTAGGAGACTCATGACAGCACATCAGTGTGCTCAGGAAGCATTCCTAACAGCGCCTGCGCAGGGTATTGAGTCTCTGACACGGTCACCCTGATATGGAAGGGTTTTGTCACCCTGCCATAGCAGTCACAGTCAGTTAACCCTACACTACACTACGGTCCCCTTACACTTAACACTTTCCCTACAGAAACTGAATAATTAAAGCTAATTAAACTATAGTGGAAAATAGCACCCTAACTACACTAGATATCCCTTTCCTCACACTAAAAATTGCTAAATGACACTTTGTAACAGAAGTCACAGAACTGCTTCCACTCTCTTCCATGTCCCTGTATAACAATGCTAGGAATTTGGCATTGTTATGGAATTTGGGGGCTATCTTATATACTGGGGGGGCGTATTCACTAATGATTGGCCTCTGGACCCCCTAGTCACCCCAATCACATTCCTAGAATTCTCCTGCCCCCTCAATTGGCTTTTACTGATGGTTCTGGTCCAATCACAGGCTTTTAAAGCCCATTTCCTGAACCATTGCATTTTGGTCGGTTTTGGTTGCCGAATCCCGAACTTTTTCAGCAAAAAGTTCTAAATTCGGCCAAACCTCGAACAGCCAATGTTCGGGTCGAACCGATGGCCGACCCGAACCGTTCGATCAACCCTATTGCCAATCAGGATATGCCAGTGCATCAGGAAGGGCACTATGGGCTCTACGGGCCTGTCTATGAATATGCGGTGGCTGCAGGGCACTACTTGTGCTAGCCACCGCACCAGATTCAACTGCACTTATGGGACCACGTCACCAAGTGTTACTGCAGTGCTGGTTGTACTAGGTCCAGGGTGTACTAGGCCGCTGGTGCTCGCCAGGCCACCGGAAGGCTGAGAGGCACTAGTACCGACACTAGTACCGACACTCTGCTCCATACAAGCACGCTGCGATCTCTGCACCTCAGCAACTCCAGAATGGGGTCGGGTACGCCTGGTTCTAACAGGGACCCATCCGTCGTCAGAGCTGTCTGTCAGGGAGCTGCTGCTCTCTTCAGGTTCATATACAGACCCTGATTCTGCCAGTGAGGCTTCCCCATTGCTCTCATCTGATATGGTCAGTATACTGTAAGCTTCTGCACTACTGTACCACAGTTTGGTAATTTTAGCAACTAAATTTACCGGTACAGTAGTGTGACTCACAGGTAAAAAAAGCACCTGGTTGTCAAGGACTATTTCAACCGCTACCAAAAAAACTGCTAATGCTAGCAGGGATCAGGCCTGACTCTGCTAACACAGTGGTTTTGTGTGTTTTGTGTTTTTTTGTAAGTGACAGTAATCTATTGATTACTACACTTGCCGGGGTGGGGTGGGGTGGAGTGGGTGGAGGGGCTAAACGCAGGTGCTGGCAGAAATCAGTGGTGACCATGCAAACATCATGTTTGGGGAACCCTAAACTATTGGGGACGCTAGTATAGTTCTGATCAGATCAGATATTGATCTGTTCAAACACTATACTAATAATGGAGGTGTATTTGTGTGTATGTATGTGTATGTGGTAATCAAGGGATTATTTCTAACTATGCACCGAGGATCTTAGACTGACGCTAACACTAACTAATGTCACCTGTGACACTAATAATAGTGATCAGAAAAAAAACTGTACACTATAAAAGTGACACTGTGACAGGGCAATGAAGGGGTTAACTGGGGGCGATCAGGGGGGATCAGGAGGTTTCTCTTTATTGGGGGGGGGGTGGCGGGGACCCTAAACCTACTTGGGACAGAAATTTACTCGCTAGCGCTAACTGAAGTTACAATCACACTATCACAGATATACAAAAAAACACTATATTACCTGTGTATAGTGTGCAATGTGACAGGGGGGGAAGGGGTTAACTTGGGGTGATCAGGGGGTTAAATCTTCATTAAGGGGGTGGCGGGTATCCTAACCCTAAAAGGAATGGCTGCAAGCACTAAACCTGGTCACAAGTCACACTGATACAGGTATATAGGAAACTGCTATATACTGTATGCAGTGTGTGTTGTGACAGGGGTGTAGGTGTTAACTGGGAGTGATCAGGGGGTTAAATCTTTATTGGGGGGTGGGAACCCTAAACCTCCTTGGAACATAAATG
This sequence comes from Pelophylax lessonae, assembly GCF_965119305.1. Classification (NCBI taxonomy): domain Eukaryota; kingdom Metazoa; phylum Chordata; class Amphibia; order Anura; family Ranidae; genus Pelophylax; species Pelophylax lessonae. The sequence goes on along the minus strand of NC_138772.1, from coordinate 173,398,782 downwards.
AACTCGCTAGCGCTAACTCAAGTCACAATCACACTAATACAAAATACAGTAAACCACTATATTACCTGTATACTAGTGTGCAATGTGACAGGGGGAAAGGGTTAACTGGGGGTGATCAGGGGGGGATCAGGGGGATCAGGGGGTTAAATCTTTATTGGGGAGGTGTCGGTTATCCTAAGTATAAAAGGAAGGGCCGCAAGCGCTAAACCTGGTCACAAGTCACACTTATACGGGTATATAGGAAAATGCTATATACTGTATACAGTGTGTGTTGTGAAAGGGGGTGTAGGTGTTCACTGGGGGGGCGATCGGGGGTTAAATGTGCCTATCTACGTGTGTGTGGGTGTGCTGGTGCAGTACTCACAGTTTAGATCCGCTCTCTTCTCTCGATGAATCCAAAAAGGATTTGGGGAGGGGAGAGCGGGTCTTTTCTGTGCCTGTGTTTACATGACAAAGGCACAGGTCAGTATCTGATTGGGCAGGACCGATCAACAGGTCCAGGCCAAAAATCATTGGCCTGGACCTGATGACTGATCGGTTCTGAACCCAATCAGATGATCAGCGGGGCCGGGGGCGCGCGGGAGTGCGCCCCAGAGCGACGGGAGCGAGCGATGTACTGATACGTCGCTTTGCCTGTAGGGGGCTGACTGCCGCAGTATATAGTCGTGCGGCGGTCGGCAAGTGGTTGAATTAAAAGGAATAGAAAATCTTAGCAAAGGGAATACAAAAAGAAACTGAATTTGACCAAGATTCTACCTCTGAATCTCCCTGATGAAGCCCCGGGTATCAGTAAGAACCTGACAGGGGTTTTAATCCTTCCCCACCCTTTCAAAAAAAAAAAAAAAAAAAGTTTTAGTTGTATGTACTTTAAATGTTCAAAAATTACATAAGAAGCAAATTTAAATATGCAACACATTTAAAATATTATTCTTTAATAACTCATATAGTTTATTGACAAAACAAAAAATGTTTAGAAAACACATAATCATTTCCCTTTGAGTTAAAAAACAACACTTGTGATCTTTTTACTAAAAAAAAAAAAAAAAAGAACAGTTGCTATAATATGTTTTCCTTTAAAGTCACTTTCAAAGCTAGTAATTAAGCTATGACCTCAAAGGAAAATGTTTAATATGCACACAGAAATTACAATTCTGACAGTTAATCAGTGCCAAGAGACACACAGGCTTATAGGCAGCCAACATCGAAGCAGGTGTTATGGGTATGAACAGCTGCCATTTTGGTGGTAGCTATCAAGGGATATTTAGGCTGGAAGGACCTTGTTCATATGAACCAAAAAGGATATGCCAGAGCTCAAAAGCTGTAGGACTATTCACAAATAATCCCTCTTTTATGTAATCTTTTTTGTGGTTTGTGTACAGTGTGGTTTAACTGTTTGTTAGTGCTCATTTATAGTTACCATATTGAAATTTCATTACAAATATGTTACAATTTCTCAATACATATTACTGTGCAAATATTTTAGGCAGATGTGAAAAAATGCTCTAAATTAAGAATGCTTTCAGAAATAGAAGTGTTAATAGTTTATTTTTTATCAAATAACAAAACGTAAATAAAATGAACATAATAAAAATCCAAAACAAATTAATATTTGGTGTGACCCTCTTTGCCTTCAAAATGGCGTCAATTCTTCTAGGTATACTTGCACACAGTTTTTGAAGGCACTAGGCAGATAGGCAGTATGCAGATAGATCATTCCAAACATCTTGGAGAACCAACCACAGATCTTCTCTACATGATGTAGGCTGCCTCAAATCCTTCTGTCTTTTCATGAAATCCCCGACAGACTCCATGATGTTGAGATCAGCACTCTGTGGGGGCCAAACTTTCACTTCCAGGACTTCTTGTTCTTCTTTATGCTGAAAATAGTTGCTAATGACATTGGTTGTATGTTTGGGGTTGTTGTTCTGTTGCAGAAAAAAATATGGGGCCAATTACATGCCTCCCTGATGGTATGTAGAAAGATGATCCGCACACCAGTAGTTGCTCTTAAAAAATCTTGATCTTAATTCAGGAACCACAGAACACAACAGCTGATATGATCAGTTGACGCATTTCAACCTATAGGGCCTTAGTCATAACTATATTTAGATCCCTGATGGTATGGCATAATGAATAAATATGTTCCTGTATTTGTCCGCATTGTGGACACCATTGATCCTGACCAAATCTCCAACTTAATTTGCAGAAAAGCAGCTGCAAACTTGCAAGGTACTTCCATAATGCTTTACTTTTGCCCGCAGACACTAATTATTGTACTGCTCTCCAGCCCTATGCAAACAAACTGCCTCGTGCTACATCCAGATATTTAACATTTTGATTCATCAGTCCAGAGCACCTGCTGCATTTTTCTGCACACCAGTTCCTATGTTTTTATGCATAGTTGAGTCACCTAGCCTTGTTTCCATGTCAGAGTATGAATTTTTGGCCACAATTCTTCCATGAAGACCACTTCTGGACAGACTTTTCTAGACAGTAGATGGGAGTACCTGGGTTCCACTGTTTTCTGCCTGTTCTGTGCTGATGGCACTGCTGGACATCTTCTGATGTTGAAGAGAAGTAAGCATGATGTGTCCTTTATCTGCTTCATTGTTTATACAGTCCTCAATGTTGCCTGCTTCTTTGTGCTGGAACACATACCCCAGTCTGCTTTGAAATATTTGTCTGAAAGAGACCTTGCTGATGCAGCATAACTACCTTGTGTCTTGTTGCTGTGCTCAGCCTTGCCACGGTGTATGACCTGTGACGTGAAACTCTCTTCCACAACCTCACCTAAGTTACAGAATTTGGCTGTTCCTCACCTAGTTTTAGGCCTCCTACACAGCTGGTTCAGTTTCAAATAATGAGATGTATCAATCTACACATGAAATTGATGATCAATAGCCCCTGCTTGGTATAATTGATTAATCATATACTTGACTATGTCAAATCCCTGATTTTGTGCAAGTGTAGAAAGTGTAAGAATTGATGCTGGTTTGAAGCCAAAGGGTGGTCACACAAAATATTGATTTGATTTAGATTTGTCTTCAGTTTGTTCACTTCGCATTTTGTTAATTGACAGGTACCCGCTCTACCTTCGGCTCGGGCCTCCTAGGCGGCTCGAGCAGAAGTTCTCCTCTCCCCCTGCCTCCCTGCAATCTTTTGGGCCACATCACAGGTCCCGGAAGATTGCCTATCCACTGAGGACGTGCAATACCCACACTAGGGATGCCAGTGCCGCAGGGAGAAGAGAGAGGGATCGGAGGCTCCCGGCTGGCCGCATTGCTGGACCGTGGGACAGATGAGTGTGTGTTTATTAAAAGTCAGCATATATCGGGTTGATACCTCGAGCCAAGTTAGGGTGAGACTTTTGAGGCAAGTGAATTGTATACAAGGTATAAAAAATTTAATTTGTATTTTATAGAAAAGAAATTAGTTTACATCAAACATAAGAGATGTTTATACATATTCATTGTGATGGGTTATAGACCCAAGTGAATGAGTGCTAGAAAGCTAGAAATATTGTGACAAGTGTCATAAGGTGACTGTTTATAGGAATATCTGTCTCTGTCCCTCCATGCTGTGGGGCTTGGAAGTTTGATCAGACATAATTCCTGATGCGTGTCCTACGCATTTCGGCTTTTTACAATCCTTTTTCAAGGATTATTGTCACCGTTTCTTTAACAATAGCGTACAAAAACATATATTATTTCATTATTTTTATATACTATTGTCAGAATATTTATACTGCTCTGAATATAACAGTGTCTATTTATGTCAATTGGCAAAGATCTGTGAGGTAGGAGAATCTCAACTTATTTCCACAAATCAATATGTAGCAAATTCTTTTTATCGATTAATTTCTTTTTAAAAGAATAAACCAATCTTAGTGAAAACAGTCTACAGTAGGGAATATATAAGAATATTTATTCACAAGACATGTATTCACAATAAATGATCAGATTTGAATGACACAAAAAGATAACCTTACATAAAATACAAACTTCAAACAATGAATGCAATGTGATTTGTAGCTCAATAATGAAAGTAAAAATAAAGCAAGCACCACTGCAGATGGAGCGAGAATAGGCCAGGCAATACGTGAGACTAATACGCTAATAATGCGCTAAATCTGATATTAATAAAAATGTATAAAAAACAAAAATCAGCTCTTAGAGAAAAATCTACATATGGTTAATACGGCTGGGACTGTAATCTCATTACCCTTAAATATGAAATGTAAAACATTTAAGTACATAAACGATATTGAATATTAATCAAATAAACAGCAAGGCATATTTACCATATTTAAAATGGCTGCTAGCTTAGAATGGTCGTTACCAGAGTCCTTAAGATGGCTGCCTTCCCAAAATGGTGGCCAGGTAAGGAGGAGTTTCGTTTGGCATCCTTCCAAGTTTCAGATACATGATGGAGCAAAATGGAGTCTGTATAGATGAGTCTATGCATGGCTGTAGTAGCGTGTGTGTTGTATGTGTAATGTCATGTGTTACACCTGGGTTCTCCTTTTTATATGGTATTGAACAAAGGACTATTAAAATTACCATAAGTTAAACCCAGAGGGAGTAACATTATCCCCATTGGTTGGGACATCTTATTCATTAACTGGTGAGGTCATTGGGTGACACCTCTTGGTTGACCAGTATATTAAAATGAAATGATGATTTCTCCATTTAAGACTATCATAAAAACATAATAATAATTTATCCATACTCTCATCTAATATGCATGTCCATCCAATCTCCATCATGTATCTAGGTAAAGATTAAATCTGGTAACACCATTTTTAATATTATTAATATATCTATATATAGATTGAAAATTACTTTTAAACCTAAGACTTCAATTAGTAGCAGTCAGCAAAGATGGCAGTATTGTGTTGCTCTTTAATTCAGTATAACAGCATTATTTACCTACAAATAAACTTTGAACCTTATATTGACAAAGAGCCTACAAATCCAGACCTTGTAGACTAGACTCCTGGCAAGGACAGAAAAGTTTTATGATGCTTTCTACCACTTACAATTTACAAATGTTTACTGAAGCCTCTCTTGACATACAGAGATGAGTCATCAATATCAGTTAAAGCTAGGATTTAGCAAGAATGAAACAATTATAATATATAACGGTTTTCTACATATCTATGTATGTTATTCATATATATATATATATTTCATTGTTAATATTCTGTTACATAGGATTATAATGTATCTGTAAATCTTATTTTTTAAATGGGTCTAAACACAGAAAATACTGGCTTGTGTTTTATGATGACCACACAGACAAGATTATCTTGGTATAGCGTCAGCTAGACTTTATCTAAAGAAAGTTAAACAGACTATTTATTTATTACTTTAGGTCAACACAGCATGTCTGTTGAAACTTTTCTTAAATATACACCTTTCCTAAAAGGAGGTTTGAACTTTTAGTGACCTTCTACAACATGGACGCCACTGCTCAAAATTTCTATGTAAAATAGAATATCTATATATGACTATTCCAAAATTCAATTTTTCTTTTATTTAATCTACCCAATAATTCTGACACCATGGGTAAGTGCTGTAAGTGCTCTATTCACATATCAGATACTATATTCAACCTTTTTCTGTATAAACCTTCTTACATAGCATACAGCCATATACCATTGCAGGACGCTCCCCCAAGGTTCTCGCTGTTTAGTGAAGGGCAAAAGAACCATACTTGGAACAGAAAATAATTTTTGTATGTATACTCTATTTTATTCTATTTTATACCACACGACTAAACCCGTGGTATATAAAAATAATGAAATAATATATGTTTTTGTACGCTATTGTTACAGAAACGGTCACAATAATCCTTGAAAAAGGCTTGTAAAAAGCCGAAAACGCATAGGACACGCATCAGGACTTATCTCTGATCAAACTTCCAAGCCCCACAGCATGGAGGGACAGAGACAGATATTCCTATAAACAGTCACCTTATGACACTTGTCACAATATTTCTAGCTTTCTATCACTCATTCACTTGGGTCTATACCCATTACAATGAATATGTATAAACATCTCTTATGTTTGATGTAAACAAATTTATTTTCTATTAAATACAAATTTAATTTTTTATACCTTGTATACAATTCGCTTGCCTCAAAAGTCCCACCCTAACTTGGCTCGAGGTGCCAACCCAATGTATACAAATTTATCCAGGGACAAAGGCAGACACTTATACTTTTAGCCCTATAGAGATCAGAACCAACCCCATATTAAAAGTCAGCAGCTACACTTTTTGTAGCTGCTAACTTTTAATAAACACCAAAATGGGTGGAACTCCGCTCTAAAACAAAAAGGGCAGATGATTTAATAGATGTAACAATGAAAAAATGATTGAAGAGCCGCTTTAACTTCACCATATAAAAGCCTTCTTCTTTTGTGTTTTTGTCTAACCTCATCCACTGATAGACTTTTTCAATAGAGCTTTGTTGAAAAGCTTTCAGTCTCTATCATGAAGCTTTGGTTATCGGTACACTATACCTCATAATATATATGCCTTATATTACAACCTATTTGCTTTGTTCAGATTTATTGTAGCTGGTTGTGAAAGCTTTTGGTCTCTGTATGAAATGATTGGTACTTTACGCCTATTTTGTTTTTCTTTTTATTTGTACTGTATGCCCAGTTCTGTAATCCACAAATACCAAACATCTCTCTGAAAATTACCTGGATAAAAAAAAAAAAAGGGGGGTTTTAGTGTGTTTCCAGGGCAAATGTTTTCACTCTCCTTTCAGATTTAGGCAATTTTGTTACATATACAATAACAGCAATCCCATGGTCTTTTCAGAAAACACCAAAATTTGACATATTTTAATATAAGCTTTGGATCATATTAAAATAATACCTTTTGCATTTATATTTACAGAGCATCCAGTGGGTTATGTGGTTTTATTATTTTTTTTAAAAAAGACAAATGTATCACATTATAAAATTATATATGCATAGAGGAGGACCTCTACCTTCAGGGGTGCTTTGTTTGAAACACAATTTATAAAAATGTTTCATGTTTTTAAGGGGGTACATTCACCTCCAACATTACCTATTAAAATTATCACAGGCCTAACTATAGCCTTAAGGGCCCCGGTGCAAGAAACCATGAAGGCCCCTCCCCCGACTCCATCCCGGGGCCCTTTCTCATTCTTTGCAGCAGGCCCCCTCCTGCTGTCTTGAGGCCCCCACATGGTGGGGGAATGCCAGGGCCCAGTCACAAGTGCGACCTTTAAGACCCTGGTAGTTCTGCCACTAACCTTACTATTAGTAGTGGGCATTTTGGAGGATGTAAGGGAGCACTCTGGAAGATATAGGGGGCACTCTGCAGGTACTCAAACAATACCTGCAGAGTGCCCCCTTACATCCTCCTGAGTGCCCCCTTGGGGTTAGTGACAGTAGTGGTTATGGGGGGGATCAGTGGTGGTGGTGGTGGGAGGGAGGAATGGGATCAGTGGCAAGGGAATGGAATTAGTGGCAGTGATGGGATCAATGGCTGTGGGGGGAATCAGTGGCAGGGGGATAGTGGTGGGGGGTGATCAGAGACAGAGGGATGGTGGTGGAAGGATGGGATCAGTGGCAGAGGGATTGTGGTAGGGGATAGGATCAGTGGCAGAGGGATGGTGGGAGGGATGGGATCAGTGGCAGAGGGGTGGTGGGGGGATGGGATCAGTGTCCAAGGGATGGTGGGGGGATGAGATGGTGGTGGAGGGATGGGATCAGAGGCAGAGGGATGGTGGGGGGAATGGGATGGGATCAGTGGCAAAGGAATAGTGGGGGGGATGGGATGGTGGTAGAGGAATGATTCAGGGGCAGAGGGATGGTGTGGGGGGGGATGGTGGGAGAGGGATGGGATCAGTGGCAGAGGGATGGTTGGGGCGGATAGGATCAGTGGCAGAGGGATGGGATCAGTGGCAGAGGGATAGTGGGGGGGGTGGGATGGTGGTGAAGGGATGAGATCAGGGGCAGAGGGATGGTGGGGGGAAGGGATAGAGGGATAAGATCAGTGTCAGAGGGATGGTGGGGGATGGGATGGAGGGATGGGATCAGTGGCAGAGGGATGGTGAGGGGATGGTATAGTGGTAGAGGGATGGGATCAGTGGCAGAGGGATGGTGGGGGAGGATGCGATCGAGGGATGGGATCAGTGGCAGAGGGATGGTGGGGGGTATGTAATAATGGTAGAGGGATGGGATCAGTGGCAGGGGGATGGTGAGGGGGATGGGATGGTGACACTGGCACTCACCTGTTCTCAGTGTCAGTTGATTCCCCTCCTTGCTCAGCGCTCTCAGCCTGGCTTCATCGTGCCTCCAGTAGCAGCTCTCCCGACATGGGGACTCTGTCTTCACATTGGCTCACACAGAGAAGATCTCCTCCCCCTTCACTCTACTGGCCCATCAGCTGATCAGCTGACTCTCCTCCACCCAACATTGACATGCTTGGAGGAATGGGCGGAGCACTGTGCCAGTAGCAGTGAGTGTTCACTCAGGCACAGTGAGTGTATAATGTCCCGACTGACATGATGCTTGCAATTAGTGGCGGCGGCAGGTGGCGCCAACAGTGTACAACTATGTCCAGGACATATTGCCCCAATCATTGCCTAGAAATGGTGGCAGCTGGCGGGCGGACGGTGGGCTCCCCCACAGTGGCGGAACTCCAGGGCCCAGTCGCAAGTGCAACTGCTGCAACCCTGGTAGTTCCACCACTGAAAATTATATTTGCAATAAAGAGTCCTTTTTAACCTATATACTATAGGTGTATTGGCACTCACTCGGTGAGGAGGTTTCAATACCTTTAAAGTCCCACTTTTTCTGTTCCTTTTTGTACTTATATTTGGGATGTGGTGCTGATGATTTAGCTGAGCTTGTATTCCTTTTTCCGAAACCTTTTGACTTTACAACCACTTATGGTATTTCCTTAACACTTTAATATAGTTTGAGAGGGCAATACCATTTGTCCTTAAGTGTGATGTAAACTGATTTTTAACGCTCATTTATTTAAAAAATATTTTCTTTATATATTTTTACTTAGTTCTTCAGGATAAATCAGTCAATATATGTGGTTTCTTCAGATAATTTAGACACCCATGTGACAAACATAGGTCTATCCTTAGACAAAAATGAAAAAAATAAAATAAAAAACATTTAATTTGTTTACGCAAATCGTCAATCTATGTCAATCTAATGATCATCTATGTTTGAATGGGACTGTTGGAAAACCTTTGTCGGCAGACAATTTCCAAACTTGTCCTTTGTTTTTTTTGGCTCAAAAACGTCACAACTGATTACTGATTTGTGCCCATTAACTGGCCGAAAAACGAAAGAACTGTCCAAATGACCACATTTCGCCCCGATTTTTCATATATTGTGTATGGCCAGCATTAGGCAAAGGCACTCAACTTGATCTCAAGGACAGTTTTTTTTTCATATATTACAGGTTGAGTTTTTGTATTCATACGGTTTCCTTTATATTGTTGTAGCAGGTTTTCCAGGCCTGTGGCCTGATGTGGGTCTGCCATTGTTACCGGTCACCTCTCCAGCCCATGTGAGCTGCGACCCTGAGAACTGAGACATGGATGACTCCGGCAACTTGGTTTTGTGGTTTTTATTGTAGAAAAGGGGATGGGAGAAGGGAATGTGTGGGATACTCCTTTAGGCTTAATTATTTACACTTGGGACTTAATCCTAGAAAAATGCCCGTTGGCGCTTCCTTGACGCCAGCTGACGCTCACTGACACTGAAAACACACTGTAGCTTGAAAGAAGTGCTGGATCCTCAACAATAAGTCCAGAAGACCCAAGACTGTGAATTGTAGAATCACTGACACTGCTGTACTGCAAAGTCACTGAATACTCTCCTCCAGCCTTGCACTGACTTGAGGTAGTACACTGCAGTGTACACTGTAGGTTTCTGTAAAGCTGCAACTCTCAACTGTCACACTCTGTCCAATTCAGGGCCCATATGCAGGTGCCCACTTTAACCTTGAACTCTTCGGGGTTCACTGACTATGTACCCCCCCTGTAACTTCAGGGTCCTCAACCTAGGTACCCCTTTCAGCTAGCTGGCACTGGTTCCTAGAACCTCTTCCGGAGTGGTCCCCTCTGACTCTGGCAGACCCCCAGGGGCAATCCGCAGTACTCGCGACCTGTGTAGGCTTTCCTGGGACTGGACCCCTCTCACGCTCCGCAGGCTCTCGGCCCACCGGATCCCCTCAGCTCAGCTCAACACTCTCTGGCTTCTCAGGCGACACCCCAGGACATCCACCTCCTCAGACAGGGGGAGAGACAGCGGGAGAGATAGCCGCACTCTCCCTCCTGGGATTCTGCTCCCGCCAAAGACACCCTGTCACGCACTCCCCCCAAACTTATACCCACTCCCAGAATCCTTTGCAGCATAATGCTGCTGTAGTTACAAGCTTGGATGTGTCCCCTGATTGGGCTTCCCACACTGCCCTATGAGATGCCTCTTACAGGAGCCAGTGGGGATACTTCTCCCCTCAGCAGGCACATCTGGAAGCCCTGACACCCTAACTAAATAAATCACAGCCCTGCTGTTAGACAAACAAGGCCCACTATACATTTACCTAGCACCTACCTGTAGGGTGCTACACCGTGATAAAGGTACTGTAACATTTCTGAAAGGTCTACTTTTGGCATCATTATTTTATATATAAAAATGATGCAATATATAAGATCAGGGATCCTCAAACTACAGCCCTCCAGACGTTGCGGAACTACACATCCCATGAGGCTTTGTAAAACTCTGACATTCGCAGACATGACTAGGCATGATGGGAATTGTAGTTCCTGAACAGCTGGAGGGCCATAGTTTGAAGACCCCTGTATAAGATGTTTGTAGGGGTTTTTAACAGCAGAAGATATTGTATGAGCATTTGGTAAGCATTTTGCAAAGTGAACTGGAATAGAAAGATACATTTTCTGGCATGCTAAGAATCCATGTCTTACCAGAAAGCCTATGGACTGTAGGCAGACCTATCGGAGCAGTGGTTGGAATTATGGGTGCTTTTCTAGAGAGAAATGTCACGCAGGCTAGCGGTTGGAAGAGCTGGGCATTCAGGCAGAGATGCACACATATCAGTTTGTGCTGATATGATTAATAAAAAAATGAACCAGGATGCTGATGCACATAGAGTATTAAAGCATTGGACAAGAAATTCAATGCTGGAATACTGTTAAGGCAGCCCGTATGGCAGGATTGCACAGAAATGAAGTAGAATCTTACAGTATTTTTACAACTCTGTTTAAAAAACTGTATTTTGCCTGGAGATACATAAATTAATGCCATCTGTAACAAGCTGCAGTCCCAAAAAATGTATTGTAAGACTCATATCTGGGTGCTATAGCAAAGGGAAAGCAAAAGGGAAGGTTTTTTTTTTTTTTGCCAGCCAATGTGACCTCCTAAAAGAAGCATTCCAAAAATAGGAGGTAGTTAAACACAAGTCTTTGTAAGTAACAATGATATTTGTACTTTTCAGAAAAATATCTCAAAGACCACACATTAATTCAGAGACAAACTGATATTTCTGTTTAAGTAATGGAAGCTGTCATGGAAAAGTAGGGCACATTTAAACTGATCGCACTTTGCTTTCTGGTCTACTTTACAGTTCCTGACATACTGTGCGATGTGCCAGTATATCTATTAATTTCACATTTCCAAAGATGTATTAGGGCTTAGCATTAGTTCTCCATGAGACAACATAAAAAGGGGAATACAGTAAATGATAGAAAAGTAGGGTAACAATAGGAATGAGTAATATCAAATCCATCTTTTCATGACTATCTCTGCATCACCTTTACATATATTAACATAAATGTTTCTTTATGTGTGGTGTGTGATTTACTAATCCCAATGGGCATTAGGTATAGATCTTCCTTACCTTACATTTTATAAATATCTAGAGCACTCAAACATAAACACATGTGCAGTCAGATGTATGCCACTGTCTCTCAAATACTAAAGTCCTTTATCTACGTTTACATGATTACTACTACCTAGTTACATAGCAGTATGCAAACACACTGCATTAGTAATAGATTAAAGCATCCCCATCACCAGGTAGAAAAAGGTAAACCAGCAGCTTTGTAAAAGGAGGAATACTTACCTATCTAATGGGTGGTATATAACTTCACTGTCTCTTGAACAGCATCAGGTGCTGCTGTTATGGGTTTCTTCTGGTTGTGTTAGATAGCATGTGCCCCCTGGGTGCTGTGGTTCCATCCTGAGCCCCTTATATCACTACTGTGTCCAGAAAACTGACCCTTTACCTCCAGGGACGAGTGGCCTGCCAAACACCAGAGGATCATCTGGTGGGCAAGAGTATGTTATCCAAAAAACACCAAAAAATAACCTAGTGGGGGGGGGCTGTCATTTCTACATGCAAAAACAAGGAAGAAAGCAGCTCAGGTGCAAGTTCAGCACTCGGTGCAGGTCAGATCCGCCATCCAAGCATGTAGACATCCAAAAGAGAGAGACCGCACTCAAAAGATGTTAAATAAAAATCCTTAGGACTCCTTTATTCTCCATAAATCCAACAGACAGCAGACAGACAGTGCAATACACGGACAGACGTGTCGGGTTGACGCGTTTCACGATAAAAATCGCTTACTCATAACCACACACCTTGAGACTGTGGATGCCAGCAACCTTTTGTAGATAAATCAAGTAAAAGGTGGATAGGAATGTAATTGCTTACACCCTGAGTTAATTGATACGAGAAGGCACACAGCTGTTCATTTAGCAATCCACAATCTCAAGCTGAAGACATTTGATTACAAAACATGTCTCCCTCCTTGCAGGGGGAGGGAGAAGGGTACATACAAACAATATAGAAACACATGTTTTAATAGAAAAAATACATATAAATACATGTATATATATATAGCGGGCTGAAAGAGTCAAAGAAATATAACAAGCAACACATGACATGTATACTTATAGGGCTTGTCCTCTGGTAGTCAATAATAGCCACATAAAAGTTGTCTTTATCCAAAAGTAATTATTAGAAAAGAATTTCTCCAAGTAATCCATCGGCAGCGGTGTAGGGTCGGTACAATAAAATATAAATGAAGAGACACAGGTATCCATATGAATAAAGATCTCCTGTCCATAAATGTTGCCTGTAAAAAACTGAAAAATAGGAAAACACATTGCCGAAGCAGTGAAAAAAGAAGAATTGTATTATACGTAAGTATAAATAAGTGAGCGTATCAATGAATGGAGAAAAAATAATAAAGTAAAATAAGTATAAAGGTATGAGCATGAAAACTCCCAATGATACACATGTGTACATAAAATTGTGAACAATATATGGTCATGTGATCAAAAATAGCGTGAAGATGTGGTGACATTATAATGAACATGATGTGTTAAAAAAATATGAAAATGTGGACGAAAATATGTCAACCAAAAATGCGAGCCTGGTTTCACTTGTGGAATATTAATTAAAAAATAATAATAATGATAATAAATGAAACCTGGCATATGGAATAAATGTGAGGATAAAAGATAAAATGAAAGTATGACGATGTACAAAAAAATTTTTTATATGAAAAAGTACGTGTAAGTGAATAATATGAAAAGGGAAGAGTGAGTGATATAAAAATTAAAACAAATAATAATTGGATGAAAATATAATATGGAAGTATATTATCCTACATAATAACTTCCATATTATATTTTCATCCAATTATTATTTGTTTTAATTTTTATATCACTCACTCTTCCCTTTTCATATTATTCACTTACACGTACTTTTTCATATAAAAAAATTTTTTTGTACATCGTCATACTTTCATTTTATCTTTTATCCTCACATTTATTCCATATGCCAGGTTTCATTTATTATCATTATTATTATTTTTTAATTAATATTCCACAAGTGAAACCAGGCTCGCATTTTTGGTTGACATATTTTCGTCCACATTTTCATATTTTTTTAACACATCATGTTCATTATAATGTCACCACATCTTCACGCTATTTTTGATCACATGACCAAATATTGTTCACAATTTTATGTACACATGTGTATCATTGGGAGTTTTCATGCTCATACCTTTATACTTATTTTACTTTATTATTTTTTCTCCATTCATTGATACGCTCACTTATTTATACTTACGTATAATACAATTCTTCTTTTTTCACTGCTTTGGCAATGTGTTTTCCTATTTTTCAGTTTTTTACAGGCAACATTTATGGACAGGAGATCTTTATTCATATGGATACCTGTGTCTCTTCATTTATATTTTATTGTACCGACCCTACACCGCTGCCGATGGATTACTTGGAGAAATTCTTTTCTAATAATTACTTTTGGATAAAGACAACTTTTATGTGGCTATTATTGACTACCAGAGGACAAGCCCTATAAGTATACATGTCATGTGTTGCTTGTTATATTTCTTTGACTCTTTCAGCCCGCTATATATATATACATGTATTTATATGTATTTTTTCTATTAAAACATGTGTTTTTATATTGTTTGTATGTACCCTTCTCCCTCCCCCTGCAAGGAGGGAGACATGTTTTGTAATCAAATGTCTTCAGCTTGAGATTGTGGATTGCTAAATGAACAGCTGTGTGCCTTCTCGTATCAATTAACTCAGGGTGTAAGCAATTACATTCCTATCCACCTTTTACTTGGTTTATCTACAAAAGGTTGCTGGCATCCACAGTCTCAAGGTGTGTGGTTATGAGTAAGCGATTTTTATCGTGAAACGCGTCAACCCGACACGTCTGTCCGTGTATTGCACTGTCTGTCTGCTGTCTGTTGGATTTATGGAGAATAAAGGAGTCCTAAGGATTTTTATTTAACATCTTTTGAGTGCGGTCTCTCTCTTTTGGATGTCTGTCATTTCTACATGTCAGTGTTAAGCTGGTCATGCATGGTTCTGTTTTTCCAATCAGCCTTCCCACTGCGCTATTGTATTCTAACAATGAGGACTCCTCCACAGTCAGAATACAGTGATCAGTGCTGCAACTATCAGCCACAGCTGCTGAATAAGTGGGTTTTTCCAAGGTCCTTTCAGCAGAAGCCAATTAACAGATCAACTTCTGTTGAGTGGCAGTGGCCACACATGGATCAAAATTCAGGCAGTCTCTGCTGAACCGGTTTAATTGCTATCCATCTATGGCCACCTTTATACTCTTTTTGTTGCCTGTCTCTCTGTACAGAGTGTTGCATCCCCAATCCACCTGGCAACCTCCCATCAGCACTCTCTCTGCCAACCTCATAAAAACCAGCCTGCACAGGCATGCCCTGGGAGCTACTAGAGACCACACTGCTGAGCTGGCAGACATTCCTTTCAGAAAGGGAAATGTGGCCTGGTCGCAAGAGCCATCTTCTTTAGTAAGTAAGGTAAGTGAACCAGAAAAGCCTAGAGTAATATCAATAACTGAGTAAACTATATTAAACTATTAAATTATAACAAATGTAATTTAAACAAATGTAACAAATTATATTAAACTATAATTATATTAAACCATTTAAAGTATATACAACATATATTGAATAATAAAAACTATACCCTGGGGACGATGCGAGAATGGTGTAATTTATTTTGGGGTCATTGACTCATTTCCGGATTGGTAATGCTGGGATTTTTGGGGTTTTGGAAGCCATCTTCTTTAGTAAGTGAACCAAAAAATGCTAAAGTAATCTGAATAACTTGCTGAAAAAAAATTACAAAACTATTACCTGGGGCACAGTAAAAATGCTATAATTTATTTTGCCATTATTCATTCACTTTTTGTGGGGTTGGGGGTTTATTTTAGTAAGAACATAAGCCTAAACCTAATTTACTAACTAAATGCAACTTTTTTGGGTGAAAATTATTTGGGGTTTACTGACTTTCGGTAATGATGGAATTTGTGGGATTTTGGTGGCCTTCTTCTTTAGTAAGTGAGCAAAAAGTTGGAAGTAATACATAATTTATTGAGGCTAACAATTTACAAACTGTCTGGCTGTGGCCATCTCCTTTGGGAATTTTATAACTAAGCCTTATCTAACTAATTAGACTTACCAAAAATGTACCTAAATCTTTGAACTATCTGGGAATTTATTAATTTCTTGCACTCTGTAAAGCTTTATATAAAGACTTTTTTTCAGCCACACAAGCATTAAGGCTGGCTTGTGTTGCATGCATGTTATAATGAGCTGAGAACTCCACCTGCTGGCTGATTATGTAATTTACAATGACAATTTACAATTACAAAAGGGAAGCCTATACAGCAGGTGATTTGGAGCTCCACCTGCTGGCTGCTGATTAAAAAAAAAAAATGAATCATTCACATGACTAAAAATATTTCTGTAATTTCTGTAAATGTTGTAATAAGGTAAAGGGTAAACATAATGTACTATTCCATGTGCAATGTATGTAACATGGTATGTCAGCTGCAAAAATGAGGTATCTGTGGTGATTGATTTTTAGGAGTATTGTAGAATAGCAAATATTTTATGTTCATTATTTCACCTGAATTTTGTATTACAAACACAAACCCGAAATTCTAAAATTTTACTGGAAATCATAACATTTGGTAGCCATAGAGTTTGTAATAGAATCATTCCTGAGTCCATCTCTAGGCCAACGCATACCAGCCATGATGTAACACAATGATCTCTGATGTCATCCCTAAATCAATGGTTACCAAGCAAGATGGGACACAGCAAAGACCTTTCCAAGTACCGTCCCATTCTTGATGCCAACCCTAAGATAGCGTTCACAAAACAAGATGAAACACAGTGATGTCCTCCAGCAGCATTGCTCCATTCCTGATGCCATCCCCAGGTTAATGGCCACAAAGCATGATGTAACATGGGGATGTTCTCCAGAAGTTGACAATGTGAAGTGTTTTTTTTGAGGCACACATACCAATTTTTTTCTAAATAAAGCTCAAAGCTTAGTCATGCTCTAGGGGTAAGTACCAACATTTCCAAAAACTCCCTTCTACACTTGTGCACATAAGTTTTGAACAAGCGTTTTAACTAAAAGTATATAATTTTTTACCAATAGGCTGTGCTCACATGTCTTAAAAAAAAGGTCAGCCACAAAATGAGAAAAGAACGAGGTGCACCAAAAGAAAAAAGTAAACTGGTTCACAAAAAGGAATTACAAGCCACCAAAAACTCAGCTCCTGGTCACCAAAAAATGTGCCTGCAAACACATGCTACAATTTCTAAATCTGCAAATTTGTCTGTCATTGACCAGGTGACCAAACTGGCATGCTTGGAGGAACATATACAGTAGATGGTGACACAGGGAGACATGAAAGGGCTCCGCCACAATGTGAAAGCTCCGATCACTTTGAGTTGTGGTAAAATCTGGGCTCATCCTTACACACGTGGGTAAATCTTGGGCTTGTTGTTAACACTTTGATAAACAGCATGCAAATATGGAAAGTCTGTCATCTTGCATAGGGTTCATCCACAACATGGAAACTATGTCCACCTTGAGCTCTATTAGTGATAAAGCCTGGGCTCACACTTACCCTGAGTGTAAGTAGGAGCTCGGTATTTACCACTAATTGATTTCAAGGTAAAAAAATAAATAGACTCCTGTAGGTATTGCCATTAAATGAGGGTTCCTAAAAGATTGCAGGAAAAATTGATCCCTCCAGATTTCACCTAGTTTGGTGACCGTTGACAAACAATAAAAGTACTACAAAAAACAGGAGACTCAGAGGTTCTCCTAAGAAGGTCAATTAAGGGCACCAAGAATTGGGTGAAAAAAGCAAATTTTATTGATACAAAAATAACACACATGGAAGACTCAGGGTGTAACATATGTCACTGATAAAATCCAAAGAATATAAAAACTTAATGGGATAATTGCAGCAACCCAGGTTGTGAAAAGGTACATGCTGGTGGGATTGATGGTGATGAGTAGGGGGGGGGGGGCAAGGCAATCTTGCTCAAAGCATGAAAAAATGCAGTCCCAGCAGCAAAAGCGGTATTCAGACCAGCGGTGCATAAACTCAAGATTTCAATATAACAGGGGGCATGACAGTCATGTTAGGAAAACAGGGAAGGCTGGATTGAATTTGCCAAGAATCAAGGTGTTTGTCTGGCCAGAACATATCCCTGTAGCTGCAGTCCTAAAGGTGTAACGGTGCTGTAGGGGGAAAGTAAATCAGGATTTGCTGAATAAGTTGCTCCGTTTGCAGGGGCAGGGTAAATGGCACCAAAGCAAAGCATAACTCAAACCCTGAGGGCCTTAAAGTAAGAGGCATTTTTGCACTCAAACTCCCCCTTAGAAGGGGGGAATTTGACACTATTTTGCTGCAAAAAGAAAAATATTGGATTTTTAAAATGGGGTCACTCACCCCCAGAGGCCTCAACATGGAACTTAGCCTCCAACCATTCCTTGAATACTAGGTTACACTTCCTACCGCAGCAATACAGATCTTCAGTTAGGATTAATAGCTTTTTCTTTGTGGGGTCTCATTATATCTATTATATTTATCGTTTCATCTTTCTTTTTCTTTTTACCTCTATTTTGCTCCAATTCCTTCTTTAGCTTTTTACCAACTAGCATGCCCTTATATCCTCTGCTGCTTATATTAATAGTCAAGACTACCTATCTCTTTGATGGACAAAATTTGTTGATGTTTTTGATGGTAATTAGAAACCCCTCTGATTGATGGATCTTACCTCCTTAGAAGTATTTTGCTTGGCCATATGTGCTCTGCGGTCACAGTGTCTAATATTGATTGTATTTTCAAATCTATTGCCTCTTTTCACTTGTCTGGATCAAATATTTGAATTCTGATTTCTGTCCACAGTATCCTGTATTTTTTAATTCTCAAACTTTTCATTAATATGCGTATCCCCAGGGAGGACGATCACATCATGAAGTAGCATTGTCTTCCCAGGGTAATCTGAATGACTCCAATGGGAGTGACCTGTATTTCCCCAGTGAGGACATCTAGTGGCCAAAATGTAATACTATCAGACATGAATGTCTCGAATTACAACAGATGCCAGTAATTAGCTGCCTTTATAAGGGACCCTGCAGGACTTCCCCTCCAGCTCTGAGGAAACCAGCGATAGGCTGGTGAAACGCATCGCGTCATTCGGACTCTTTCAATGGGACATCGATGATCGTGCGCCCTACGGCCGTATCCAGCATTAGCCGCCACCCACGTCCGGCATGATGTCGGGCTGCAAACCGCAAGCCCTGCCCACCCCCAAACAAGCTCGTCTGAGCGAAGGAGGAATGGAGGGAACGCTAGGCCGGGCTGCACTCATCGCCATCTTGCTGCCATTACCTGGGATCCCCAGCATGTAACTGTTCACAACCCGGGTTGTTGCAATTATCCCATTATGTTTTTATGTTCTTTGAATTTTATCAGTGACATATGTTACACCCTGAGTCTTCCATGTGTGTTATTTTGTATCAATAAAATTAGCTTTTAGTTGACCTTCTTAGGAGAACCTCTGAGTCTCCTGTTTTTTGTAGTACTTGAGTTCAAGGTAGCCAGAGCTTTCCTATTTTGCTGAGATCCTATGGAGATCACAGTGTTTCTGTGGTGGTGAACTCACAGACATATAAGTGCATACAAAAAATATTTGAATAGGATACACAATGCATTGGTGGGGGATCTCCAGTCAGCATCATCTTCACTTGCCCCCGTGCCTGCCTGTGGAGTGGTTTTAAAGCAGTTCTGGTTGTGCTTTAAATACATACAGTACTACAAAACTGTGAAGTACATATTTTACATTACACAGTGTGTTGGCAAATGTATAATCTTGAAAACTACACTGCTAAAAAAAAATTAAAGGAACACTTTTTAATCAGAGTATAGCATCAAGTCAATGAAACTCCACTGATATTGATCTGGTCAGTTAAGTAGCAGAGGGGGTTATTAATCAGTTTCAGCTGCTTTGGTGTTCATGAAATTAACAACAGTTGCACTAGAATTTCTTTCCCTACTCATCTTTTCTGACATACCCTATAGAGGTTGTACAAGCAGTCAAACTTCTCCAGGATGGCACATCAATATGTTCCATTGCCAGAAGGTTTGCTGTGTCTTCCAGCACAGTCTCAAGAGCATGGAGGGGATTCCAGGAGACAGGCAGTTACTCTAAGAGAACTGGACAGGGCCGTAGAAGGTCCTTAACTCATCAGCAGGACCGGTATCTGCTTCTTTGTGCAAGGAAGAACAGGATGAGCACTGTCAGAGCCCTACAAAATGACCTCCAGCAGGCCACTGGTGTAAATGTGTCTGACCAAACAGACTTCATAAGGGTGGCCTGAGGGCCTGAGGGCCCAACGTCCTCTAGTAGACCCTGTGCTCACTGCTTCGCACTGTGGAGCTCAATTGTCATTTGTCATTGAAAACCAGAATTGGCCGATCCACCACTGACGCCCTGTGCTTTTCACAGATGAGAGCAAGTTCACCCTGAGCACATGTGACAGTCGTGAAAGGGTCTAGAAAAGCCATGGAGAACATTATGCTGCCTGTAACATCGTTCAGCATGACCGGTTTGGTGGTGGGTCAGTGATGGGGAGTCTCGGGAGGCATATCCATAGAGGGACGCACAGACCTCTACAAAAGCTGGAAGAGTTTGATTGAGTGTTGTTAATATGATTGGCTGTTCATTTGATGGTAGTGAAAATCTAAGTTGGACGTTATAATGGAGTACAGGCCAAAAGCAAAATATTGTCATGCTGTTTACATGTGGTGTTAAAGCTCACAGCTGTCTTTTCCTTAGAGTCATAAAAATGCTTTTGGCATTAGCCAAAGAATCTACTTAAAGAATAGACAAGGTATGAAAGCTTTTTTATCTCTTTTCTGTTTATGTAAATCTATGATTTTGCTGGTCCAGTTTCAGAGTATCTGCAAACATGTGAATTATGTATTTTACAGGGATGGCAAATAATGGATATTGCCAAAGACAAAATTATGATGCCCAAAGAATTATTTACAAACTTAACCACACATTTGAATTTTGTTTTCACAAAAACAAGCAGTATCCCTCTGGAGCATTCTGAAGAGGAGCAACGGGAGCTGGAATTATCAGAGCAGGTGGAGAAGAGGCGATAGCAGCTAACGAGTAGGGTTAAAATTGATTAAAACCACACAGTCTATATAAAGGTACGTTAGGGGTAGAAAAAATCATCATAAATATGTAGAGATGTACAGAAATGTTCGGCGGTGAACAGTTCCCGGCGAACTTCGCATGTTCGCGTTCGCCGCTGCGGGCGAACATATGCGATGTTCGGTCTGCCTCCTATACATCATCATTGAGGCAAACTTTGACCCTGAACATCACAGTCAGCAGACACATTCCAGGCCAATCAGCATACCCTCCCCCCCACACCCTTCCACCTCCTATAAATAAGCAAGGGCAGCATCCATTTTAGATCATATTGTCATATTGATCATATTGATATATATATTGTCCCCAAAAGCCCTTTTGAGGGCTGGTATTTGTGTAATTTTTTTTGTTCTGTGATATATATATATATATATTGTCCCCAAAAGCCCCTTTGAGGGCTGGTATTTGAGTATTTTTTTAATATATATATATATATATATATATGTAGCATGTCCAGAACCAGAAAAAAAAATTCATATAGGTGTAAAAGGGGTTCCCACCATCCCTGCTCTACTGAAAAATTATCTTTTTTTCTGGTTCTGGACATGCTACAGAGCTGAAACTTCACAGGTACACTTTTTAGACCCCCTAGACACTAAATCACACAAAAAAAGTTCTTAAAAATTGTCATTTTTGATAGAGAGACAATTATTGGAAAACTTAAAAAAAAAAAAAAAAAATTTCTTTGGATTTATTGTCTGGGGGGTCTAAAAAGTGTACCTGTGAAGTTTCAGCTCTGTAGCATGTCCAGAACCAGAAAAAAAATAGAATTAGGGTTAGGGTTAGGGTTAGGGCTAGGGTTATTTTTAGTGCTTAGGGTTAGAGGGTTAGAGTTAGAGGGGTAGGGTTAGGGCTACTAACTCTAACCCTAAGTATCTCACCGTAACCCTAACCCTAGCCCCTAACACTAAACCTAACCCTAACCCTCTAACCATAACCCTAACCCTCTAACCTTAACCCTAACCCTCTGAGCCTAGCCATAAAAATAACCCTAACCCTAAACCTAACCCTAGCCCTAACCCTAACCCTAGCCCTAGCCCTAAGCCTAACCCTAGCCCTAAACATAATTCGTATTTTTTTCTGGTTCCGGACATGCTACAGAGCTGAAACTTCACAGGTACACTTTTTAGACCCCCCCAGATGCTAAATCCAAAGAAATTTTTTATTTTTATTTTTTTTTAATTTTTCCAATAATTGGCTCTCTATCAAAAAATTACAATTTTTAAGAACTTTTTTTTGTGTGATCCCTCTCCGGCATGCCACAGTCCAGGTGTTTGTCCCCTTGAAACAACTTTTCCATTACTATTGTGGCCAGAAAGAGTCCCTGTGGGTTTTAAAATTTGCCTGCCTATTAAAGTCTATGGCGGTTCGCCCGGTTCACCGGTTCGCGAACATTTGCCGATGTTCGCGTTCGCCGTTTGCGAACGGCGAATTTTAGGTTTGCGACATCACTATAAATAAGTCCCTTAAATTTAAAGTGTTATTAAAAGCAAACCTTTTTTTTTAGTTTGTATAGAGTGCAGAGAGATTAGAACACCTGGCGGGTTTTTATTGCTGTCTGTGCCTTCTCTTTTTGTCCTGTTTACCCTTATCATCGAAAGTAAAAATAAAAGAAAACCCCACACTTTGGGTTGACAATGGAAACAGTAGTTCTGGTGACCCTGGTTACACCCCATGATTCTCTTACTTTAAAGGGCTTTTTTCTCACTTCCTGTTTGAGTTATGGGACAGGAAGTGAGGAGCAATCTCCCCTATGGGACACAAATGATTAAAAAAAAGCCTGACAGGGGTTATAACATTATTCTATCCAAAATGAAAGAAAATAGCCTTCATTTACACTTAAAGTCTGTTATACTCACCACAGGTGCAACATCTGTCAGCCCCCTCGCTGATGCTAACATCTTCCACTAGTTTCTTCCAGGTTTGGCAATCTTGATTTGCTAATTTGGGATGACGTAACTCCAGCACTGGCCCACATGAGTTAATTCATCCCAGCTCTAAGCCATCCTGAGATGGTACACTGAGTTGCAGATGTGCTGCTCACTGCACATTGTACATTAACAGTCAAATGCAGCTAAGAAGCATTTTTTTTTCTTTTGCAGAAGACACATAGTATTTATTTTTGCAATAAAAAGCCATCCTGGTATAAATTTGGAGATTATATTGTGTTTGTGTGCACTAACATTTCATCGACATTTTTTTTTTTTTATACCACAGATTTTATAAGTATTTGCACAAACATTGGAGAAAAAAAAACAAAATTGGGACAATTATCTTTTTATTCTATAGTTCCTATGCCTTCTAAACATAAATACAACTCAAATTTCAAAAAAGATGGGATGCTGTGTAAAATCTACACAAAAACAAAATGCAATGATTTGCAAATCTCATAAACCCTTTTTTAATGCACAATAGAAAAGAGAAAACATATCAAATGTTTAAACTGAGAAAATGTACCATTTTAGGAACTAAAAATAATTAGTTTTGAAATTGATGGCAGTGACAAATCTCAAAAAATTTTGGACAGGGCAACAAAAAGCTGGCAACGTAAGTGGTACTAACAAGGAGGGGCTGGAAGAACATTTTGAAACAAATTAGGTTGATTGACAACAGGTCATAATTGCGTATAAAAAGAGCATCTTAGGGAGTTAGAAGTAAAGATGGGCAGATGTTCACCAATCTGTGAAAAGATGCATCTAAAAATTGTCGAACAATTTTAGAATATTATTCCTTAACGTAAAACTGCAAAGGCGTTAAATATATATCGTCATCATCTACAGTATATATTAACATCTATGTCATGTTGACACTCTTTTTGTACTATTGGATATATTTGAGAAAATTCAAATAACCTTTTTTGGAAACGAAAAGAATGTGGTGAAATATCTGTGCGCAAGGGACAAGGCTGAAACGCATTATTGGATGCTGGTGATCTTTGGGCTCCTTAGTTGGCACTGCATTAAAATCAGGCATGATTAGCGGAGGAAAGAGGCAAATTGGTTCAGTACAATTCTAGTTCATACATAAATACCTCATTGATTGAGGCAAATTATAATGTTTCCCTAAGGTAGTATGCCGGTACGACTGGCATTGTGTGTCCCGGGAGCCTCCTCACTGTGCTTCAGAGGCTGTGGCCAAGAGGAAATGATAATACACACATAGTTACATAGTTACTGAGGTTGAAAAAAGACATCAGTCCATCCAGTTCAACCTATGATGTGTGTGTGTGTGTGTTTGCTGTTAACCGTACCTTGTATACCCCTGTATGTTGTGGTCTCTAAGGTGCCCATCTAATAGTTTTTTGAAACTATCGATGCTTCCTGCTGATACGACTGCTTGTGGAAGAGAATTCCACATCCTTACCGCTCTTACAGTGAAGGAACCCTTACGCATTTTAAGGTTAAACCGCTTTTCCTCTAGTGAGTGGCCACGTGTCTTATTGTATTCCTTTCCTCTGAATAGTTTGTTCCTTATGCTAGGGTCGCCAGTACAGTATTTGTACATTGATATCATATCCCCCCTCAATCGTCTCTTCTCCAGAGAGAATAGGTTCAGTGCTTGTAGTCTTTCCTCATAGCTGATGTCCTCCATTCCCCTAATTATTTTTGTTGCCCTTCTCTGGACTCTCTCCAGTTCCAGCACATCCTTCCTGAGGACTGGTGCCCAGAACTGGACCGCATACTCCAGATGTGGCCGGACCAGAGTCTTGTAGAGTGGGAGAATAATTTCTTTATTTCTGGAGTGAATCCCCTTTTTTATACATCCCAGTATTCTGTTGGCTTTGCTTGCAGCGGCTTGGCATTGCATGCCACTGCCAAGCCTGTTGTCTACCAGTACCCCCAAGTCTTTTTCCATCCTAGACTCACCCAGAGGTTCCCCCCCTAGTGAGTAGCTTGCTTTCTGGTTTCTGGCCCCCAAGTGCATTACTTTACATTTTTCAACATTAAACCTCATCTGCCATGTAGTTGCCCACCCCGTTATTTTGTTCAGGTCCGCTTGTAAGGTTTCCACATCCCGCATAGAAGATATTGGCAAGCTTAGTTTAGTATCATCCGCAAATACCGAGATTGTACTAGATATCCCCTCCTCTAGATCATTTATGAATAAATTAAACAGGATTGGTCCCAGGACCGAACCCTGGGGACCCCACTTTCCACACCCGCCCAATCCGAGTATTCCCCATTAATCATCACCCTCTGGACTCTCCCCTGGAGCCAGTTCTCTATCCAGGTACTCACCTTATAGTCCATACCTACCTTCCTTAGTTTGTACAGTAAGCGTTTGCGGGGAATGGTGTCGAAAGCCTTTGCAAAGTCCAGATACACCACACCCACAGGCTTACCTTTATCTAGGTGGCAACTCACTTCATCATAGAAGGTTAATAGATTGGTTTGGCAAGAACGATTTTTCATGAATCCATGCTGATTACTACTAATAATACAGTTTTTATTACTAAAGTCTTGTATGTGGTCCCTTAACATCCCCTCCAAAATCTTGCAGACTACAGATGTTAGGCTGACCGGCCTATAGTTACCCGGGATACACCTCGGCCCCTTTTTAAATATTGGTACCACGTTGGCTTTTTTCCAATCAGCTGGCACCATACCCTTCTGTAAACTATCCTTAAAGATCAAGAATAATGGTCTGGCAATCACCTGGCTGAGCTCTTTAAGATCCCTCGGGTGCAAGCCATCCGGTCCCGGAGATTTATTTATGTTAAGTTTCTCTCGTTTAGTTTTAAGTCTATCTTCTGTTAGCCATGGCGGCACTTCCTGAGGTGTGTTGTTTAGTTCGGCCTTACAAGCTGGGTTAGTGTAGCCCCCCGATTCTTTTGTGAAGACTGAAGAGAAGAAATTATTTAACACTTCCGCCTTTTCTCTGTCCTCAGTGGCCATATTTCCTTTGTCATCTTTTATGGGGCCAATGTGTTCTGGCCTCGCTTTCTTACTGTTTATATACTTAAAGAACTTCTTGGGGTTCTTTTTACTCTCCTCCGCTATATGTCTCTCGTGTTCTATTTTAGCCGCCCTGATTTCATCTTTACATTTCTTATTACACTCTTTGTAATTCTTAAATGCTGCCAATGACCCCTCAGTCTTGAATTTTTTGAAGGCCTTTTCTTTAGCACTAATATGCATTTTTATGTTGGAGTTTAGCCACCCAGGGTTTAGTTTTGCTCTTTTAAATTTATTTCCCTTTGGAATGCACTGGCCAGTCCCCTTGTTAAGTATGCTCTTGAAGCACTCCCATTTTTCCTCCGTGTTCTTTGTTCCCAGGGATCTATCCCAATTGATATTTTCTAGCAGCAAGCGCAGTTTTGGTGGACTTGTCTGAAAGTCAAACTGTTCTGGATCCGACTGTACAATTTCATTTATTCCCTTATCCAGGTGAATCTAAGTAAAACACCACAATAGGCCCTACTGGTTAGACCCGTGGAGGGGAAACTGGAACACACAAGGCAGTTCATTTCTTTTATTTTTACAGCAGCCAGAATCTCAATTGCGAGATCCTGGAAATCTCCCATAATCCGGTTTGATTTTTTGAAGGCCAAGTTGACATGGATTATGATAATAAATTAATGTTTGTTGGTGATTCTACATGACAGATTAGCCTTCCCGAGAAAATCTGGGATCCTTTCGGACTCCTCTTGAAATGGGCCAAAACCTACGTTCTGACAGTAGAAGGTGCAGTTCTCTTCTTTTCTTTACCTTGCTTTTCTTTTTCTTCTTTCCATTCTCTTCACCTCTGTTTGTTTTTCTTTTGTTGGTTTTCTCCATTGAATGTACTACATAGTACATAAGCTGACAAGTGTTGCGTAGTGTATCATAGAAGAAAATATGTTCTAAAAAGCTGGCGTGATGCACACTAAAATCGACTCATCCAGCAGGAAGATGGATTTGCCCCTCCTTTCTCCTGGATGGGGGAAGTCAGGTTTATGCCATGGTTAATATTTATTGATGTAGCCATATACTTCTCCATAATCAAACTTCTAACAGAGAGGTGGAGAGTAGGGATGATCGAACTTTTGAAAAGTTCGGTTCGGCCAGAACATCCGAACTTCCCGAAAGTTCGGCCCGGATTTCAGAACCCCATTGAAATCAATGGGACCCGAACTTTGGTAATCAAAAAACACAATTTTTAAGCCCTAAAACCCAATAAATGCCCCTAAAAAGTCCCTAGGGTTCTGGGTCATGCCCCATTAACTATTAATCACACAAAAAAAGTTCTTAAAAATTGTCATTTTTGATAAAAAAGCCAATTATTGAAAAAAAAAGAGAGATTTTTTGATTTTGACTTTGGATTTAGTATCTGGGGGGTCTAAAAAGTGTACATGTGAAGTTTCAGCTCTGTAGCATGTCCAGAACCATGAAAAAAAAAAAGATAATTTTTCAGTAGAGGGGGATGTGGGACCCTCCTTTTACACCTATATGATCTTTTTTTTCTGGTTCTGGACATGCTACAGAGCTGAAACTTCACAGGTACACCTTTTAGACCCCCCAGACACAAAATCACACAAAAAAAGTTCTTAAATATTGTCATTTTTGATAAAAAAAAAGCCAATTATTGAAAAATTAAAAAAAAAAAGAGATTTTTTGATTTTTATTTGGATTTCGTATCTGGGGGGTCTAAAAAGTGTGCATGTGAAGTTTCAGCTCTGTAGCATGTCCAGAACCATAAAAAAAAAGATTGTTTGTATTAGAACACTTTCAGCACAGGAGTTTTCACACCTTGCCGGTTTAATAGCAGGCATTTTTTTGGGTTCTTTGCAGTCAGGAAAAACATCTGAACATGTGTATAGTGGTACTGTGCACAAGTTCAGATGTTTTGCCTGCCTCCAAAAACCCCCAAAAAATGCCAGCAAAAACACACCTGGGCATTTCTTTTTTTTGACGCTAGCGTTTTTTTTGGCATTTTTTGGGGTTCTTTTGAGGCAGGCAAAACATCTGAACTTGTGTATAGTGGTATATATACACACATAATTATATGTATATAGACACCTAGCCATATATAGGTGTGATAGTAGCAGAAATATATTACTGTAAATGATTTCATTAGCGCAAGCATATATTTCTGCTACTATCACACCTATATATGTCTAGGTGTGTATATAAATATATGTATGTGTGTATATACACCACTATACACAAGTTCAGATGTTTTGCCTGCCTACAAAACCCCCCAAAAAATGCCAGCAAAAACACACCTGGGCATTTCTTTTTTTTGACGCTAGCGTTTTTTTTCCATTTTTTGGGGTTCTTTTGAGGCAGGCAAAACATCTGAACTTGTGTATAGTGGTATATATACACACATAATTATATGTATATAGACACCTAGCCATATATAGGTGTGATAGTAGCAGAAATATATTACTGTAAATGATTTCATTAGCGCAAGCATATATTTCTGCTACTATCACACCTATATATGTCTAGGGGTATATATACAGACATATATGTGTATATATACCCCCTATACACATGTTCAGATGTCATGTCTGACATCAAACATGTCCTCAAAAAAGCACTGGCAGTGGCAACCCCTGCAGCATGAAAAATGCTTGCTGGTGAGAAGCCATATTCCTGTCCCGAAGCAACTCAGAGAAATGATCATTTCTCTATAGCGGTCACCCTGCTATGGAAGGGTTTTGTCACCCTTCCATAGCAGTCACTGTCAGTTAACCCTACACTACACTACAGTCCCCTTACACTTAAAACTTTCCCTACAGAAACTAAATTTCTGAAGCTAACTTAAGTGTAAAGGAGCACTCTAACTACACTAGATATCCCTTTCCTCACACTAATAAATGCTAAATGACACTTTTAAAGTAAAATTAACAGAACTGCTTCCACTCTCTTCAATGTCCAGTATGACAATGCTAGGAATATGGCGGGGGCTATCTTATATACTGGGGGGCGTATTCACTAATGATTGGTCTAGGGACCCCCTAGTCACTCCAATCACATTCCTAGCATTCTCCTGCCCCCTCAATTGGCTTTTGCTAATGGTTCTGGTCCAATCACGGGCTTTTAAAGCCCATTTCCTGAAGCATTGCATTTTGGTCGGTTCTGGTTGCCGAATTCCGAACTTTTTGGGCAAAAAGTTCAAAATTCGGCCGAACCTCGAACACCCAATGTTCGGGCCGAACCGATGGTGGACCCGAACCGTTTGATCATCCCTAGTGGAGAGACTACTTAAAGGGTTTCTTTTTGGTTATATAGGTATTTCTTGAAACAAAACGTATTGTACTATGGATTAACTTAGGATCAGTGGATAATGTCTTGATTTTGTTTTCTGTACTATTGGAAGCATGAATGTATCTGGAGACTGTTATCTGACTATTTCTGCCACATGTTTTCTTCTTGGCTCTTGTACTTCTTTGAAATACTTAATAAAAAGTAATGGAAATGAAAAACAGGCATGACTTTGTGATGGACATCACTGCATGGGTTCAGGTATACTTTCAAAAATCACTGTACACAATTCGTTATGGCATCTAAAAATGCAAGGTAAAGCTCTATCATGCAAAGAAAAAGCAATATCTGAACAGGATCAGAAAATTCTGTTGCCTTCTCTGGACAAAGCTAATTTAAAATGGTCTGTTGCAAAGTGTAAAACTGTTCTGTGCTCAGATGATTCGAAATTCGACAATGACATTACAGATTATGGTTAAAAGAAGAGGGGATACTACGCCGTGGTAAACATGGCCCTGCCCCAACTTTTTTGAGAGGTGTTGCTGCCATCAATTTCAAAATGTATTTATTTTTTTAAAATGGTAAATTTTCTTAGTTTAAACATTTGAGTTAACTCATCCCAGCTCCAAGGCATGTCATGACTGTACACTTAGCTGCACATGCGCTGCTCACTGTACATTGTACATTAACTGTAGTTTACAAGTTGGTAGGTAAGAAGCAGTTTTTTTTTATAGAAGAGACATAGTATTTCTTTTTGCATTAAAAAGTTATCCTGGGAAAAATTTGGAAACTATAATGAGTTTGTGCGCACTAACATTACATTCAATTTTTTTTTGCATACCATAGATTTTATAAGTATTTGCACAAACATTGCAGAAAAAAACTAAATCTGGACAATTGTCTTTTTATTCTATAGTTCCTCTGCCTTCTGAAAATATATATATATATATTCTCAGTATCCCAACTCTTTTGCAACTGAGGTTGTAGTTTGGATCATCTTCAGTGAACTCTTAGGCTCATGTGAATTTTAGCATATGTGTAAAAAATGGAAACTTGGCCGGGCAGTGAAAGTGTTAATAACCATTTACCAACAAAACCCATATCCTCCTGGTGCTCTTTTATGCTCCAACATTAACACTTTGCATTAGCTTCCAGAATGAACTGAAAAATAGGTTTTGAAACAGAGTGCCTAAAAAATTGGGTTTGGAATATATCTCTGTGGAAGCCCTACAGAAACAAAATAGGAAACAAATCAAGCTTGACATCTCCTGGTTTTGTCTACTTTTCATACGTTTCCAGTCACTCTGGCAGAGTACAAAAAGTAATTAAAATATACTGAATACCAAGGCCTTGGTGACATGATAACAACCTGACTAAGATTAACAAAGAATGAAACAGCAGGTCATTATTACAATAATAAGATGGAACACCAAAACTGCATTAGTTCTGCTGCTGTGGTTTTGATATCAAACCTGCTCTATTCATATTAAGAAATGCTGCTCTTCATTGACAAAAGAATGGCAAACAAAGCACAGGAACCGTATTGGAGACATTCTTTGGCTGCCATTGCTGATTTCTGCATCTAAAAGCGCTGGCTTCCTGGCTATAAAACTCAACATGTTCTTCTTTCTGAATTATAGACCCAGAACAAGTGTGCAGACCAAGAGTTCAGACTGTACTTTGATGTCACTTGATGCATGCTTGTTCCATGGCAGTGACTACAAATAGTAAAGTTAGTGAAAGCCAGGCAGATAAAATTTTCAGAAGATGGTAGCAGTGGCTGTCGTACAATATTTACTGTAGAACATTATCTGGGGCATTATATTTCAGGCATTATTAGGGCATTATCATGTCCCATAAAACAGTAATTATAAAGAAACGCGTCGCGCGGAGTCCATGTCTGTGAGGTACTATGCACACCAACCCCGTATAGTGGTCGATCGATTTCTAGGATGTCTTGGATCTATTAATGCTTGTTTTATACTGGATTTCTTTAAATAAACTGTCAGGCAGTTTTAAACTATGTGGCTGTTTTATCTTTTGTTCATGGGCCCTACTATGGAGTAAACTTTACCATCAGCCATGACAGTACCAATATAATAGAGGAAGCTGATTGGATCTTCTACACTTCTATATCAGGCTTGTCTAGACTCTTATAATTAGGAGTCTAGACCTCTGGTAAGGAGGCATTTTATATCAATATCAGTGAAGGTGCACATGATCAAAATACACATCAGTTATACTTACTGTAACTGGATGTTCATCAAGGAATACACCTGCATTGTTCAGAACAGCACCAGTTGTTCACACTTTATGGATACGTGTTTATTTATTATCTATTGTATGTTTAGCGCAGCAAAATTTTTTTAGTCCTTTAAAGTATATCTAGACTCAAGAACAAAATATATTTTGCAGCTTGCCAGTCTGCAGATGTTGTGCCTGCATTAGTTTTCTTTTTTTTTGGGGGGGGGGGGGGGTTTGGTGCCTCAGGCCAAAGAAAATGGGACTTTATGGGCAAGTGCATAGGTATAGAACAAAGTATATACATAAATGATAGAAAATTGGCAAAAATAAACAAAAATTTATTTACAACAGATATTATTCCAAGTATTGTAAAGTAACATATTGGTGAACAATTGTGCTTGGGGGTAGAGACCCTGGTGTGAAGGAAGTAATAAAGAGGTTGATTCAGCAAGGAATCAGTGACAATGGTGAAATTAGTGACATATAAATAGGATTTCCGGCAGATATTTAAAGGGACACTTGTCCCCCAGAGGGATCCTATTGGCTGACGCGTTTCGGCTCTCTCTGAGCCTTTTTCAAAGCGTTGGGTCACTCTGTACTTTAATCTATGGAGATAATATATATATATATAGGTTTATGTCCTTATTGTCGTCAAGTATAATTTAAATTTGGTTTGTGAAAAGAGTTTTTACATACATGAATGTAGCTAACAGTTACTGCGCACGGCTCCCCTCATCCTGTTGCAGTCGCAGCGGGATCGTGTTATGCATATTGCCTAGGATAGTAATGGGATGGGAATTTGTTAGTGGGTTATGGTACACATTGTATCAGATGTCTCTTGAAGGTAAGACCACTTACATTTGTATGAGCTGAAGGGGTTAAATACTTCCTCCACGGGGAATGGTTTTTCCCTCTCTCTTTGTGAAGTTTCTTGGTCTATATTGAAATGCAGTAAAAGTGGTCTTTGTTACCTCAATTCACTGTGTATACATATTGGTATAGTGACTTTTGCCCCAATGTAGGTGTTAGAAACTCCTTGTGTTTATACAATAAAAAGGTGACTTTCGGTGCCCAAGGTTTATTTAAAAGTAGGGAGTCCATGGGAGCTTACGTTTATGTAGAAGAAACTGGTGGAGATGATCCGTCCGGCTAACGCAGGTTTCGTCCGTCCTCTTCCCTCTGCTGGAGAGAAGTGAGGACTGGTCGTCGATCCCCGGCCTTTTAAAGCCCTCCGCGCATGCGCAGTGGCTGCTGCAAGTCGGAGGGCTCGTTCCGAGCATGACGTGGCACCTGGTTGTGCGCCTGCGCCGAGTGGGTGCGCGCGCAGGCGCTGGAGTATATGGTAAGGAGACGCTCATTGGCCGCCAGCACGGGAGGAGGGGCCCTCCTTTCCCCGAGGGTGATTGGATGGGTCCCGGACAGCCCCTACGAGGATACGTAGGGGCTACCCGTGCTGGGTGTGATTGCCGGGATGAAAAGGGGCCGGTCTGCAGCACTGACAGCTACAAATCATGCAAGCAAGATATGCTTGTTACAATGATTGGATAATCGTTTATTAAACACAGAGTCGTGTGTATTCAAACTTAGTGGTGTACCAAGACACATTTATCATAGAAAATCGAAAAATATACACAAAATTAGTACAAACAAGGAGTATTTTTTGCAGCAGAAAAACATTTATTAAAAACCCACTTCTCAGTGAACCTGATGGATAGGGAGAGGGAATCCCGATAGCATGATCATCCAGGGTTGTCCCGGGATCATGTTTAACAGGATTGGACATGGAAGGTCAGTGTATATAGGGTATATATACATTGAAAGGTTGAAACCTCTTGTGTAAGGGGCAGGTTTGAATGTCTCATTCCGAGTCTAATTTGTTGAAGAGCACGTAAATGAGAAAATGAAAAAGAGGGGGAATAAGGAATATGGATAGATCTTATAGATTGGGTTGCCATAGACCATACAATCTCAGTTGGAGGAGGGAAGGTGATAACTCAAGACAGAAGGGTGTGTTGGTCGATCAATTATACCAATGTTTGCCATCTGTTATATTTACCTAGGAGAGGTTTTTGGTTTATTAATCTGTCTTTCCTGATGCAAACCCTTCTAGGAAGGGGCGAAAACTCTCGTTTTCGTTTAATCCAGGTGGTTTTGTGGCTTGGAGACGTCTTATCCATCTCATTTCCATTTGTAGCAGGCGTTTGTTCCAATCCCCCCCTCTACACGGTATGTGAATCCTTTCCAGTGCTGTAAATGTGACTTTAGGCATTTTGTTTTTGTGATGATGTGCTACGTGTCTGCCGAGGGGTACATAAAAATGACACATCTGCATGCTATTGATGTGTTGGTTTACACGTTTTCCAAATTCTTGTTTAGTTTTTCATACATAATAGGATTCACATTGGCACCTCATGAGGTAGACCACCCTTCTCGTTCGACAGTTTACAAAATGTCGAGGTATAAAGGGCTCTCCATTGGGAAGTGTTGTGGTTGTGCATTTTTTGATGACATTACATTGCCCGCAGTTCCCACATGGGAATGTGCCCTTCTGTTTGCAGGGATCTTTTCTTGTTTCTTTATACTCACTGTGGGTGAGTGATTGCTTCATAGATCCCGCTTTTCTATATGTGATCTGAGGGTATTCCGGTATGAAAGGTTTTATCGCAGGGTCCTCCTGTAGGATCTGCCAGTGTTTGGCTATGATATTCTTTATTTTGGGGTGGTCATTTGTGAATCTCATGATGACCCTAGTTTGGTTTTCTTGTTTGTCTGATATCTGTTTCTTTTTGAATAGGATCTCGTGTCTTTCTTGTTGTTTTAACCTATTAAAGGCTTTTCTTAGGGTCGTCTTTGTGTAACCCCTTTTCCTTAGTCTGGCAGTCAGGGAATCAGCTTCTTTCTGGAAGTCTTGTTCAGTGGTAAAATTCCGTCTTAACCTAAGAAATTGACTGTATGGGATTGCACTTTTTAGTGAGGAGGGATGGAAGCTCGATGCATGTAATATGGAATTACCTGCCGTTTCTTTTCGATATAAAGTTGTTTTAAGGAGTCCATTTTTGTCTTTCATGATCCACGTATCCAAGAAGGGAATTTTTTCCTTGTCATAATTGATTGTGAAGAACATATTATAAGTGTTCTTATTCATGGCTTGAAGACATTCATGTATCATGCTTTCTGAGCCAGTCCAGATTATAAAAATGTCATCTATAAATCTCTGCCAAACGATGATATTGTTGGCGAAGGTACTGTTTTTTTTCCTCGGCTAGAAATTCTTGTTCCCATGCTCCAAGATATGTGTTCGCGTAGGACGGGGCACAACTAGTGCCCATTGTGACGCCACACGTCTGTAAGTAGTAGGTGCCGTTGAATACAAAGAAGTTGTTATTGAGGATATAATCCAACATCATGATTATAAAGGCATTAAATTTTGTGTCCTGTCCACTTTGTTCTTCTAATGTTCGTTTGATGACTTCCATTCCTTTTTTATGTGGAATATTATTGTAAAGAGCCTCAACGTCGATGGTGATGAGGAATGCATCATCTGGTATGGTGATACCCTCAATGATCTGCAGGAGGTGTCCTGTGTCTCTGGTGTATGAGGGGAGTTTAGTTACATGAGGCCTTAGGTAAGCATCTATGACTTTGCTTGTGTTTTCCGTCAAATTGCCATTCCCTGATATGATAGGTCTACCTGGGGGGTTATTTTTATCCTTATGGATTTTAGGTAAAGCGTAGAAGGTCGGGGTTCTAGGATGTTTTGTCCTCATGAACTGCCACAGTGTTTCTGAGATCATTCCTTGCTTCCGAGCTCCATCGATTTTTTTGTAGAAGTCCTCTTTGTATGTCTCAACCATGATGGGCATAATCTTTTTGTAGCATCGTGTATTGTCAAGGATCCTCTGGCACATTGCTTTATAGTCGTCGTTATCCATTAACACAATGTTCCCCCCTTTGTCAGAAGGTTTGATTGTGATGGATTCGTTGTTTTTGAGTCCTTGTAGGGCAGTTTTTTGTTCCTTGGTAAGGTTTTGTTTATATCTTGTTGCTTTTTAGTTTTTCAAGTTCTTTGGTCGTTTCCCTAACGAAGAGGGCTATTGAGGGGTTCTCATTTAGTGAGGGAAAAATATGAGATTTTTTCTTGAACGTAGGACATTTGGCTCCTTGTGGTTCTTCTACTTCATCATCTTCACTTTCAGTCGATTTGTTTTCATCTGTCCAATCATCAATTGCTCCTTCCTCCAATAGAATATTGAGGTCTCTGATAGCCCTGAATTCGGCTGCGGTTAGACTCGTTGGTGGTGTTTCAACAGGTGTTTTTTTATTGTATTTGACTTTAAGGAATAAATTTCGCCCGAAAAGGTTGACATCCTTGATTGTTTCAAATGTATCTGTCCCTCTATTTGGGCAAAAGGAGAGTCCCAGGGATAGTACTTCCCTTTCAGCTTTGGTTAAGATATGTGTGGATAGGTTTATAATTGTCAGTCCTTCATAGTCCATATCTTCGTTTTGTGTTATTTGTTCGGTTGTTTTGTCTTCTGCTTCGTTCCTAAAAAAGGCCTCTGTGATTTTGGGTTCTCATCTCTTGGTAGTTGGGACCTGGTGAACATTTTGGGGTATTTTTTCGGGGCCGTCGTACCTTCATCTGGGAATGGATTGATGTCTAAGGTATTTGGTTCTTCTGCATCTTGTGATGATTGATCGTCATTATCTTCTATTGGTTGTGTGTTTTCTGGGGGTTTATTTTGGCCCCTCCATTTGAAATGTTGTTGTTCGGGTCCGGATGTGTAGGCCGAAGAGTCTGAGGAGTATTGTGGGCCAGTGTTCCTGGATGTTCTATACGTAGTTCTCCTGGTCTGCCTATTGTTCGTCCATTTATAGGCACGGTTTTGTGAGAAAGCGTTTTTATCTCTCCAATATTTTCGTTCTTTTTTCTTCAGTAGTTCTTTACTAAATTCTTCAATGTGTTCTTTGAGTTTCTTTTCTTGTTCACTGTATAGTGATGCATTTCTCAAGGGGTTTAGTTTCTCGTATATAGTTTTTTTGAACACTCGTTCAGGATCTCCTCCCATTCTTTCTTCATCAATGTCGTGATATTGTCCATTGTCGGGAATATCTGAATTCTGAGACCGACTGGGTTTATGTTTTCCGTCACATATCTTTCAAAGCTTTTAATATGCCAGAAGAGGGCTGACTTGCGTTCAAGTTGTCTTTTTAGGGTGCTGAATAGTGCTAAAACATCCGATTCCTGTTGTTCATGACCCTTACCAAGGAACAAAAAACTGCCCTACAAGGACTCAAAAACAACGAATCCATCACAATCAAAACCTTCTGACAAAGGGGGGAACATTGTGTTAATGGATAACGACATCTATAAAGCAATGTGCCAGAGGATCCTTGACAATACACGATGCTACAAAAAGATTATGCCCATCATGGTTGAGACATACAAAGAGGACTTCTACAAAAAAATCGATGGAGCTCGGAAGCAAGGAATGATCTCAGAAACACTTTGGCAGTTCATGAGGACAAAACATCCTAGAACCCCGACCTTCTACGCTTTACCTAAAATCCATAAGGATAAAAATAACCCCCCAGGTAGACCTATCATATCAGGGAATGACAATTTGACGGAAAACACAAGCAAAGTCATAGATGCTTACCTAAGGCCTCATGTAACTAAACTCCCCTCATACACCAGAGACACAGGACACCTCCTGCAGATCATTGAGGGTATCATCATACCAGATGATGCATTCCTCATCACCATCGACGTTGAGGCTCTTTACAATAATATTCCACATAAAAAAGGAATGGAAGTCATCAAACGAACATTAGAAGAACAAAGTGGACAGGACACAAAATTTAATGCCTTTATAATCATTGTTCTGCCCATATTGGTCAGTGCTGTTACAGATTATACTGCAATGTTGTTGATTTTGCTGCCATCTAGTGGTCAGAGTTATTATTCGCCAGAGCTTATAGGAAGTAATGTTTTCCATCATAGGAAGAGGTTGTAACCTTTAACCTGGAAGTGTATTTGTTAGAGCTTGACAGGAAAAGGTATTCCCCTCAGAGGGAAGGGCAGTAACCTTTAACCTGGAACTGTATTTCCTCCATTTCATAACTATTCCTGACAGCATTCAGAAGAGCTCTTATCTATTCCAGGACTAATGAGAGAATTGTCTGTAAGTACATCCACTGATGGAGTGAGGCTGCTGTATAATGTTTAATGTACTGACACATATGTTTTGTTTATGCTTATGTTGTAGTTTTACAAAGTTATTCAGAAAAAAGAATACATACAGATTTGATGTCTCATGTTTCTTGACTTCTGAATTATTGTTAAGCTGTCTGACTAGTGTTATACAACAGTTCAATAACACGAATCAGAACAGTAAAAAGACAACCACGTCCGGTCTGGAATAAACTGAGACGCCATTACTGCAGCATGAGTCTAAGATCAGGAACAAAGTACAAGGCTGATGTCACGACACCGCCGACACAGCAAGGAAGGGAGAACATTCCCGGCGCCCAGCAAGACGATGCACAATCGCATGCATCCAGATCTTCACGGGCTAGCGAGATGTCCTCAGCAAGTTCCTCAGCGGCTAGAGCTCGTGCCAAGGCAGAAGCTGCCCGTGTCCAGCTACAGTACGCAGAAAAAGAAGCAAAGATGATGCAGGAGTTAGCAGCAAAGAAAGCTGTCACAGCACAAGAAGAAGCCAAGATGATGCAGGAGTTAGCAGCAAAGAAAGCTGTCACAGCACAAGAAGAAGCCAAGATGATGCAGGAGTTAGCAGCAAAGAAAGCTGTCATGGCACAAGAAGATGCGGAATTAGAATCAAAATTGCTCATCCTGCAGCGCCAAGCTGCAGTTGCAGTTGCTCAAGCAGAGGCCGATGCCTACAATGGAACAAGTCGATCAGGAAGTGAAAAATCATATAAAGGCACAGAGGTTCCAGAAAAACCTCTATTCTCTGCAGATCGTACAAGTGAGTACATCCAGAACCTTACTGATGCGCATACAAAGGAACAGTCTCTTAAACCTGAAGCAAAGGAAGTCAGGCCGAGATCATCAGACCCCCTGAGCAGGCCCAATCAACCACATGAGGTCAGCGGCTGCCAGCAAATCAAGAATGAAGCACCAGAAACCCCTAAGAACAAAAAACAAGTGTTCCCATCGCCTCAACCTATAGATTACATGCGCGAACAGCAATGTGCAGTGGACGTCACCAAATATCTCATCCGCAAAGAAATGGTTAGCTCAGGCTTTCTCCAATTCGATGACTGTCCTGAAAACTATTGGGCATGGAAATCTTCCTTTCTGAATGCCACTGAAGGCCTGAACTTATCACCAGCAGAAATGCTTAATTTAATGATAAAATGGCTTGGTACCGAGTCAGTAGAGCATGCGAAGAGGATGAGAAGAGCAAACCTGTTCAATCCTAAAGCAGGACTCAACATGACCTGGAAAAGACTAGAAGAAACGTATGGATCCCCAGAGGTAATAGAAGGAGCACTGTTGAGAAAACTTGAAGTCTTTCCCAAGGTGGGCTACAGAGACAACGTGCGGCTACAAGAACTAAGTGATCTTCTACTAGAGATAGAGTATGCCAAAGAGGATGGCTACTTACCAGGACTTTCATATCTAGATACAGCTAGAGGCACTAATCCCATAGTAGAGAAACTGCCCTCAAATCTGCAAGACAAGTGGATGTCTGTGGGAGGTAAATTCAAAGAAGATTATGGAGTCGCTTTTCCCCCTTTCTCTGTGTTTTCTAGGTTTGTCCGACAGCAAGCGAAAATCCGAAGTGATCCCAGTTTCGCCTTCACCACCAGCGGCAATCAATCGCACAGACCTGAGAGACCTCACAGACCTCACGGTAGGACCTCTGTATCCACACACAAAACAGCTGTACCTTCAGAAGTCACAGACTACCAAAGCACCCACAA
The DNA here is from genome assembly GCF_965119305.1 of Pelophylax lessonae. Taxonomy (NCBI): domain Eukaryota; kingdom Metazoa; phylum Chordata; class Amphibia; order Anura; family Ranidae; genus Pelophylax; species Pelophylax lessonae. The sequence continues at coordinate 173,359,242 of NC_138772.1, read as the reverse complement.
GGTACACACCATAGAAAACCCTGATAGACATTGCCCAATACACAAAAAACCACATCCACTAAAGAAATGCAAAGGCTTTAGAAGCAAACCCATTGCAGAGCGGATGTCCTTCCTTAAACAAAACGGCATCTGCTTCAAGTGCTGCGGGTCTACTTATCACATTGCCAAAGACTGCAAAATACCAGTAGAATGTACAGAATGTGGCAGTGAGAGACATATTGCAGCTTTACACCCTAGCCCTGCTCCTGCTCCACTAGAGACTGTAGAACCCAGGAAAGATCAGGGCAGGGAGCAACAAGAGACCCCACTCTCCTCAGTAATGTCTAATTGCACTGAAGTATGTGGACAAGGCAAGAGTGCACGATCATGCTCAAAAATCTGTTTAGTGACCGTGTATCCCACTGGCAAGAGAGAAAGAGCAGTGAAAATGTATGCAGTGCTAGATGAACAGAGCAACAGATCCCTTGCAAAGTCAGATTTCTTTGATATCTTTAACCTTAAGGCAAGTGCAGTTCCATACACTCTGAGGACATGTGCGGGGACAATTGAAACCACAGGGAGAAGAGCTACTGACTTTACCATTGAATCCTTCAATAGGAAAGTGCAGTTCCCGCTTCCTACCCTAATAGAGTGTGGCATGATACCTGACGACAAAACTGAGATTCCCTCTCCAGAAGTAGCCCATCACCACCCTCACCTCCGCTCAATTGCTCACCTTATCCCAGCGGTTGAGCCAGATGTTTCTATCCTTCTACTTCTTGGGAGAGACATCCTTCAGGTACACAAGGTGCGCCAGCAAATAAATGGACCTTATAATGCCCCCTATGCACAGAGACTGGACCTGGGGTGGGTCATTGTAGGAGAAGTGTGCCTGGGGACAGTGCACCAGCCTGACAACATTAGCACTCTGAAGACGTCTGTGTTAACAAATGGACGCACATCCCTTCTCAGTCCCTGTCACAACAGCTTCGTTGTCAAGGAAAGCTTTGGCAGGTCAACACAACACTGTGACTCTTTTACACTATATGGCAAAGAAGAAGTCAATTCCAACATTGAAACAGACAATCTAGGGATTACAGTGTTCCAGAAAACTAAAGATGATGACAAACAGGCCCTCTCTATAGAGGATCAGACCTTCCTGCAGATTATGGATAGAGAGGCTTACCAAGATGACAATCACAGTTGGGTGGCCCCTCTCCCCTTTCGCACACCCAGACGTGTTTTGCCTAGTAACAGGGAACAAGCCATGAAGCGTTTGCATTCACTCAGCAAAACACTGCAGAGAAAGCCAGAGGTGAAAAGAGATTTCATTGAATTCATTAAAGGGATGCTAGACAACGATCACGCTGAAGTTGCAGAACCACTTGAGACAGACAGGGAACACTGGTATCTACCAATGTTTGGTGTCTACCATCCGCACAAACCTAACCAAATCAGAATAGTTTTTGATTCCAGTGCAGAGTATAAAGCAGTCTCTTTAAATGACGTACTTTTGAGTGGCCCTGACCTAAACAATACTTTGCTAGGTGTCCTCATGCGCTTCAGAAAAGAGCCTGTTGCTTTCACAGCAGATGTGCAACAAATGTTTTATTGTTTTCTTGTCAGAGAAGACCACAGAGACTTTCTACGTTTTCTCTGGTACAAAGACAATGATATAGACAAAGAAATTGTCGAGTACAGAATGAAAGTGCACGTATTTGGCAATAGCCCATCTCCTGTCGCTATATACTGCATGCAAAAAGCTGCCCAGAAAGATGCAGAGCGCTATGGACAAGAAGCCAAACACTTTGTATTGAGACATTTCTATGTAGATGATGGACTCGCTTCTGCTAGCACACCTGAAGATGCAATTTGCATCCTCAGTAAAGCAAAGCAAATGCTGGCAGAATCCAACCTGTGTCTTTATAAAATTGCTTCCAACAGCCAAGAAGTAATGGAAGCCTTCCCTGTAGCAGACAGAGCTAAGGACCTAAAAGATCTTTGCCTGGGTACAGACACTCTTCCCCTGCAGAAAAGCCTAGGCCTAAGTTGGGATCTAGAATCAGATAGTTTTGTTTTCAGAGTTTCCTCAGAGGAAAAGCCTTTTACACGTAGAGGCATTCTATCTACTGTAAATAGCCTCTATGATCCCCTAGGGTTTGTATCGCCTGTGACAATAAGAGGTAAGGTCCTAGTTCGGGAACTGTCATCTGGGAAAAGTGAATGGGATGCATTGCTTCCACAGGAGAGACTAAGTGAGTGGGTTCAATGGACAGAATCCTTGCAAACGTTAGAGCACCTAAAGATAGCCAGATGCTATGTGCCTGTATCTCTATCATCAGCTTGCAGGAAGGAACTGTGTATCTTTTCAGACGCATCCACCACAGCTATAGGTGCAGTAGCTTACTTGAAGGTAATTGATGCAGAAAATGTGTGTCATGTTGGATTTGTCATGGGAAAGTCCAAATTAAGCCCTAAACCAGCCCACACTATTCCTCGTTTAGAGTTGTGTGCTGCTGTACTTGCAGTCGAAATGTCTGAGCTAATCACAGATGAACTAGACACTGACTTTGATGCTGTGAAATTCTTCACTGATAGCAAGACTGTCCTAGGGTACATTTGCAACACCACTAGGAGGTTCTATCTGTATGTCTCCAACAGAGTGAATAGAATCAGGCAATCTACACACCCAGATCAGTGGTTCTTTGTATCTACAGAGCAAAACCCTGCAGATTATGCCACTAGACCTACTCAAGCAGCATGCCTTCAGAACTCTATATGGTTCTCAGGTCCATCCTTTCTGTACCAACCACACTGTGAGCAGATAGACACTGCTAATGTTTATCCACTAATAGAGCCCGAAGCTGACCCTGAAATCAGATCGGAAATTACGAGTTTCAGCACCAAAGCTTCTGAAACCACACTTCACTCACATTGTTTTGAGAGATTTTCTTGCTGGAAGATATTAGTTAAGACCCTAGCCAGACTCATCCATGTCGCTAAATCCTTCCGGAGAGAAACCAATAGCGATCAGGTCAGAAGGTGGGAAGGTTTCCATGAACAGGTCAATCTAGTAGAACTTGCTCAGGCAAAGTCTGTTATAATTTCTTCTGTTCAATACAAGCATTTCCAGAAGGAAATTGACTGCATCAAAAAACAAAAGACATTCCCAAAACAAAGCCGTCTTGGGAGGCTTAGCCCCTTTTTAGACAAGAATGGGTTGTTGAGAGTAGGTGGACGTTTGTCTCTTGCTGAACTTTCAGAGGAAGAGAAACAGCCTGTCATTATACCTTATGATCACCACATTGCAACACTGCTTGTTAGGTACTATCATGAACAAGTAGTTCACCAAGGGCGACACATCACAGAAGGTGCAATTAGATCCGCAGGTTTCTGGATTCTTGGTGGCAAACGCTTGGTATCAGCTGTTATACACAAATGTGTCATCTGTCGCAAGCTGCGAGGAAGATTACAAAGTCAAAAGATGGCAGAGCTGCCAGAAGACAGAGTAATTGCTCAACCACCATTCACCAGTGTGGGCTTAGATGTATTTGGTCCGTGGTCTGTTTTAACCCGTCGCACTAGAGGAGGCAGCGCGGACAGTAAACGATGGGCAGTCCTTTTCACTTGTTTGTCTACCCGAGCTGTACACATAGAGCTACTTGAAGCCATGTCAACATCAAGCTTTATTAATGCCTTGAGGAGATTCTTCTCAATTCGTGGCCCAGCTAAACTGCTCCGTTCTGACAGAGGAACAAACTTTGTGGGAGCCTGCAAAGAACTTAACATTTGTGACAATGAATCACAATTGCAAGACTTTCTCCAAGACAGAGGATGTACATGGGTCTTTAATCCTCCACACTCCTCACACATGGGTGGTGTCTGGGAGAGACTTATAGGTATTGCCAGGCGAATCTTGGACGCTATGTTGCTACAAACCAAACCTGCTAACTTGACCCATGAGACTTTAAGCACCTTTATGGCAGAAGTGACAGCTATTATGAACGCCAGGCCTATAGTTCCTGTGTCCTCGGACCCAGATACACCTATGGTCCTTACCCCAGCAATGTTGTTGACTCAAAAGGTGAACTCTTTGTCGGCTCCATCTGGAACCATAAGTACAACCCAAGTCCATGCGAAACAATGGAAGCAAGTACAATGCTTGGCAGACAACTTTTGGAAAAGATGGAAGAGAGAGTATCTGTCGAACCTGCAACGCCGCAGGAAATGGACTGAGGATCGCCCAAATGTAAAAGTGGGTGATGTTGTTCTGTTGAAGGACAGCCAAGAGAGCAGAAACGAGTGGCCCGTAGGACTTATTGTCAATGTTCTACCTAGCAGGGATGGCAAGGTTAGAAAGGTTGAGGTCAAGATTGTAAAAAATTAGACTGCCAGAATTTATCTCAGACCTATAACTGACATCATAGTTTTGATCTCAGACTAAGTAGGATTCCATTTACCTGTTTATGTTTTTTCTGCATAGCAGTAATTGTTTGGGTAGTGACATAATAAATTATGCCAGACAGGGAGTGTTCTGCCCATATTGGTCAGTGCTGTTACAGATTATACTGCAATGTTGTTGATTTTGCTGCCATCTAGTGGTCAGAGTTATTATTCGCCAGAGCTTATAGGAAGTAATGTTTTCCATCATAGGAAGAGGTTGTAACCTTTAACCTGGAAGTGTATTTGTTAGAGCTTGACAGGAAAAGGTATTCCCCTCAGAGGGAAGGGCAGTAACCTTTAACCTGGAACTGTATTTCCTCCATTTCATAACTATTCCTGACAGCATTCAGAAGAGCTCTTATCTATTCCAGGACTAATGAGAGAATTGTCTGTAAGTACATCCACTGATGGAGTGAGGCTGCTGTATAATGTTTAATGTACTGACACATATGTTTTGTTTATGCTTATGTTGTAGTTTTACAAAGTTATTCAGAAAAAAGAATACATACAGATTTGATGTCTCACGTTTCTTGACTTCTGAATTATTGTTAAGCTGTCTGACTAGTGTTATACAACAGTTCAATAACACGAATCAGAACAATCATGATGTTGGATTATATCCTCAATAACAACTTCTTTGTATTCAACGGCACCTACTACTTACAGACGTGTGGCTTCGCAATGGGCACTAGTTGTGCCCCGTCCTACGCAAACACATATCTGGGAGCATGGGAACAAGAATTTCTAGCCGAGGAAAAAACAGTACCTTCGCCAACAATATCATCGTTTGGCAGAGATTTATAGATGACATTTTTATAATCTGGACTGGCTCAGAAAGCATGATACATGAATGTCTTCAAGCCATGAATAAGAACACTTATAATATGTTCTTCACAATCAATTATGACAAGGAAAAAATTCCCTTCTTGGATACGTGGATCATGAAAGACAAAAATGGACTCCTTAAAACAACTTTATATCGAAAAGAAACGGCAGGTAATTCCATATTACATGCATCGAGCTTCCATCCCTCCTCACTAAAAAGTGCAATCCCATACAGTCAATTTCTTAGGTTAAGACGGAATTGTACCACTGAACAAGACTTCCAGAAAGAAGCCGATTCCCTGACTGCCAGACTAAGGAAAAGGGGTTACACAAAGACGACCCTAAGAAAAGCCTTTAATAGGGTAAAACAACAAGAAAGACACGAGATCCTATTCAAAAAGAAACAGATATCAGACAAACAAGAAAACCAAACTAGGGTCATCATGAGATTCACAAATGACCACCCCAAAATAAAGAATATCATAGCCAAACACTGGCAGATCCTACAGGAGGACCCTGCGATAAAACCTTTCATACCGGAATACCCTCAGATCACATATAGAAAAGCGGGATCTATGAAGCAAGCACTCACCCACAGTGAGTATAAAGAAACAAGAAAAGATCCCTGCAAACAGAAGGGCACATTCCCATGTGGGAACTGCGGGCAATGTAATGTCATCAAAAAATGCACAACCACAACACTTCCCAATGGAGAGCCCTTTATACCTCGACATTTTGTAAACTGTCGAACGAGAGGGGTGGTCTACCTCATGAGGTGCCAATGCGAATCCTATTATGTAGGAAAAACCAAACAAGAATTTGGAAAACGTGTAAACCAACACATCAATAGCATGCAGATGTGTCATTTTTATGTACCCCTCGGCAGACACGTAGCACATCATCACAAAAACAAAATGCCTAAAGTCACATTTACAGCACTGGAAAGGATTCACATACCGTGTAGAGGGGGGGATTGGAACAAACGCCTGCTACAAATGGAAATGAGATGGATAAGACGTCTCCAAGCCACAAAACCACCTGGATTAAACGAAAACGAGTTTTCGCCCCTTCCTAGAAGGGTTTGCATCAGGAAAGACAGATTAATAAACCAACTGAGATTGTATGGTCTATGGCAACCCAATCTATAAGATCTATCCATATTCCTTATTCCCCCTCTTTTTCATTTTCTCATTTACGTGCTCTTCAACAAATTAGACTCGGAATGAGACATTCAAACCTGCCCCTTACACAAGAGGTTTCAACCTTTCAATGTATATATACCCTATATACACTGACCTTCCATGTCCAATCCTGTTAAACATGATCCCGGGACAACCCTGGATGATCATGCTATCGGGATTCCCTCTCCCTATCCATCAGGTTCACTGAGAAGTGGGTTTTTAATATATGTTTTTCTGCTGCAAAAAATACTCCTTGTTTGTACTATATTTTGTGTATATTTTTCGATTTTCTATGATAAATGTGTCTTGGTACGCCACTAAGTTTGAATACACACGACTCTGTGTTTAATAAACGATTATCCAATCATTGTAACAAGCATATCTTGCTTCCATGATTTGTAGCTGTCAGTGCTGCAGACCGGCCCCTTTTCATCCCGGCAATCACACCCAGCACGGGTAGCCCCTACGTATCCTCGTAGGGGCTGTCCGGGACCCATCCAATCACCCTCGGGGAAAGGAGGGCCCCTCCTCCCGTGCTGGCGGCCAATGAGCGTCTCCTTACCATATACTCCAGCGCCTGCGCGCGCACCCACTCGGCGCAGGCGCACAACCAGGTGCCACGTCACGCTCGGAACGAGCCCTCCGACGTGCAGCAGCCACTGTGCATGCGCGGAGGGCTTTAAAAGGCCGGGGATCGACGTCCAGGCCTCACTTCTCTCCAGCAGAGGGAAGAGGACGGACGAAACCTGCGTTAGCCGGACAGATCATCTCCACCAGTTTCTTCTACATAAACGTAAGCTCCCATGGACTCCCTACTTTTAAATAAACCTTGGGCACCGAAAGTCACCTTTTTATTGTATAAACACATGGAGTTTCTAACACCTACATTGGGGCAAAAGTCACTATACCAATATGTATACACAGTGAATTGAGGTAACAAAGACCACTTTTACTGCATTTCAATATAGACCAAGAAACTTGACAAAGAGAGAGGGAAAAACCATTCCCCGTGGAGGAAGTATTTAACCCCTTCAGCTCATACAAATGTAAGTGGTCTTACCTTCAAGAGACATCTGATACAATGTGTCCCATAACCCACTAACAAATTCCCATCCCATTACTATCCTAGGCAATATGCATAACACGATCCCGCTGCGACTGCAACAGGATGAGGGGAGCCGTGCGCAGTAACTGTTAGCTACATTCATGTATGTAAAAACTCTTTTCACAAACCGAATTTAAATTATACTTGACGACAATAAGGACATAAACCTATATATATATATTATCTCCATAGATTAAAGTACAGAGTGACCCAACGCTTTGAAAAAGGCTCAGAGAGAGCCAAAACGCGTCAGCCAATAGGATCCCTCTGGGGGACAAGTGTCCCTTTAAATATCTGCCGGAAATCCTATTTATATGTCACTAATTTCACCATTGTCACTGATTCCTTGCTGAATCAACCTCTTTATTACTTCCTTCACACCGGGGTCTCTACCCCCAAGCACAATTGTTCACCAATATGTTACTTTACAATACTTGGAATAATATCTGTTGTAAATAAATTTTTGTTTATTTTTGCCAATTTTCTATCATTTATGTATATACTTTGTTCTATACCTATGCACTTGCCCATAAAGTCCCATTTTCTTTGGCCTGAGGCACCAAACCCCCCCCCCCCCCCCCACAATATACATATGGACGGTGGCAGCACCTACTCACCCTATTATTCTTTGTTTGCAAAAGGAAAAATCACCCCCTTCGCTTAGTTTTCTTTTTTCCCTTCCTGCCTTCCTGCAAATATAGAAAAATACCTGCTGATCTTGCTAGGAAACATATAACATTCTATGCAGCGAACTGAAATCTCAAACTTTACCAGCTTTGCCAGATATCTTCTGTGAACTACACCCCCTCTCCCCCCCCCCCCCACCCCTCTTTATGTTATGGAGATAAAGAGAAGAGAGATGTTTGAAGTCCAAATAAGGTGAGAAGCCTAGGGTGATAATGATGCTCCCTTATAGATACAGTATAGTAAGTGAGCATTGTCAGTCAAGGACAGGAAGTTTGTTTTCCCAGGATCACCAGGGGAAAAAAAAGAGTCTGAAAAAAAGAAACTAATGTAGGCAGACCATCTAATGCCTAGTACACATGGGCTGAATGTTGGGAGACATCGGCCGGATTAATAAAAATCGGCGGTCATTGGGCTGTGTGTATGATAGCCGGTATATGAGCATGCTGGAAAATCAGCAGCCGAACGGCTCCCTGTTGGACAAGAATGCTAGAAAACCAGCAGGCGACCGGTTCCTGATCAGCACTCTCAGCCAGTGGCTGAGAGTGCTGACGGGAGTGTTCTGGTGGGGGGGGCCGTTCCCCCAGCTCAGCGGGAGAGATTGCTGTACTAAAGTCAGACTGTTAGTACAGTGGCTCCGACCGAAAAAAAAAAAAACCTATTACTGTGTACTAGGCTTAAGGATGGGTAATTTGCAATATTACAGAGGGGCTTTGATGCGCTTAATTCTATTCTTTATACAGGTAGAATATGTCTACGTATATGGGGTATCTCCACCCCAGCCAGAAGGACATGATGAAAAATGGGGAATAGGAACCAAAGCATCATTCATAAAATATATAAGAAAAAAACATGATGGTTTTAAAGTATCTTACAGCTAGTGATATAATGGATCTTCCATAGGTAAGATTTGGGAGGAATAATCAATGCTCTTTAAATTAGCATTAGAAATAAGACACGGGGCCACTCACTAAAACTAGAAGAAAAATGGTTTAACCTTAAACTAGGTAAGGGGTTCTTCACTGTCAGAGCAGTAAGGATGTGGAATTCTATTCCACAAGCAGTGATATCAGCAGGGAGCATCAATAGTTTAAAAAAACTATTAGATGGGCACCTTAACGACCACAACATACAGGGGTATACAATGTACAGTTAGCAGCAAACACAAACACACATTATGGGTTGAACTGGATGGACTGATGTCTTTTTTCAACCTCACTAACTATGCAACTATGTAACTAAATGGCTCCATAGAAAGCTCACTGACAATTGCTACCTTTGCCACTATGCCAACAGCCAGAACTGGATACATTCATGGAACTATATGTCACACAATGGTTTATAGAAATAATAAACAAACAATAAGCTATGGATATTATCTTCTTTAAGAACAATATACATCAGCTTACTGTAGCCTGTACACAACATAACTGCCAAAATACGACTACATTTCTACGAGTCATTGCAGTCTAATAGTCCGTAACTAACAAGTGTCTCTCATTTATTGTCCTTTACATTTATTGTTTTTCATAAACAATCCATTAATTTGTATGCTGTTTGTTACTTTTAGTTACCTAAACAATACTCCAGGGCAGAGAAAAGAAGAAGCAATTCTAATTTGAAATATGTGCTATGATATAATTACATTATCATAGTAAACTGGGATATTGTTCTACATCGTCGTGCTCCAGACTGAGACAAGAAAATGTAATAATATGCTTGTTTAAGTCACAAGTCTGTTGAATTAATTATGACTTTGTCTTCGCCATGAAAGAAAGATGCAGCCTTGGGTCATTGTGCGAGAAGGAAAAGTCCATATCATTTTAATAAAAGAAATATACATACAAAATGTGGGTCATTTGTGGGCACGGTGCAGCACTTAATTTGAAAACAAATGGCCATATTGCAGCTGCTAGTATCAATGTGATGAAGCTGCTGCAAATCAGATAATGCTATAGCTAGAGGCAACACGGAAGATAGTGGAGTGGAGATTAAACAAGCTTGAACTTAGATCACTACAGGAAAGGGAAATATCATAAGAAGTAAAAATTACAGTTGCATGCATGATGACATTTCCCATGCACTTGTCAAGTATCTGGTCGATTAGGACATTTTAGATCTTGTTTGGGGTTAATCATCCACTGTATAGGGAGGAATTCTTTAATTCATCATAAATCTGGATATTAAATTAACAAAATAGAAAGTCCAGCTGTGGGATGAAGCAGCAGTTAATCTACATTCTTTTGGGCAGTTGCAAATGTAAGGATTTGTTAAAATTATTAAAGTGGTGCTCCATGCATAAACTGTAGACATGGGGTACTTGATTTTAGGCATTACATACATTCCCTACCATACTATTATAACTGCATGTATCTGTCATGTTAACATTTGAACAACCCCTAATGATACTTACCTTTTCTGACAGTGACTGTAGGAAAAGGGGCTGCTAAATTCCAGCTCTTCTGGACACCTAGCTTCTACCAGACACCTAACTAGACAATGAGGGAGCAGCAACACATATCAAAAATATGAAATATTCCTGATCCTCTGCGCTACTATGTGTGCTAAAATCTGTGACAAAACAATGTCTATTATATGACGAATTAATAATATGTGTGAGGGTTTGCTGCTGAATACCCAAAGTGTTACTGAAAGATAAAAAGTATAGCTACAGTACAGCACTCCCTTAGTTAACCATAAACCGTGAAAAGTAAATAATTTCAGTACTCTGTGTGAATTCTCTATTATAGATAACAACACAATATAAAAAAATAACAATAAAAAAGTAAAAACACAAAATGTTGGGATGGATATTGGCACTTTACACCCAGAGGCTAGGGTGAAGGTGAACGGGACATTTTCATCCCCGATCACCATATGTAATGGTACTAGGCAGGGTTGCCCCATCTCACCCTTGTTATTTACACTAGTCCTAGAATTATTTCTACGCAAGATTAGAAGTAACGCAGATGTACGAGGTGTCCATGTTGACTCAGTTGAAAATAAATTATCAGGGTATGCTGATGACATACTCTTTTATGTTACCCAACCTCATACCACTTTGCCAATCTTGGTATCTGAATTGAAGAGGTATGGCCATTTATCAAATTTTTTGGAAAATTATGGCAAATCCGAAATGTTGCCGGTTTCAATCCACCCAGACCTGATGTCTCTTCTGAAAAAATGTTTTTCCTTCACATGGCGATCTCAGACGCTTTCATACTTAGGTACCCATATATCTTCCAACCACCACCTCCTCCACTTTGATAAATATGACAAGCTTCTGTAGTCCATAGAAAGGGACCTCCAGAAATGGCGGGCCATAGCCCTTACCTGGCTGGGGGGAATTAATGTGCTGAAAATGAAAGGTTCTGCCAAGGATTCTTTATTTGCCGTACACAGTACCTATTGTTTTAGCCCCTACGTTTTTCCGTCGCTTACGCAAATCATTTACAGCTTTCCTGTGGCAAAACACGTGCCCCAGACTAGCCTAATCGATCTTATGTAGATGCAAGTAAGATGGGGCTTTGGGGCTTCCAGACATCAACCTTTACTGCAAAGCAATGGCCCCGGGTACGCATCCTCAATCAGCATAACACTTTTTTTTCTGATAAATTATGGGTACCCTTAGAAAAAAAACATAGCGGGTCGAAATTTAGCAGGGGCGCCTTGGATTCCTGCCACGGCTAGGGGTTTGTCTTCCTGGGTCTCCCCTCTCACATTGGCCACCCTGAGAATGTGGGATATAATTAATAGAAATGGGGAGCTTGCTCCCCCAACCTCACCTATGGCTCCCCTGGGGGGATTTTTGTGGTCTGTTCTGGGTGAAGATGCTTCATTTTTTCAACATTGGGGTACAGATGGGGACACTAGATGTTCAAAAATTGCCCCTACAGGCAATTTTTGTCAAGCAATATTGGATCAATTGAGTCAAAGGCACGGGCAATTCCCTCTGACGTCATAGACAATTGCAGGACTTCCTTAATAAATATAATTCTGTTCTAATCAAGAACATTTTTGAAACAAAAAATAAGGATCATATACTGATGTGTTAGCTTTGTGGATTGAGTGTAGGTTTTGATGCACATGGAATGTATTCAGCCGATTTCAACTGATGGTTCAGTTGGGATTTGATCTATATATCTAAGATTCAGCAATCCATTCATCAAAATCAGGATAATTTAAGAAGTATATATTTACCTATTACAATATCACATACTTGCTGGTTAAATCCTATGAATGGTCTTCACACATTTATACAAAATGTATAAATGCCCCTTGACTTGCAGTTATTGGAACATTTAGGACTCTCAGTAGTACAGATCACTGAATTGTGTTTCAAACAATAAAATGGTTAGAGCACCTACTCTGTCATACGCCTCAACTTAGTCTATGCCATAATGTCATTGATAGCATTTGATGTCAGTTGGCCATCTAAAACATATATTGCAATGTATGTGCTTTAATGCAAAGTTTGCTAGAAAGGGTGTATAACAGTGTGCAGAGGGTTAACTCATAATTTGCTATGTTAAAGCTGTACTCCAGGAATTAGATAAACTCTACCCTTGTGGTGGGGCCCCCTGCACCGCAAGGGTTATAGCGGTTGTATCCCCTGTGTAAAAAACAAAAAAAACAAAACCCTGCAGGACAATGGCATAATGTGCTAGTATGCATTGCATACTAGCACATTATGAAATACTTACCTTAGAACGAAGCCCCCACACGGTCGCCCGGACACCGTTGAGGGAGCTTACATGTTCCCTCGGCGTCTCTTCCGGGTTTGGCGGCTCCGATGCTGTGAGTGACTGGAGTCACGATGACGTCACTTTACGGCAAGGAGCTCTGAAGGTCTGGCAAGATACACCGGACCTTCAGAGCGCATGCGCTGCTGGTGTCGGCGGCTGCATGCAGGGTAAATATCTCCTAAGCCGTGAAGGTTTAGGAGATATAATTTTTACCTACAGGTAAGCCTTATTACAGGCTTACCTGTAGGTAAAAATTAGAAAGCGCAGTATACTACCGCTTTAAATGTTCGACTAGGGTGCAGGAATAAGGTGTAATACATACCCAGATGGAGGGACAGGGTAAGTAATAGAGCTTATCCTACTGCAAGGGTAGATTTTGTCTAATTCCCATAGTTTAGTTTTAAAGCACACCTAGCTCACCATCACAGAGCTTTAGTGATTTATGGGGGCTATGGAGTTATCTTAGGACTAAAAGGTCATCTTTTTTAATAGAATTCTGCAGTTTGGCTCTCCCTCTTACATATATTCCTGCAATCAGCAAAGCTTGCTGACTGGAGTGCTCTAGATCAGACTCAGCATGGGGGCAAGTCAGACCACTGCAGAGAGAGCACTGCAATGCAATGCAATGTCCTTCTCTACAGCATTGGATAATTGTCAATTTCTTTAAAATAAGGATCAAACACTCACATTTTGAAGAGTTTGGGACCTGGGTATAGCCGTCAAAATTTAACTGATCACTGTTGCCAATCAAAAATTAATCCTTTAGTATAACTTACTAATTATTATTTTTCCATATCTCTACCCCCTTCCGTTTTCCACCATTTCCCTCTTCATGCTCCCTTTCCCCACCCTCTCATACCCTGCCTAGCCCATTCTTCATCAAACGCCACAGTTCCCCATGTACCTCCCACCCCTCTATGCATAACCTCTTAACGGCCATAGATTATAGTATACCCAGCAGATTACTTTTCACACTTCTATTAAACAGTACTGTGTTTTGTACATGATTATAAATATATGCACTTAATGTGTTCCTTTTATTGTTCTTCAATTACCTATAACAGACTCATAATCAATAACATTTTTGAAACAAAAAAAAAAGGAATCCATATACGCATGTGTTAGCTTTGTGGATTGAGTGTAGGTTTTGATGCACATGGAATGTGTTTAGCTGATTTCAACTGAAGGTTCAACTGGGATTTGATCTGTATATCAAAGATTCAGCCATCCACTAATCAAAAGCAGGATAATTTTAGAAGTATATATTTAACTATTAAAATAACACATACTAGCTTGTCAAAATTTAGGAATGGTCTTCATACATTCATACAAAATGTATAAATGCCCCTCGACTCATGAACACACTCTAACAGAGTAAAAGATGCAGAAAAAGACATAAATTAAAACAAGTCTGCATACATATCAGACTTGCTCTTATTGGAACATTTAGGACTCTCAGTAGTACAGAACACTGCATTGGGTTTCAAACAATAAAATGGTTAGAGCACTTACTCTCTCATGCGCTTCAACTTAGTCTGTGCCATAATGTCATTGATAGCATTTGATGTCAAGGGAATTGGTGGAGACATTTTGGTGGCCGTCTGAGTATCTACAGATCAATGCAGAGAGAGACAATGTAATTCACTGTCCAATTTAACGGCATTATGGAACACTGGAAACAGAAAGTGTAATCTGAAATTTCCTTGTTAGAAGCCAGTTATTTAAAACAAATTGGTAACAATGTGTGATAAGCTTAGAGGGCACAACTCCACTAGTAGGCATCATAAAAATGTTCAGGCTAAGGACAAGGGGTTTTATTACACATACCGTATATGTAGTGTATGGCATACTAAACAAATGCAAAGTAAATTGATATTGTCTAGAAAAAAGTAAAACTCTTAATGCAAACTAATATACATACATATATATATATATATATATATATATATATATATACTTTAATGAATTGCATTATATTCAGAAGCAACTGAATAAATTGGGCAGTATTTGGGTTATTTTTCACGAGATAGTAGAAATTTGTAATTGCATGTTTGGTAAAAAAATGTATGATCAATTAGCACCATGGCACTGGCTTAAACAAGGTAAAATAGAACACCAGAAACCTTATTTTACTGGATACAATGGAAGTAACAGGGATAAAAAAATTAAAATAAAAAGTCTAAACAGGCAGTATGGATAAGGTATAATGTACAAATTCCTCCTTCTGTCCTTATGTCGATAGAAAAAACACTTGAAAGGCAATAGAATATAAAATGTACAGATACATAATAATACAAGTTCTCTCAAAAAGAATTGTTAAAACAAATCTATTACCCCAAACAAGAACAGCAAAAGTACAACACTTAAGACATACCCACAGCATCCTTTTGTCACAACAAGTGAATCCTGGGCCATTCTGAACTGAAAAGCTCCAACGTTTCAGGATAGTGTCAAAACCCAACCGCCCCATCTTGCCCCATGCTCAACGTGATGGGCCAACCAGACTGTTCGGAAAGCAAGAGAACATGGCAGTAGAGCTGCTGTTTTGATCATCCACAAATTCACACATTTTCAATGCCCTCTTCCTCCCTCAGTGCTGCTGTGACAAGGGGAGGATAGACGCATTGTGCATGTGAGAATTTGTGGATGAGAGAAAGTGCACTGTGCATATGAAGGTTTGTGGACAAGCAACATAGCAGCACTATGCTTGTTACTGTGAGGATTGAGGTGCACTCGATCTGTCCTAGCTTATATGGAGTGACGTTCACTTAGAATGCTACTTTTTCTGGCCAGGCTTTGTGGAAGCTACATTAGGCCTACAGGTATTTCCTTTCTCTAAACTGCACAATGACTGAGGCCCCTTGACTGTATTTAAAATGTTACTATAAAGGTGAAATGACTGTTTAAAGCAGGGATCCTCAAACTATGACTTTCCAGCTGTTGCGGAACTACGCATCCCATGAGGCATTGTAAAACTCTGACATTCACAGACATGACTAGACATGATGAGAATTGCAGTTCCTGAACAACTGCAGGGCCATAGTTTGAAGACCCCTGGTTTAGGGGGTTCTTATAATGAAGCATTAAGAATAAGAAAAAAATCTTCAGATGGTACTTTAAAATAGCCACCTCTGACCACAGATGCATTAGGCCTTTAGAATATTACTTCAAATGGCTTTTTTTAAAGGTATGGTTCAAAGTTTCCATTATTAGATTAAGAGTTTTCTATTATAGATTCTGTCTCATTTTCCATTTAATGCCTTTAGCACTTATCTTGGACTCGTCCTAGTAAATTCCCTGCTTAACTAGATTTAAATTTCATTGTGTTAACATGTCTTATGTATAGCATTAGGTGTGCAGCAGAAGAAAAGTCTGCCTTCTAAAATAAATGTTTCTGTGAAATTTCTTTTGTTTTTCTGAATGATGATTTTAAAGTTGAACTTCAGGTATGGAAAAAACAACATTTTTAATTTACTGCCCAAATAGCCTAATATTAAAATTATTTTTAAGCCCAGAAACCCTTATTTACTTATCTTAATATGGTGTAACTTGAGCTCCCCTTAAAGCAGAATTCAACTCCCCACACCCCAACCCATGTTTTTTCCCCCCTCTTATCTGCAGTACTATCTTCTCTTCAAAACACATACTCACCCCCAAAAGAAATCCAGCCTTGTTCCACTGTGATCCATTGTTTGGGTGCCATAGAGGGTGTCCTGCACCACAAATTGGTCTTCTTCAGCTGGCTGCCTCTTCTGGGTGCAGGCAGTCAGCTCTGACGACATGCCAGATCGTACGCAGTCTGCCTTCGGCTCGTCCACCGACTGCTCTGTGTGCGGATCCTGCAGCCCTTTGGAGATATGACAGAAGTATCCCTGGAGGCTACAGGACCACGTACAGGTCATTCTAGACTAGGTCAGAATGATGGTGATGGGCAGGACCAAATATTGAATAAAATAATTAAAAATAGAAAAAAATATATTTTTTTTGAACGATTCTGCTTGTGGAGGGAGTGTTAAAACGGAACTAACTTCCTGTCTTGTAATCAAAGTTTAAGATAAGAACCCGGGGCTCCTAACACCTAGAAAACAGAAAAACTTTCCCAGGAAGCAGTAATGGTACAGTAGAAAGTAGCAAAATGATCATCCAGACCAGCACCCTATGTATCATGGGAAAGGCTGGTCAAAATCATATACACTTTAATAGGAAAATAGCCAGCTACAGTATGGGTTTCAATTTGTTGACAAAAAAGGTTTCCATTTATCCGACTTATGGAGCAACTTACCTGTATAGCTAGAAGCCAGCACACTTTCAAGTTTAAGCATCATAGCTTTGATATCGCTGTCCTGTTGATTACAAGAAAACAATCATTAGCAACTCATTGCCGTACAAGCATAATACTTAAAGTGTACCTAAACCCCAAATGTTATATGCTGAAGTTTGCAAGTCCTAAGATGTGGTAGCTGCACTGTTTTCGTTTTTTTTTTAAGTTTTTTTCATTTATTTTCACCTGGTGATTCTGCCAGTAACACGTGACCTATCCCAGGGTGACAACACCTACTAACCCTACTGCATTAAAAACAGGATAGGACTACAGAAACATTACCCTCTTCTCGTCTTCATAACATAGATGGGAAGGGGGAAAGAGGGGGGGAGTGGAAATGGAGAATAAAGTGCCTGATAAAAAATCCAGCTCTAGACGTCATAAGCTAAAAAGAATTCTGGCAAGATCAACAGGTATTTTTTGCATGTATCAAACAAATCTAGCTATATACTTTTAATACAATATTTAACAGACCAAAACAGATCACAGTTCCTTGTTGAGGTTTAAATACTCTTTAAGAAGACAAACGTTCTTTCCATGGAGGATTTGTATCTTATGAAATAAAAATGCACTAGCTAATTTCTACTTTTCGTTGTACTGATGGGGATTCTGTGGTGTATACAAACCACACATGGCCTCCCTGAGAGTACATACTCTGCAATGTTTCAATACAATTGAGATTTGTTCCACAGACTTCTGTACCCCATTTCCTTGTTCCACCTGTCAAGTTTCCGAAATCGCCTACAACTCACTTACTTTTTGATCCCTGTCAGATTTCTTCATTGAGAGTTTTGCGTTTCCCAGGCAGAAGGCATGAACAGTTAAGCATACTCTCTGTGGTCTGTTTCTTCTACAAGAAGGTCTGCCACTTAGCGGCTGGTTTACTAAAGGAAAACAGGCTGTTCAATTTGCAAGGAAAGCTGCACTTTGAAAAGGAATTTGCCCCAGAGCTTAGTGAATTTGGTGGAGTTTCACTTTGCAAAGAATATTCAATCACATGAAATGGAAGGGCTTGCACATGACTGGATGATGGACATCAGCAGAGTTTCAACTCATTCACTAAGCATTGAGACATACTCCCTTGGAAAATACAACTTCCCTTGCAAACTGAACACTCAATTTACCTTTAGTAAATCAACCCCTACGTTTCTGCTGACACTTCATAACTGGCAATGCCGATCCACCAGTATTAGAATCAACTGGCTTTGAGCTTATATCCATGGGCAAATGCCACTTGCCACTTTCAGATGCATTTTGCTTGCATCTGCGATAAGTTTGAGACACTGCAGAAATCATTCTTAGGGGCACGAATTGACAGGGGCATGTTTGCTACAGATGACGTCCTTCTGACTTTAAGCTTTATCGAGCCGTCAGCCTGAAGCAGTTTTTGATATATGCTCCTCATTTCAGGCACTTACCCTAACTGGAAGATACTTTTTGATCTTAGAAGCCGCTGTCTAAGTACAGGGTGGGGAGGTCCTTCTATAATTAAATTAATTAATTAAAGTGAGCTGCCACCTAGATAAAGGGAAGCCTGTGGATGTGGTGTATCTGGACTTTGCAAAGGCCTTTGACACCATTCCCCACAAATGCTTACTGTACAAACTAAGGAAGGTAGGTATGGACCATAGGGTGAGTACCTGGATAGAAAACTGGCTCCAGGGGAGAGTCCAGAGGGTGGTGATTAATGGGGAGTACTCGGATTGGGCGGGTGTGGAAAGTGGGGTCCCCCAGGGTTCTGTCCTGGGACCAATCCTGTTTAATTTATTCATAAATGATCTAGAGGAAGGGATATCTAGTACAATCTCAGTATTTGCGGATGATACTAAACTAAGCATGCCAATATCTTCTATGCAGGATGTGGAAACCTTACAAGCGGACCTGAACAAAATAACGGGGTGGGCAACTACATGGCAGATGAGGTTTAATGTTCAAAAATGTAAAGTAATGCACTTGGGGGCCAGAAACCAGAAAGCAAGCTACTCACTAGGGGGGGAACCTCTGGGTGAGTCTAGGATGGAAAAGGACTTGGGGGTACTGGTAGACAACAGGCTTGGCAGTGGCATGCAATGCCAAGCCGCTGCAAGCAAAGCCAACAGAATACTGGGATGTATAAAAAAGGGGATTCACTCCAGAAATAAAGAGATTATTCTCCCGCTCTACAAGACTCTGGTCCGGCCACATTTGGAGTATGCTGTCCAGTTCTGGGCACCGGTCCTCAGGAAGGATGTGCTGGAATTGGAAAGAGTCCAGAGAAGGGCAACAAAAATAATTAGGGGAATGGAGGACATCAGGTATGAGGAAAGACTACAAGCACTGAACTTATTCTCTCTGGAGAAGAGACGATTGAGGGGGGATATGATATCAATGTACAAATACTGTACTGGCGACCCTAGCATAAGGAACAAACTATTCAGAGAGAGGAGATACAATAAGACACGTGGCCATTCACTAAAACTAGAGGAAAGGTGGTTTAACCTTAAAATGCGTAAGGGGTTCTTCACTGTAAGAGCGGTAAGGATGTGGAATTCTCTTCCACAAGCAGTCGTATCAGCTGGGAGCATTGATAGTTTCAAAAAACTATTAGATGGGCACCTTGGAGACCACAACATACAGGGGTATACAATGTACGGTTAAAAGCAAACACACACACATCATAGGTTGAACTGGATGGACTGATGTCTTTTTTCAACCTCACTAACTATGTAACTAATTCCCTACAATGCCTCAGAATTAATTTCTCCATTTTCTACATGTACATTTTTACAAAATCATAATGTCGTACAGTATTCCAAAGCTGACAGCTATCACATGGATGAAACAATACAGATTATTGCTTCAAAATCATATTCTACTGATGGAATTACATACAGGAGAAAATTGTTGGGCTAAATTTAAAAAAAAAAGGAAAATAACTACATTTACCAATTAGCAATCATCTTTCCTTGATATTCCAGATCACTATCCTTTCCATACCATTACTACACTTTGCGCTGCCTTTTTAAAGGGTATTTCCTTGGACACACAGCTAAACTTACAGATTTTACATGCAGCATTGCTTGCAAAATAAGTATCATTGGTCAAAATTGATTTTTCTAAAGAGTATTGGAAAGGTATCTGGGGAAGGTAAAGACCTCTCTACATTGCTATATGGCAGGGTCTCATTTAAAAGGCCTAAAAAAGCATGTGCATTGAGCCTCTTAACCTATAAGGCTTTTAGACAGGAAACCTTATTGAGATTTGACTAGCTGTATTTTTTTCAAAATATAAAAAAATAATAATAATACACAAATAGCATAACAATAAAGAAACATTAACACAGTTAAATAAAAAGGCAAATGGCTACTTATGCATTATTTAGTGAAATGTACTGTATAGATGACTTTCTCTAACTCACTCTCAAGCTCCAAGCTGACAGCTTATCAATATCCTGCTGTGATGTTAAAGACAATGCATCACTTAGCAGACATGTAGCAGATAATCAACACAAGGAACTGAGGAAGCATGTAGGAAGGAACAGTTAGTCCTAGATCATTTTCTAATGTTTCATTATGCTTGGTCTGGTCAGATCGTAAACATTTTACCATTGCTTTTGTTTTCTGCACCTGAAAATAAGTGTTGACCATACAATCATACTTTTATCACCTGATACTGTATGCAGAACGGTGCAGATCTGCTCAATTTGGGGGATACATTCTCTGTATTTCCAATGTTTAGCTCGATTTTTGTTTAATATTATGATATTGCCAAATGTGACACATAAAATAATGCATATTAATTGCACCTATAGGCGTATTGCATTGGCAATGGACACAAGCCCATGGTCTTTTACTACAGCGCATGCACGGTATGGTCTGTAATGTCAGTAAATATGTTAGCAATAAACTATGCATGCATGGTGGCAAACATAAAAGTTGCTAGTTACCATGCACATGTTGATTATCACTGCCTTGCTGCTGATGTTGTAGCAATATGAAAGGCTACTAACCCATGCGTGTTCGGTAAAGACATGAAAGGCCACTTGCTGCTATATTGCCAACTTTCTTAAAACTGCGCATGCATGAAAATGTGTCAGCCACAGCACACTGACCAAGCCATACCCGGCTTCATTGGCTCCTGTACATGCACCTTCATATTGACTGTTTCTATTCTGTGAAATACAGGTCTTCCTACCAGAGCTGGGACAAGAGGTGGGCAGGAGGGGCATCTTCCCTGGGCACTGTGGTATCATCTGAGGTAGGGGGGCACTACAAGGAGATTGGGGCAGAGGGTTTGTGTTGGAAGGGGAAATATGGGGGCTGGTAGGGCTAAGTATTGTGCTAGGAGGGGAAATTTGGGGGTTGCTAATAGCAGTTTGGCATGTTCGACCTGGGCTCTAAATGACTTTGTCCCGCCACTGTTTCAGACCACCATATTTTTGTCTCTTTTCCTGAAGAGCACCCTATGCTGTATTGCCTGTGCCATAGCCCATCTGTGCTACTATTAGTACAGGATCTGGTGGCCAACATGTAGAAGTCCAGAGGTATAATTTATGCTTCATTTATTTCAATTTCAAAGCCACATTTTCCATTCACATGCAATACAAATTTTTAGCCTTACTTATCTTGGCTAATTAACAATCTCTTTTTTTTTTTATTATTTTTTAATTTTTTTATTTAATTAAATAAATCCAGCCTTGTTTCACTGTGATCCATTATTTGGGTGCCATAGAGATTGTCCTGCACCACAAATTGGTCTTCTTCAGCTGGCTGCCTCTTCTGGGTGCAGGCAGTCAGCTCTGACGACATGCCAGATCTGCCCCAGTCTGCCCCCGGCTCATCCAGAGACTGCTCTAAGTGCGGATCCTGCAGCCTCTTGGGAGATATGATAGAAGTATCCCTGGAGGCCACAGGACCATGTACATGAGTTGCATGAGATTTTCCCTCAGAAGCTAAGATGCCTCGAAACTGTGTTAACAATGCAGATAACTTCTGCCATATTTGTGGGGAGGTTACATTTGTATCTCAAAAGTGCAGTATGAGGGCAGTGGTAAAAAAAAGCATACCGCCTATATTTTGGATGCAAAATAGGAGATCAGGACATAAGTTGGACCCCTCATTATTGTTGCATTACATGTGCTACTTATCTGCGTCATTAGCATAATTGCACATCCCCCTCGTAAGTTTGAATTATTGTGATGCAATTTTGATCTGAAGCTGTATCTTGGAAACTGGAGCCAATTAATACTCAGGACTTAATTTTCCTCTATTAGTGACCCACTTCTGGTAAAATGTATCTACTTTCATTTCTGAGGTTTTCTCCTTGTAGACCAGTGTTATCTAGATATTTGTCTCAGTTGTCTATGTATGTACAGCCAAATCTGACCTAACTATCTGGTGCTCTGAGCAACTTGTGAACCATAGATGTCACACCTGTTGATATGTTGTTTGGGTTATCTGTGTCTCTTGTGAATCATAATCTTCTTCCTCTGTGGATTCTGTATCACTTTCTTCAGAACAAGATTCAAAGCCGTCTTCATAGTATTGATCTGCTATGAGTGGGTCTTCTGGAATATCTTTAAAGTATAACAAATACATATACTGTTTAATAAAATCTATTCCAACAAAAAGTAACAAAAACATACAGTTGATTTTGTTTAATAGCTATAAAGGACTAGGATAATGAAAAGATCAGTTAATAAGACTGAAGATATAGAATCTTAGTTAAAAAAATGAAACGGTGGTTCCATGCTGGCCGCTTCTGATGACGTCTTAGTGACGAAAGCATAAGGCGGAGCTACAGCATCATTGCAGCACTTACAGTTTCGGGTCCATGGGGCACATCACGTCTCGGACTTTCTGGTTTTTGTATATACCAAACGCTTATTATCTTCATTCATGTAAGTGCTCAACGTTACTTGTTTAATAAATCTGCTAAACGGAGTTATGCTATGGAGGCTTTTATTATCTTTGCATATGCATGAGACTACTGGGGCAGTGGAAACTAAGCATAAAGGAGATACAGACCTCCGCTTGGCTTATAATCTAAAAAGTGCTGCGCAGTGTGCAAAAAGGTGTACATGAGATTGTGAACTAAGTGAGATCTATCAAAATTATATAAATAAATAAAATAATTAATAACCCTGTGAGGGTATATCTGCATATTTGGACCAAGCTTAATTGCAAGGTCACATTCAGTGAGGTGAGCACCCACCCTTTGGGGGTCACGAGAGTGGAGGTGACGCACCTGACAAGCTGCTGTTAAATTTTTGTATCACATTCCATCACTGGTGATTGGGACTATCTGATTATTCATTTTTGGAAAGGACTCTTCAGGATTGATTCCATATATCAGGGGTCTTCAGACTATGGCCCTCCAGTTGTTTGGGAACTACAATTCCCATCATGCCTAGTCATGTCTGTAAATGTCACAGTTTTACAATGCCTCATGGGATGTGTAGTTCCGCAAAAGCTGGAGGGCCATAGTTTGAGGATCCCTGCCATATATGCTTCAGTGATTTAGCACCTAATTGCATGAATTTGCATTGTTTTATTTACTATTGTCCCATCTATATTTTTTTAATTACGTTATTTATTCATTTATTTATCTATATATTTTGCTTAGTTCACAATTTTTGGAAGGAACCCTTCACAATTGTTTTTATATATGCTTTAGCAATTAAGCACTCATTGCACAAATGTGCATTGTTTGATATATTTTTGTCCCATCTATGATTTATTAATTATTTTATTTATTTATATAATATTTATAGATATCACTTAGTTCACAATCTCCTGTACACCTTTTTGCACGCTGCGCAGCACTTTTAATGCCGGCCATATACTAGCCGAAAGATCGTTCGAAAATTTGTCATTTGGTCCGATCGTTCGTTTTTGGTCCAGTTAATGGGCACAAATAGAAAATCGTTTTTAACTTTTCAGAGCCGAAAAATCGACGGAACAGTTTTGAAAATCTGCCAACCGAACGATAAACAAACGATAAATTGAAAGGTTAATGTGTTTCTCGGCCGACCTGTTTGCACTAGGCATATGTGACAAACTGAAGTAAAAACTGATTCATTTATGTCCATTGAACGATTTATCGTTCCAAATTTGGTCATTACATGATGGCACGATCGTCTGCTCTCATGGCAATTTTCCGTTTTTCGAAAATGAGTTTGCCTGATATTTCGGCTAGTGTATGGCCAGCTTTAGGCCCCTTTCACACATACGGTCCGTTTGTCCGTTTTTCATCCATCCGTTTGACGTTTTTCATCCGCTTCCGTCAATGCCCGTTCTTTGGAACGGATGAATGCCCTATTTTTCATCCATCAAAAAAATGGATCGGACGAAAAACTGATGTAAACGAACAAACGGTATGTTTTTCATCCGTTTTTGCATTGGTAGTGGATGTAAAAAAACGGATGAAAAATGGATGAAAAACAGATGAAAAACGGATGAAAAATGGATGAAAAACGGATGTAACGGACGAAAAACGGATGAAAAATGGATGAAAATCTGATACATTTTGACGTGACTGAACTGATGAACTGAACGGACCATATGTGTGAAAGGAACCTTTGATTATATTTAGTTTTTCAATTTTCACACTCAGTGATTAGGAAGGGATTAGTCTAATCTGCAGTGTTTTAGGCATAATTGTTCACAGGATCCCCCTATTGTATTGGCTTAGGATGTGCTTGCAGCCATTGGTGTTGTGAATGCTGGTTACCCCCTGGTAGGGGATAGTTTTCTGGTAAAGGCAGCAAGAAAGGGGAAGCACAAGTGGAGACACTGACACACTGCATGGTTTTGTGTTCCTTTGCAGCACTCTAAGGGTCCTTTCACACTGTCCGCATCCGCCAGCGGACTCCGTTCTGCTCAGCGGGGATAGATCTGCCAATCCCCACTGAGCAGGCAGATGGCAGCTCCATCTCCTCTCTGTGTGCGGAGATGGAGCTGTCAGATCCCTGCTGTCCTCTATGGGGGACAGGCGGTCCATTCTCATCCAATCCCATCCGATCCGATCCGCTGGACGGATGGAAAATAGGGTTTCCATCCGTCCGGCTTTCACTGACAGGATTGGAACGGATAGCAGCGGGTATCAGCGAAGATATCTCTGCTGACATCTGCTGCTCCATAGGGATGCATGGAGGATCCAATCAGGTCCGCCTAAAAAACTGACAGGCGGATCCTGATCGGATCGTTCGTGTGAAAGGACCCTTATGTATTTATGAGACCTTCTTACAATAATGTATCAAGGACTTTTAATTAGAGAAATATGCACCAAGTGCAATGTAAGATAACCTCCATGGACTTTTAAGGCAGACATTTATGTGAAAGGTAAGTTTATTTTTTAAGTTTAATTACAGCACTTGTCACTTTATGTTGAACAATTAACAGACATCAATTATAGCACATGTCACTTTAATGATTTTTGCACTTTTAGTTTCCCGGCACTTTTATATTTATTGTATTATTGAACACAGCTGTCATAGATGTTTTTATCTACCATTAACTACCGAAACGTATAATACTTTGAGTGATCACATGTTCATTTTTTGAGACACATATTGTAACACATATTAGCACAATTTACCACAAGCACCGCCACATCCACTTCATCCCACTACACCATAGGATGTTAGTTGCTGGGTGTTGAATATGTTTTGTTGACTGAATTATGTTGACTGTTTATATTTTATAAGCATGCCAATAATCGATGGATACCAAAATGTTACATACACGAAGGATAAAAAAGGGTAATTTAAAGAGGTATATGTGGTACAAGCCATGTGAACATAGCATAGTTAATTAACTCCGTTTTTAGCTCTTTGGATTTGGAATTTCTATATACTGTATCTATGTATACATTTAATTTTCATTGTATTTCTGTTATCCAATAGTAACATTTTTTCACGCTTGTCCCTGAAGAAGCCGAAACGGTGAAACTGGTTGGAAACAAAAGCGCAGTGAATGATACTACTCTTACATATTGAACATTTGGTTGTACAGAATATTTTTATATACCTTTTTGATAAATAAAAGTTTATATTTTTATTTTAAAAAATGTGTCATTACATGTCGGAGCACCTTTAAAGTCCCGTATCCCATACCTTTTTTGTACTACTGAAAATGCTAGTTGCCTGGCTTTTCCTTGCTTCAGTGCTTTCTGAATCATTGAACTGCAACATAGCCCCTAGCTAGAGTAGAATAAAATAAGAATGGCTGATGTGTATACCTGTTTCAGTGAAAAAAAAAAAAAAATACACATTTTGTAAGTACTTTTTATTTGGCAAAAGTGTTTTGCAGGCAGAGCAGTGACTTTTCTGTACATACACAGTACCACCCATCCCTACTAGGTACGAAAAGAACTATTGGACAATTTAATGCTCACAGCTTTGTGGTAACAGTTTTAGGATGGCCCCTTCCTGTTCCAACATTACTGCGCACCAGTGCACAAAGCAAGGTCCATAAAGACATGGATGAGCGAGTTTGGGGTGGAGGAACTTGACTGGCCTGCAAAGAGTCCTGACCTCAACCCGATAGAACACCTTTTGGGCGAATTGGAACAGAGACTGCGAGCCAGGCCAGGCCAGGCCTTCTTGTCCACATCAGTGCCGGCCCTTACAAATGCACTACTGGAAGAATGGTCAACCATTCCCATAGACACACTCCTAAACCTTGTGGACAGCTTTCCCAGAAGAGTTGAAGCTGTTGTAGCTGCAAAAGTTGGGCCAACTCAATATTGAACCCTACGGACTGAGAAGCCATTAAAGTTCATATGCATGTAAAGGCAGGCATCCCAATACTTTATATATATATATATATATATATATATATATATATATATATATATATATATATATATATATGTACTTTAAAAAATTTACAAAATAGTGTGTGTGTGTATATATATATATATATATATATATATATATACCCTCAGAGACATGCAAAGATTTTTTAGGGTTATGTTATTAGTGAGGACACCGATAAGTTATAGTATTTCAGGCTTACTGACAGTTTTATAAAGCCTTTTATCTTTAAACATATTTATAGTGTCACTTTACTCCCTGGATGTATTGGGTAATTTTCTTTGTTGCTATGCATTATGTGGTACATATACAAAGGAATGAGTATATTTTGTTTTAGCAGCTGCAGGTGACAAAGAAATGTGGTTTGATAAACAGCTTTAATTTTCAGTTTAACCCAAGTCAGTCTAATAATAAACGTGTTAATATACTGAACTTCCCACAGAATGGAAACACTAGAATATATCTGAAGAATTATTCTGCGGCTGACATTTCCCACAGATCACACAGCCTGTAGGTACCTATCAGATATGTCAAGTTAAGGAATTGCCAGACTTTAGACTAACAACTTTTCACATTCATAACCAGACTCCTATGATCTTATTTATTTCAAAAGCTTTTCTCCTTCTTGAGAATATTCAAAAGTGTAAAATGTATTTTTAAAAACCGATCACAGCTTTAAAATATTAACTTTCAAACTACATTTGTTATCTTTAATGCTTTTTTTTTCTAAAGTTTTTAAGCACCATATGAGTTTTTGTATTGCATAAAAACACCTTCCTAGTCGGTATACAGATTATCTTTCAGCAGCTGATCAGCATACAATTTTATTAAATGTTTTCATTGTTTTACCTAAGTATTAGTGCAGTTATATTCCTGGTATGGTTTGTGTGCTTTACCTTGTAATGATTGGCTCATGTTTTGTGTCCGCAGTTTGTGGTGTCACGGCTGATCAATTTCCCTATGTCTATGTATTGCTTTAATTTAGCTAGCTGGTTCCTAATCACCAAAGGGACTTCCAGTTCCAGCTTACACAGCTAATGTTCAATACATGCCTTGCCATCTGCTGTGTGTCTTCTCACACACAATGTAATAAAAACATATTCCAGCTGCAGGGTAATCTCTGTGTGTCTGTAAATGCTCTGCCTGCTTGTGTATCTGTCAGATCTAATTACTGTGCAGCTCTTGCCTGCACCAGCACTAGACTGAGAGAACCAGGGATTGTGGGATATATAGTTTTTTCACAGGAAGTGTCAGTTCCTAAACTACAGACAGAGGTCATGCATTAACCACTGCAGTGGCATGCCAAATGTCTCATGTTTCAACACAAACAGAAACTTCTGACACAGAAATGTGAAGATCTCCTGTACTATAGGCTGTACGCACAGTACAGGGCAACAAATGACACCATGAAACTACATGATCAATGCACATCTTATGCAAGTGAGAAACGCAAGGTACAGGTAGGAACAGTAGCGGAACTATCAGGGTCACAGCGGTCGCGCTTGCGACTGAGCCCTGGAGTTCCGCCACTGAGGAACTGTTTATGTTTATTGTGATTTAGCGCACCATTTACTTTTACATCACTATTATTATTTCTGGTAGCAGCTTTATCTTTGATCAGCGCACCTTTCTTTATATACATATTGGAGAGGATCAGCAGGGCTGAGGGCGGTGCAGGCAGCAGCAGACTCCTTTTCAGAAGACTCATCTTAGCAACCGGCCGCTGTAGACACCTCCCACCCCCCCCCCCCCCGCACGCAGTGCGGTGCAATGATCGGGGAGGGCAGCTACAGTAGCCAGAACAGTCAGGCGGACGGACGGGCCACCTCACGCCACGGTATGAGATTCTAGGTACTCGTGTCCGGCTTTGATGAAATTTGGGAGTCTGCTACACCTGTCTGGAGGGAGAGAGAGACCGGCAGTTTTGCAGTGCCCAGGATTTCATAGAGCGTGTTATATAGAGCTTTCTGGTAAGAGGCCATCTTGATTCTTGCACTAGTGGTGAAGAGCACAGTTTTATTTGTGTGGTCACATGGAGTGTTCGTTTGGATAATTATAATTTGCACTTATCTATCATCCGCCGGGTAAGGAGGAAATTCACCAGGTGGAGGGATCCCCAATATATTATTGAATATCACTTCATCTCACATCTGTTTTGTGTCCCCATATCGTTGATTGAAGGATTTTCATTGTTTTTGATTTTGGGACTTTAATCTCACATTTGTTTTGTGTCCTCACAATATCGATTGAAGGAGGTCCATTGTGTTTGGGACTTTGGGACTTTATGATCATTTATGTTTTGATCCTCTCCAATAAACAGAGAAGGCTGCTGCAGTGAGGCAGGGATGGACGCTGGAAGAAAGTCAGCTGACCAGCTGACACAATAGAGTGCAGGGGGAGGAGTTCTCCCCTCTGCAAAGAGACTGCTACAAGCGTGCCTGCCTGGCTGGAGTGGATTTACTTGTTGCTGAGGGGGAATCGTCTGACCGACTGCTATGTAAGTGAAGAATGATGATCCAAAACTCCACCCTTGCTGCCTCTTAATGATCCCATGGCACAGATCTCATCCCTATCTACAACAGAGGTGTTGGGGGTGTAGGGATGAGATCTGCGGTGGTGGGGGGATGGGATCAGTAAGACAGAGGTGGTGGTGGGGGAGGAAGACACCACCACTAATCCCACCAATGTCACCAGCACAAAAAATTATGGAAATTCGTAATGTAACCGGTTCCCAACAGTCTGCCGCAGTTTTACTTTGGCTCTCCTGTGCAAATCGACCTAGCTCTATGTCAGTCGCGCACGTGGTGCTGAGGGGCAAGCGTACGCCGCCGCCGGAGCACTCCCGCCCCCACTAGGCAGTGCGAATGCCGATCCATAGGGCACCCACGATCACTACCCTAGGCTCACACTTAACCCTTTGATCACCCCTAGGTTAACCCCCTTCCCTGCCAATGTCATTAGTACTGATTACTGTAGGTATGCCACTGGTCCCCCCAAAAGTGTCAAAAATGTCAGTTAGGGGTCCGATCTGTCCGTTAAAATGTCGCAGTCCCGCTAAAAATTGCAGATCGCCCCATTAATAGTAAAAATAAATAAATAAATAAAACTGACATAAATCTTTCCCCTAGTTTGTAGACACGATAACTTGAGCGCAAACCAATTAAAATACGCTTATTGCTATTTTTTTTACCAAAAATATGTAGCAGAATACAAATAGGCCTAAAAGGATAAAAACTTTTGATTTTTAAATTTTGTTTTTTGGGAATGTTATACAGTATAGCAGAGTGTGAAAAAAAAATATATTTTTTAAATACCACCAAAAGAAAGCTCTATTTGTAGGAAAAAAAGGACATACATTTTATTTAGGTACAGCGTCGCACGGCCGCGCAATTTTTCCGTTAAAGTAACGCAGTGCCGAATCGCAAAAAATGGCCCGGTCATTAAGGGGGTAAATCCTTCCGGTCCAGAACTGGTTAACAACTTTGGCAGAATTGTGTGTCAATGGGCTTTTGTTTGCTTTAAGTGGATTTTAGTTTTCTTATACAATTCTTTGTGAATGCAAAACCCATTGAAGCAGGTCGCTGGTAAGTCAGAGAGAAGTCAACTGCAGATCACATGTTCTGGTCAATGAAATATAAATGATCTTAGAAGCCTCTCTAGTCAGTGTCAAACTGATGCCATCGGCGCAAGCCCAAAACCCCCATTGCCATAGGCCCAAAGGCGGCACCTGTTCCAATGAGAAATGTAAAATTGTAGATTTTCTTTCACTTTCTGTCTTAGTAACAATGGTAGATTTTCCACTACTTCCTGTTGTGTCACCAGGATGTAAGTGCAAATCTACAGGGACACAAATGCAAAAAAAAGCTTGATAGAAGTGTTTACCCAGCCCTGCTGGATATAAAGCAAACTCTCAGTTTTTTTACAGCCTATTCAGACTATTTAAAAATTATTATTTGTAAAAAGTAGTCGAAAACAGGTACCAATTCACTGAGCTCAGAGTGGCTGCAGACATACCAATGAGAGGAAGCCTCTTTGAAAGACAGCATGGGCTGGGAATTCCCCTTTTCTTTTTCCCCCATCCCCCACTCTTCCCCACTTTCCTCCCCTTCCTTGTTTTATCCATATTTTCTCTTTCTGATCTGCAACCCTCTTTCTTGCCCCCCTATATCTGTCACAATGTCAGAGTCCACGTGTTTCAGAGGTATGCAGGTAGAGCTCCCCATTTCTGTTTTTCCATTAAAATTACTTCTTAGCAACTATCTAGTGGCATTTGTCTTTTGAAGGTGCCCAAAGCTTAAAGCGTAACTCCACTTTTGTTGAGAAAAAAACATTCCCCTCTGGGTGATCTCTGTACATTGCAAGGATTTTAACAAACTTTGTTGCAGATTCCTACCTTTTGTTATTCTGAAGAAATCAGTTTGTTCCTCTGTGCCTATGTGCTGAGTGGGTCAAATGGGAGTGGTTTCATAATTATTTATCAGCTGTGGCAGCTGCAGGGCTCTAATGAGAATGAGGAAAGCTGCTGGGCCTGTATCCTATTCTAAGTATCTCACCAAAAATGACATTTTTGTTGCAGGGGATGCCAGAAATCTGACTTGTATCTTATGCAGACTTCTGGGAAAATGTGTGAGCCAATCACACAAGCAGGGAATTATGTTTCTGGGGTGTGGTTAGTAGACATTCTGTGTACAGAACACCTCCAGGTGGTCAATTCATCCTTGTGTATTCTGTTGTAGTGACTGTCCATTGTGTTTTTCTACATATGACTCACCTGGAGCTTTTGGATTCATACTGTAACTCTAGGTTTTCAATAAAAAATTTCTGGTGAAAGAAAAACAGGATGGTCTCCCCTCTGGCTAACTTACTGATACCAGAAAGAATCCAAAAATTGATACTGCTTATACCACTGCAGAGGGTTACAAGGAAAGAAATCTGTCTCCAGTAAAGTAGAATATTACTGCAATGCTCCATTTTTTTTTTTTAAGCAAACCGATGCCTATGCTCCTTGTGAGACAATTTTTCACAAGTAAAATACAAATGTAACATTTTAAATATATAATTATATTCAGAATTAACACTAATTTGTATATTTTCTGGAGTACAGATTTAGATCCTAAAAAATTAAATGTAGGTTTAAGTGATAACATTTTAGTGATTTCTGAGATATGTAATTACTAAAGTGGTTCTAAAGCCTAAACATTTTTTACCTTAACCCCGCTAGCGGTAAACCCGAGCGTGACTCGGGGTAGGAATTTTCTGCTATTATCGGTATCCCCGAGTCACGCTCGGGGTGAATGACAGAGCTATGCAGACAGCGCAGCGGAGCGTCTCTTACCTTATCCTGGCGATCCAGCGATGAGCTCTCATTGCTGTGACCGCCAGCCGAGATCTCCGCCGCTCGTCTGTCGGTAGGAGGACTTCCTAGTTCCGTTCCCTGCAGCAGCAATGCTGCATGGGAGCGGAACTAGGGAGGGAAATTAAAAAAAAAAAAAAAAAAAAACGTT
Source organism: Pelophylax lessonae (assembly GCF_965119305.1). Classification (NCBI taxonomy): domain Eukaryota; kingdom Metazoa; phylum Chordata; class Amphibia; order Anura; family Ranidae; genus Pelophylax; species Pelophylax lessonae. The sequence goes on along the minus strand of NC_138772.1, from coordinate 173,326,659 downwards.
GCACAAAACACATAACACATTTTATATTATATATATGCATATATATATATATGTATATATATATATATATATATATATATATATATATATATATATATATATATATATATACCTATATACACACACATACATATATATATATATATATATATATATATATATAAAATTATATTATTGATTTGATTATAATTCACGCGTTTGTGTTTCAAATTTATCACATCTGGGATGTCTACTAGAGTCTTGTTTTGGTCAGGTTTAAGTCAGTAATTACTAAGAATTGTAGGCCTATAATACATAACGCCAAATTTCCATGAAAAGAATTGTACCGCTTTTGGTACAGAATTCCTGACAGAATCATACCGCCAGGGAGGTTAATGCATTCCCTCACCCCTCCCTTATACTGTACTAACCTGAGCCCTCATTCGATCCTGCACTGTGCCCGTCTGTAGCGGCTCTCCCTGCTTTTACAGGCTTTGCTGAGGCAGCAGGAGCCATTGACTCCTTCTGCGGTCAGCTAAATCATGTGACGAGGGAGCCGAGCAACACTGTCTATGAACGCAAACAGCTCAGCTTGGGATCAAACTCGGGTGTGCCACAATTTAAGCGGCTTTATGTGTTGGCACATTGAGAAGAGGAGGAGCCAGGAGAGCTGGCAGGGGGACCCAGAAGGGGAGGATTGGAGGTGCTCTGTGCAATTCTCTTGTATAGAGCAGGTAAGCATAACATGTTTCTTATTTTTAAAAATACTTTACAACTTTAAAGCTGAACTCCAGTTTTCATTTTATTTTATACAAAGCAGGTCCTACTACACTATTTCCTTCACTGACACTTCCCCCTCTCAGCACTGTATAAAGTGTATATACCATCAGCTACATACAGTGTACAATATTGTGTTCTGGCAGCAGGATGGGGACTTCCCTTCCTCTTCCTGGAACAAAATCAAGTCGGGTTGAGAGCTGTTCAGCCATTTACAGGAATCATTGAGTTTTTAGGAATGAATACAAAGTTTCCTCTAGTTGGCTGGAGGTGGAGAGGTAGGCATATGATGCCACAATCTCCACTTCAGACAATCATAGGAAGCCTTGAATTCATTCATAAAATACAAAGATTCCTGTGAATGGCTGAGCAGTGCTTAGCCTGACTCAATTTAGTTCCAGGAATGGAACGGGAAATTCCTATCCTGCTGCTGAAACACAGCACTACATACTGTATGTAGATGATTCTATATATAGTTTATACAGAGCTGAGAGGGGTTTAAGTGTTAGTGAAGGAATCCAGCTTGGTCCAAATTAACTATTTAAAGGTAACTGAAAGCTGGGATTAGGCTTTAAAAAGCAACTTCACCGCCCACATTTTACCTGTTTTCCAGGGTTGTCCTCAGATAGTTACCTGGCCAGCAGGTTCACGTTGTCCTGCTGTGATCCACCGCACCACTGTCACACTCCTTGTCCCACGTTGTCAACTTGATCTTGGACCCTGGTCTCATAGGGTGCTGGGTGTACCTTCCCTGGTTCAAGCAGCCTAGTCCCCTGATGGCAAGTGCCAGGCCCGCCCTCCTCCTTAACAGCACACATATGTCACAGTCCATGTATGCACTGAATATGCTTTAATTACTGTGGCAAAAGCACATTTAAACCTCTACACAATCATTTTTGAAAACTGAAAATCTCCAATTACATAGGTATTTCTGCATACAGAAAAAGACAGAGTTCTAACAGTGCATGTCTCCTACGTTGACCTCTGCACATCTCATCTACTTCTAACCCCTGCACCCCTTGCCCACTGTTCACCTCTGCAACTTATGCACCCCTTGTTCACCGTTCACATCTGTACACCCTGTCTATGACTCACTATTGTACTGATAATCCGCAACAAGTTTAACTCTGCACCCTTTTCCCACCATTGCACCACTGCTAACCTCTATACCCTTTTTTACTCCACTGCACCCCTATGCCACCAGACCACGGCTAACCTCTGAACTTCATTTTTCACCTTCAAACCCCCTTTACACCATTAGTAAACTTTTTACCCCCATTGCTCACCTCTGTTTCATTCTTGCAGGCAGCTCCACCCAACATGCATGGCTGTACACTGTTGCTTCCCTACAACATGTAAACATTGCAGGCAGCAGCATGGGCAGGTGGCGACACAAGTGGGCAGCAATTCATGGCAAAAAAGTGGCTAACCCAGTTTGGGTCAAGACCCATACTTTAGGAAATGCTGCTTTAAAATAAATTCTGTTATGATGGGAGCTGCAATTGCTGGCCTTCTTCCTATATGTATATATAAATAAACCTTCTGTGCTATCCCTATAGCTAAGTCTAAGAACACTGTGCTACAAAACTAAATGATATAGGAGGCAGCTAAACACTAGTCTGCATCCAACCACCTGTGCAAATGCAATTAATATATACTACCTTTAAGGGTGCAGCGTTCTCCTACAATTGTAACGCTCTGGGGTTTGATTTAGTGAACTGGATTTGCAGCTGCAGAATTTCCACTCAGTAGTCTTGTAGAGATGTGTTGAATCACCTTATCCAACTCTCCTGACTCATCATAGTGGCTCAGCCCGCTTCAGTATGCACATACACAAACACTCAGATAAGATGTTGCTGGAGTGATAGATATCTATGCAATAGTATTGAGGTGACATACTGAAGAAATAGGCTTGAGTAGTGATAGCAATTAATGATAGGCACTCAGGTAGTAATGTTGCAGGAGCGATAGCAGATGGTGATAGATAGTATGCAGGAGGGTTAGCAATCATGTACAAGTAACAGGTGGTAGGGGATAGCAGATGAAGTGTACAGGAGATGCTGAGTTAATGCAAGGATATAAGTTACAGGTGGTAGTAGGCTCAAGAGCTAGCAATCTAGGTAACGATGCAGGTGATAGATATTGTAGTGCATATATCCTAGAGTTTAGCAACAGTTCTTAATATGCAAGAATAGATAGCATGTGACTTGATAGGAAGGGATCCCCTGCGGGGTACTTATCACTAGCTGGTAAGCGAGGTAAAGGATCAGGTAGCGAGGTAAAGGATCAGGTAGCGAGGCTCCGGTCAATCCAGGTATAGGAAGATAGCTGGAGGATTCGGCAGCGTCAGACAGGGATGTATAACGAGCGGTTGCACGAACACCTTGTGAGTGCACAGCGTCGGTTGAAATAGCCGCTCAGAGTGGCGCCTAGTGATGACGTCATCAGATGTTAAAGAGACATGCAGCTATATGCGTTCCACCTACCTGAATGGTGGAACGCAATGCGGGAGTAAGAGGCTAGAAAGGTACTGAAAGTACCAGGATCTTACAACAATACGTTCAGTGCATAGATTAATTAATATATATAAAGTTCATCAGTGATCATTATATAGTATATTATTAAAATTAAATACAATAACTTATATATATATATATATATATATATATATATATATATATATATATATATATATATTTATATCAAAGTGAGTCCATCTTTCAGTGCCAGTCCATAAAGATATATATATGTATAAAATCCGTGAATTGTATAATCCCATACAAACAAAAACAATCCTGTGTGTATCGGCCTTTGTTCACCAGGGTGCCCTTCACCCCATCTAAGGGTGTCTTCTCATCTGCTTGGGTGGACCCCACTACCCAAATAAGGTTAGTATGCGCGTTTGTAGTGTAGGGCGTGTAGGCCCCTCCTGACACGTTTCATGCTCAAGCACCTTATCAAGGGATCAATAAGATAGGCAGATCCCTTGATAACGTGTTTGAGCATGAAACACGTCGGAAGGGGCCTACACACTGACGTCTCGGCCGTCGCGTCCTTGTGGGAGAAGCAGCGGTTCACTATGTGAGTTTTTATGGCCATTTTTTTTATCTGCATCTACATGTACTCATATTTTTATCAATAAATTCTACACTATATTAGCATCATTTTTGGCTCCTACTGGTGAGCTTCTCTATACAGTGGGTATCGTATGAAAAGTGACCGCGGGACCGTCTTAGTGAGCCACGTTCCCAACATACTGGTTGACAGTAATACAGGGCCTATTTATTACATCATCTGGTTAGTGTACAGAATGGCGGAGGGAAGACATGTTTTGGTAACACATGAGGTGTATTACTTTCTGTATTTCACGGCTGTTTTTTGGCTTTTGTCTGGTGAGTGTTCTGCCACTCTGTGTCTATCACTGAAGGAATCTTTCTGAATACAGCAATTCATGCAGCTGTCTCTTGAATGCAAACTACACATTTGGACTTTATATTTATGTCCAAATATACTTTGATCACTTTATGAGGAATTTTCCTTTGTTTGGACTTTAGCTTGTTTAACCACTTCCATACCGAGTCATAGTAATATGGTGGTTGTACGGATCCGAGCGGGCGTCATATGACGTCCGCCCGCTCTAGCTGCTACTGCGCGCCCCCGGGGGCACGCAGCGCGGCGATCGGGGGTGAGGCTCGTCCCTCGGACATAGCCCATCCCCGATCAAGGTAAACAGCCAATAGAAATTGGCTGTTTACCACGTGATCGGCTGTGTCAATCACAGCCGATCACATGAGCGGCTCCAGCACGAGCCGCTCGTTCTCTCTGCAATGCGCGCCCCCGGGGGCGCGTAGAGCAGCGATCGGGGACGAGGCTCGTCCCTCGGACAGAGTCGATCCCCGATCTAGGTAAAGAGCCAATGAAATTGGCTCTTTACCACGTGACCGGCTGTGTCCAATCACAGCCGGTCACAAATGTCAACAGAGAACACGGTAACTAGCTGTCACCGTGTTCTCCTCCTCACACACTGATCCTGTGTGAGGAAGAGAGTGTGGTAACAGCTAGTTACCAAGTACAGTGCACCCCAAACACATTGATTGCCCCCCCCAATAAAGAGCACCTGTCACTAGCCCATCAAAGTACCCGAGTACCTGTCACCAGCCCATCAGGTACTCAGATGACAGGTACTCGGGTACTCTGATGGGCTGATGACAGGTATTCAGGTACTCTGATGACAGGTACTCGGGTACTCTGATGACAGTTACTCGGGGACTCTGATGACAGTTACTCGGGTATTCTGATGACGGGTACTCGGGTACTCTGATGACGGGTACTCGGGTACTCTGATGACAGGTACCCGGGTACTCTGATGACAGGTACCCGGGTACTCTGATGACGGGTACTCGGGTACTCTGATGACAGGTACTCGGGTACTCTGATGACGGGTACTCGGGTACTCTGATGACGGGTACTCGGGTACTCTGATGACAGGTACTCGGGTACTCTGATGACGGGTACCCGGGTACTCTGATGACGGGTACTCGGGTACTCTGATGACAGGTACTCGGGTATTCTGATGACAGGTACGCAGGTACTCTGATGACAGGTACTCGGGTACTCTGATGACAGGTACTCGGGTACTCTGATGACAGGTACTCGGGTACTCTGATGACGGGTATTCGGGTACTCTGATGACGGATACTCGGGTACTCTGATGACGGATACTCGGGTACTTTGAGTACCTGTCAACGGAGTACCCGTCATCAGAGTACCTGTCACCTACCCATCAGAGTACCCGAGTACCTTCCACCTGCTCATCAGAGTACCTGACGCCTGAAGTACCCGAGTACTTGCCGCCTGCTCATCAGTACCCATCACTACTCATCAGTACTCATCAGTACCTATCACGTATCAGTATCACCTATCAGTATCAGTACTACTCATCAGTACCTATCACCTGCCTGTCACCTGCCCATCAGAGTACCCGAGTACCTGTCACCTGCCTATCGGAGTACCCGAGTACCTGCCACCTGCTCATCAGTACCAGAGTACCTGTCGCCCTTCATACAGCCACCATGTCCAAGTCCAAAAAGGTTTATATACGTCCTCCGTTTAAACCTAAATACCGGTGTTATGGCAGCAGATAGCTGCCATAACCCTGGTATTTTTTTAAACGGTGGACGGTTGGCTTTCCGATAAGGGTGGTCCCAGCGGCGGATTCGCCGTGGGTTCACCCTTCTGGGATGGCGGAAGAGGTGCCCCCCCCCCTCTCGCCGCGTCCGGTCCTTTTCCCCGCTTACCGGACCCGCCGACAGCGGGGAAAACGATCCGGTCCCGGATCCTCACAGACAGGATGTCGAGTGAGGGCAAGCTTGCCCTCACTTGACTCTATGGTCTTGGAGGACCGGAGCTACGGAAAATGTTGTTGCCTAGCAACCGGTTTAAAGGTCCTTTTTTTTTTTCTTCATTTTATATAATAATTTCTTTTTTTTTTTTTTTTTTTTTTCTATCTTTTAGTGTACTTGTGAGATCTGAGGACTTTTTGACCCCAGATCTCACAAAAAAGAGGTCCTGTCGTGCCTTTTTCTATTACAAGTAATGTTTACATTTCTTGTAATAGAAATAAAAATGATCCTTTTTTTTTTTTTTTGTTAAACGGTGTAAAAATAAAAAATAATAAATAAAATAAATAGTAAAAAAAAAAAAAAAAAAAAATTAAAGCACCCTGTCCCCGTTAGCTCGCGCGCAGAAGCGACGCATACGGAAACCCTGCCCACATATGTAAACGGTGTTCAAACCACACATGTGAGGTATCGCCGCGATCGTTAGAGCAAGGGGAATAATTTGAGCCATAGACCTCCTCTGTACCTCAAAGATGGCAACCTGTAGAAATTTTTAAATTGTCGCCTATGGGGATTTTTAAGTACCAAAGTTTGTCGCCATTCCGTGAGCGTGCGCAATTTTGAAACATGACATGTTGGGTATCTATTTACTCGGCGTAACATTATCTTTCACATTATGGAAAAAAATTGGGCTAACTTTACTGGTTTCTTATTTTTTAATTTAAAAAAGTGAATTTTTTCAAAAAAAATTGCGTTTGGAAGACCGCTGCGCAAATACGGTGTGATAAAAAATATTGCAATAATCTCCATTTTAATCTATAGGGTCTCTGCTAAAAAAAATATATAATGTTTGGGGGTTCTAAGCAGTTTTCTAGCAAAACAACTGATTTTAGCTTGTAAACACCAAATGTCAAAAATAGGCCTAGGCAAGTGGCTAGGATGCATGATGATGCTCCTTGGATGTTGGGCCCCTCTATATGGCTAGGCTGTGAAAAAGTCTCACACATGTGGTATTGCCATACTCAGGAGGAGTGGCAGAATGTATTTTGGGGTGTCATTTTTGCTGTGTACATGCTATGTGTTAGGAATATCCTATAAATTGACAACTTTGTGTAAAAAAAAAAAAGTTTTCATTTTTTTCCCACATTTTCCAAAAACCTGTGGAAAAAAATGACATGTTCAGAGGACCCATAATGCCTCATAGAATATACGTTGGAGTGTTTGCTTTCCAAAATGGGGTCATTTTGTGGACTTTTCCATTGTATTGGTGCTCTAGGGCCTTGAAAAGTGTGATAGGTAGTAAGAAAGTTTTATGTGTATTTATGCTCCTAGAACGCCTGAAGGTGCTTCTTGGACGTGGAGTATCTTTTTGTGGCCAGGCTGTGTAAAAGTCTCACACATGTGGTATCGCCATACTCGGAAGGAGTAGCAGAATGTATTTTTGGGTGTAATTTTTTCTGTGTACATGCTATGTGTTAGAAATAGCTTATAAATTGACAACTTTGTGGGAAAAAAAAGAAAAAAAATTTTTTTCTTCATGTTCCCAAGAATTGTGGGAAAAAATTACAACTTCAAAAAACCCACCATGCCTATTACTAAATACCTTGGACTGTCTACTTTACAAAAAGGGGTCATTTGGGGGGTATTTGTACTGTCCTGACATTTCAGGGCCTCAAGAAAGGACATAGGCAGTCAGTACATCTGGTGTGATCAATTTTCAGTAATTGGTACCATAGCTTCTAGACTCAATAACTTTCACACAGACCAAATAATATACACTAATTTGGGTTAATTTTACCAGAGACATGTAGCAGTATACATTTTGGCCCAAATGTATGAAGAAAAATTAATTTTTTGCAAAATTTTATAATTGAAACTAAAAAAAAGTGTTTTTTTTTCAAAATTTTTGCTCTTTTTTTGCATATATCACGAAAAAAAAAAACCCCAGTTGTGATCAAATACCACCAAAAGAAAGCTCTATTTGTGTGAAAAAAATGATAAAAATTTTGTTTGGTTACAGTGTAGCATGACTGAGCAATTGTCATTCAAAGTGTGAGAGTGCTGAAAGCTGAAAATTGGTCTGGGCAGGAAGGGTGTCAAACTGCTCTGTATGGAAATGGTTAAACACTGTCATAATTATCAGTACTGCACTCAAGTTTACTTTATATTGTTCTTTGTAGGTTATATATTCACCTTTATTTTGTGCCAGTGGTTACACGCAATACTTATTTCTAGCACTCACTTTATCTATATATTCATGTATTATTTATGTATATTTTGACAGATTCCCTTTAAAGCTGACTCTTTAAAATATTACAAACTGAAGAAACTTTTTTTTTTGTCCAAATATAACTTTGAATAAATACAGTATATGTTCTTTCCTTTTTTTTTGCCCTACTTCACATAACTAAATGCAATTCAGATTTGATTTCTTCTACATGAATAACCTAGAAATACAGTAATGTTATCTCATGTTATACAATCCACTTTACGGGCTAAAGCAACATTTTTCATACCATTTTGCTGCATTTTGAGTCTATTTGCTTTAATGTTTTAAATGACTCATTAAATGAAATCAGGGTTAAGATTCTGCATCTGGCAAAATGAACAACACATTTTAATTGCAGAATGCTTCCAAATAGTAAAATCAGCTGTACATCTAACATGAGGTTTTCTGTCATTTTTCAACAGTAATACACCTTTTTTTATTTTTTTCCTGATTCTGGATTTTCTAAATGAAATTATGCATGGCTGCATAAATAAATTAAACATTAAGTCACGAATGGCTTGTTGTTTGTGCTTAGAAAATGATGGTTCTGCAGTTGTACTTGCCTCCATTTGGAGTAAACACAGCAGTAAGATTACTGAGATGTAGAAAACCACTCTAGCTATAATGGATTCTCATTTATAGTGTCTACTTTGCTTTTTACTTTAATTTACAACACTCATGTACTGTGCCCTGGCTTTTCTCCCCGTGATCCTGATCTCTTTTAACAGATAATTGGCAATCAACGGAAATAATACAGCACATATGTCAAGGGGTGAAACAGCAAACCTGCTCATGGGAACAGTTGCCAAAATCATAAACCATTAAAAGTGTACATGAAAATTGGCTTCCCATTTACTGAATGCATGCAGTGGCAATCTAGGGGAATCCACTATCATGCTGGAAAGATAATGATATTCACAAAATACATCATCTTGTAATATGTTAATGCTGGGAAGAGGAGGCGATGTCAATTGCATCTTCAAAAAAATGTTTTTCTCTGATTCTAATTGGTACTGAAGCAAGGCCATTGAAATGGATGATAGTTGTGAGTTATCCAGTCTCACTAAATTCAGTTAGGTCTCGGACACATTGGGGTTGATTTACTAAAGGCACATAGAGCTTAGTAAATGAGCAGAAGCTCTGCAGATTTCCATCTTCCAATCATGAACAAGCAAAAAAATGCTTTTTTTTTTTTTTTCCTTGCATGTTATTGGCTATTCTTTGCAAAGTGAAGCTTTACGTCATTTACTAAGCTCTGGAGCAACTGCACTTGCAGAGTGCAACTGCGATTTGCAAAGGGCACAGTCTATTTGTCTTTATTAAATTAACCCCATTGCTGCCTGTACATAGGTTTGACCAATGACCTTTCATCCACCCACGATGACCTCCTGTTCTGCAAGGTGCTGCGTGCTAGTTTTCAAGTCCTACTTGTTTACTGCAGATTTTATGCTCTGGTCAGCCAAGAACCAGGAAGCCAGGCTTTGTACATTGTATTTAAATAAAGTGACTCAGTTACTTTACCAAATAAAAAGAATGCTGACAGATATAAAGAAGTTGAAGTGGTATTAACTCCCAAACTAAAAATGTATTATATTGCATTTTACCAATCATTAGAAGATTGAAGTTTCTTTTCTGTGTCTCTTTCAGTCTGTTTCCACCTGGTGACCTGGCCAGTAACACACTTCCTGTATTAGTTAGATATAACTCTGGAGGAATGAGAATAGGAGGCACAGTGGACAGCAGCATTGTCAGTTGGTGGGAGGGGGGGGGGGGGCTAGTGTTAAATGTATTAGCAGATTTAAAAGTCAAACTCCAGCTCACACTTTATATTCCATTACAGCAAACCGTTTTAAACCTTTTGGGATATAGGTTTTGGATGACTAAATAAAAGCAGATCATTCTAAGCACCCCTGCCAGTGTTAAGTGGTGTAAACTGATACATTCTGCTGGAAAGCTTGAGCTTTTAAAAACAACAGGACTTGCTGAGTGGATCACCAGATGAAAACAGAAGAAGGAAAGCCTAAAAAATAAAGGTATACAGTCATCACATCTAAGAATTGGTAAGCTGCAATATAATAAATGTTTGCTTCTGCTTTATTTTGGAGGTGTCAGCATAGATTTGCAAAAGTTTTCAGTTTCTTTGCTTTTATTGTCTGAATGCCAGGCTGTTCTGATAGTGCTGAAACTGCCCAGCCCACCCCATACATTTCTACCGGTCAATCAGGCAATCTCTCATAGTGATGGGTCAAAATAACTGCATAAGGGCAGTAAGAGGTGAACTGAAAGCTACTGCAGGTATAAAGAAAAGAAAAAAACAAAATTGAAAATAAGGTTATGAAATAATTATATATATTGCCTGTACATACTGTAAATGTGCAGCACTGTTGAAGAGGGAAAAAATGCATGTAACAAAGCAGAGATGCCTTCTCCGTGAGTGTCGGCAATCTCTGCTTTGCTTTGGACTACTGGTGCCATCCATTTGCTACAATAACTTCTATCTACGGAAGGACCATTAAACTGTTGGGCTAAGTGTATTGATACCTAAATGCATAGAAATTACAACTTATATATGTTAGAAGCATAGAAAAAACAAGGTATTGATTCACAGTGCTGGCATATCGGCACGGTTTTGCTTGGTGGCAAGACAAGTGTGCTTTTGGTGCCAGTCCCTACATAGAACTGTACAATTGGCAAGGAAAAGATTAATACGGATCAGGAAGGCATCATTTTTTGTTATGGTTAGGGATTAGGTTAAGGCTAGGTGTTAGAATTAGAGTTAAAATTGAAATATATGTAACCCTAATCAGTAAAATGCCATATAATCTTGACAACTCTAATGTAATTTCAAAAAGGGAATTTTCTCTTTCAAAAACTTTTATTGAAGCAACATTAATTTGAAAAAGTTTTATATATCTAAAAGAGGAAATAAGCAGAAAAAAAAACACATTAAACAGGCAAAAGTTGCATATTATGAAGGCAAATTAAAGGAAGAGTTCACCTTTTTTAACATGTTTCATGTTACACCCATATTTGGGGTATAATAAGTTATGAATGCACTGGCCCCCCCACCTCCCTGGTCCCCACTGGTCCCCACTGTGCCAGCTTGCAGGGTTTTTTTTTCCACCTGCTAGCTGTCAAATTTTTCTTTTAAAAAGTGGACGTGCGGGGCTCAGCCCAGTCGGCCGCATCACTCATTCAAAGTGCTATGTGAATGGAAAACTACAAGGTCCAGGCTTTTGACTTGTAGTTTGAATGAGTGCTCACAGCGCCGTCGTAGTTCATTGAATTCTTCCTGTCAGCATGTATCAGCTTCCTCATACGAGGTACAAAGAAGCATATCCACTGACAGGTCTGCAGGAGACCTGCATGGCATCAGTGATCTGCTGATCACTGGTGCAATGCTTTACAGGCTCCTGCAACAAAAAATAATAAATGCTCATTTTTTTACCTGCAAAAAAAAGTGCATTTATTATTTTTTCTGAAAAGGGGAACTTATCCTTTAAGTATTTTCAACAACCAATTGTTGGTTGTTCCTTTTTTTTTTGGATAAGTTAACAGTCAATCAGAAATGTCCTGACATGGTCAATGCTGGGGCCATCCAGGGAGGTCAGGAAAGAGATTAACAGTGATGTATTAAGGAATAAAAGGGGGGAAAATTAAAGATGAGAGCCTAAAGAGGTGGAATTAGACAGGATGGTTAGATTAGGAGGGTTTAGTTCCAGAATTAAAGGAAAAGTTCACCTTTGGGAATATGCTACAGGTTCCACCTGATTTTAGGGTGGAACGTGTAACATGCTCCCAGTGCTTCAGCCACCACCCACTGCCCCCCCCCCCCCCCATTGCAGCAGTATGGGTAGAATTTCCGCCCGCAAGCACGGCCCCGTGATTACGACACGACACACAGCTTTGTGTGTCTGAATGAACTACATGCTCTGACATCCTTAGTGGTGGTTGGCTTGTAGTTCATGGAGTCTTCCTGTCAGCGAGTATCGGCTTACCCGTATGAGATGTACAGCTAAGCTGATACACTGATAGTGTGCTGTAGACATGCATGGCATCAGAGATCAGAAGATCAGAGATGGTGTGGCCTTTAAAGCAATTGTCAAGAACATGCCAATCCGAAAAGCTGCTGTGTAGAGACTACCTCAAGCAGGGCTTTCAGAGTCTTGACTGAAATTGCCAAACAAAAAAATATATGCACGATATCGAGTATCTTGATTGAACAAAAAATATTAATAATATGAATGAGTAAAAGTTAAAACTAATCTTATTTCAGCAGAGCTAAAGAAAATGCATCCAAACTCCTAGGACACTATCAAAAACTGAGGCATGTTGGTTGGAGGCAGGGTTATGCAGGGACTGGCTTAATGTTTTTATTTGCCAATGTCCCAACTTGTAGATGGATGTATATGTGAGAAAACTAGTGCGCTATCTAAACCAATGAATTGGCATAATGAAAATTATGATGATAGTGAATATATGGAAAACAAAATTATTAAATTTGTACACAAAAAAATGTACATAAAAAATTTATAGGCCGACTGCAGTGGGGTCCGTGCATGGTGACAATGTGGCTGACTCCACCCGACGCATTTCCCCTCAGAAGGCATCAGCTGGGATTAGAGTTCTCCAATCCCAGCTGATGCCTTCTGAGGGAAAACGCGATTGGAGTATTCCAATCCCAGCTGACGCCTTCTGAGGGGAAATGCGTCGGGTGGAGTCAGCCACATTGTCACCATGCACGGACCGCACTGCAGGTGGCTGTGCTGACTCGCAATGCTGTTTCTGCCAAGATTTTATGTAAGTGTGATTTTAAATAAATCTGCTATTTAAAAGAGGTAATGCACTATTAGCCTCTCTTTTTATTGAGCTGAGATCTCTGGAAAGTCTGGGGTGTGTATGATCCTTCTAGCCCTCCATGGTTGAGCACCTTCATCCGTGGATTGTCAGATCCATAAGGATTCCATTGTTTGTTGGGACAAGTGATATCCTAAGAGCTTACGCTTTACACCTTCCAGGCCTTTAGACTGTGTGTCTCTGGTTCGCGGTCACCCATTTTTCTTTGTTCACGTTGGGATCGCATGCAGCACTTGGAGGCATTATCTGTGGTGGAATTTTTCATTTTATTCAAGAGATTGTTTATTGGACACTATTAATTTTTCGTCTAGTGACTATGTCATGTGTAGGGAATTTTCAAAAGTGAAAGTTGTTTGAATTAACCTTTTCACTATTAGTATTCTCATGTTTGTGCATGTTTGCGTTTTTTGCATTATTTTCACATGTAACTTTAATAATGTATCTGTATAGATTTCCCTATTAATTTATGTACAATTTTTTGTGTACAAATTTAAGATTTTTTTTCGCATATATTCACTATTGTGATATATTTCATTATGTCTATCTATTGGTTTAGATAGCGCACTAGTTTTTTCACATTCACAATATTCCTCCCAGGGTTCAGGGAGCTCTAGGTGCTGCCATCTACTAGCCAGGCTAGCGCATCCTTTTTACAATTTAGATGGATGTATAACCTGAGTGTCTAAGAATTACTAAATTACAATGTCCCTCAACTGACAATAAAAAAATATATATTTGATCAACAGTAATGTAATTATTACATGACATTAAAAATTGCAATTGAATTATCTTCAGGCCTAAAGTGTGCATTTCAACATGCGTGCACAAATTAACTAATAGCTTCAGCAGCAAAAGAGCTAAATTACATTATATGCAGAATAGAGCTACAAGATTAATCGCTAAAAAAATTTGATCTCTATCGCAACCTCCCTCACTATCTTAATCTAACATTTCTATGATTCATGTAAACCATGGGTGTCCAACCTTTTGCCTTCTCTGGGCCACATTGAGTGTACAAAAATGTTCTCGGGCCGCATATAAAATATATAATATAGTTAAGGTATATAAGTAATAAAACGCCGCCGCGCCCTTCCCGCCCTGCCGCGACCCCAGCCCGCACTAATTTAACACAACTAGAGGATGATGAAATTAAATAGAATCAGTATACAGAGGTTTACTTCTTCTGAGAGATATTAAAGGAACATTCTAATCACCATGACCACTTCAGTGATTTGAAGTGGTGATGGTGGGAGGAGTCAGAAACACTGCAAATGTTGGAATATTTACAGTTATGTGCGGGGGGCTAGTTGCACCCCTAGCACATTTGACTTAGGTAGCCAGAAAATGTCATGTCCTTATTCATACATGTATGAACAAGGACATGACATATTATGACAAAACACAACTAGTTATTAAAAAACATATTGCAACAATTTACACACGCTAATGCACATACCTTTTCTACTTATTTTGCAGACTGCTGGCGATTACTGCTGGCGGGTACTGCTGGTACGGTTACTGCTGGCAGATACTCCTGACGGTTACTGCTGGCAGTTACTGCTGGCGGTTACTGCTGACGGGTAATGCTGGTGGGTACTGCTGGCAGGTAGTGCTGGTGGGTACTGCTAGCAGTTACTGCTGGTGGGTAATTCTGGCAGTTACTGCTGGTGATTACTGCTGGCGGGTAGTGCTGGTGGGTAGTGCTTTTGGGTAGTGCTGGCAGGTAGTGTTGGTGGGTAATGCTGGCGGATACTTCTGGCGGGTACTTCTGGTGGGTAATGCTGGACCCACAGGCAATGGCCAGCAGGATCCACAGGCCATGGCCAACTGCCAACAGGACCCACAGGCCATGGCCCACTGCCAGCAGGACCCACAGGCAATGGCCAGAAGGACCCACAGGCCGTGGCCAGCAGGACCCACAGGCCATGGCCTGCTCCCAGCAGGACCCACAGGCCATGGCCAGCAGGACCCACAGGCCATGGCCAGCAGGACCCACAGGCCATGGCCGACTACCAGCAGGACCCACAGGCCATGGCCAGCAGGACCCACAGGCCATGGCCGACTACCAGCAGGACCTACAGGCCATGGCCAGCTCCCAGCAGGACCCACAGGCAATGGCCAGCAGGACCCACAGGCCATGGCCAACTGCCAGCCAAGCCCAGATCACTGAGGGGGTGGAGAGCACTGGGGGAACTGGAGATCACTGGGGGGGAGCCAGGGTGCACAGGGGGGTGGAGAGCACTAAGGAGGAACTGGAGATCACTGAGGGGGGGGCAGGGTGCACAGGGGGTGGAGAGCACTGGGGGGGACTGGAGATCACTGAGGGGGGGAGCCAGGGTGCACAGGGGGGTGGAGAGCACTGGGGGGGGACTGGAGATCACTGAGGGGGGGAGCCAAGGTGCACAGGGGGGTGGAGAGCACTGCGGGGGGAGCTGGAGATCACTGGGGGGGCAGGGTGCACAGGGGTTGGAGGGCACTGGGGGGGGACTGGAGATCACTGAGGGGGGGTGCACAGGGGGGTGGAGAGCACTGGGGGAACTGGAGATCACTGAGGGGATGAGCCAGGGTGCACAGAGGGGTGGAGAGCACTGGGGGAACTGGAGATCACTGAGGGGGGGGAGTCAGGGTGCACAGGGGGGTGGAGAGCACTGGGGGGAACTGAAGATCACTAAGGGGGGGGGAGCCAGGATGCAAAGGGAGTGGAGAGCACTGAGGGAGCCAGAGAGCATTTGGGGGAGCTGCAAAGCACTGTGGGAAGATGAAGAGAACTGGGAGGAGGGGGGCTAAAGAGCACTGGGGGGGCTGGAGAGGGGGAGAGGGGGGGTTGAAGAGCACTGGGGTGGGGGGGGGGTGCTGGATAGCACTGGGGGCCAGCAAAGGAAGTTGTATATTAGGGGCGGTGGGACAGCTGCATAAAGAGGAATTGATCTTTCCATATATCTCCTGCGTCCTGCAATTCCTCTTTATGCAGCTGTCCCGGCCGCTTCTCCTATCCAGGACACAGCACTTACCTTCTTCCCGTCCCCTATTGCAGCTGCCTTCACAGGGAGATGCATGCCGGCCCGACGGTGCCGGCGGGCACCCCTGAGCGGTCTGATACCCCCCGTGCACCCCATTGGTACGTCACTGCCGGACCCGCCCCCCCGCACCCCCCATTGGTACCCCACTGCCCGGACTACAACTCCCGGAATGCAGTGCAGCAGCCGACTTCCTCAAAAAAAAAAAAATGTCAACAGACAGCGGCCGTTTTAAATATATGTTTAGCGGGAGACTGTCTGGAGTTCCGCGGCAGGTGGGCCACATTGCCTGCAGTACCCGCGGGCCGCAGGTTGGACATGCCTGATGTAAACAGTGTAGAGCAGTTCCCCTGCTCACAGCTTTTAAAAAAAAAAAGCAGCCGGCAATGTTTATCAACAACATTGCTAAGCGCTGAGAGATAAAAAGAAACATTGTATCCTTCTGTTCTTTTAGAGATCAAAGGGATGAACTTCAGTCTGTAAATTAGGTACGTTTAACCACTTAAAGACTAAGCCTTTTTCTAACACCTGTTGCTTACAAGTTAAAATCAGTATTTTTTTGCTAGAAAACTACTTAGAACCCCCAAAGATTATATATATATTTTTTTTATCAGAGATCCTAGAGAATAAAATGGTGATCTTTGGAATATTTTAAGCCACACTGTATTTGCGCTGCAGTCTTTCAAATGCAATCTTTTGAGAAAAAATACACTTCAATTAATTAAAAAAAAAAAACTAAATAGTAAAGTTAGCCCAATTTTTTGTATAATGTGAAAGATGATGTTATGCTGAGAATCGTGATCTTTATTCTAAGCAAAAAAATCTTAATTCTGATTTTATCCAGAATCGTGCAGCTCTAATGCAGACCAAAAAAAAAAGCTTGTTTAATCTTTACAAAGGAACTAATTAAAATACAATGTAGTAATATTATTGAAAAGTAAATGTAAAGCCCAATTCCAGGCTGTCCCTTCCCTCCCCCCAATGATACCCCTTCCACTATGTGTATTTTTTGCTGTTTGTTTTAATAGCTACATTTTTTTTAGTCAGTCATTCACATAATGTGCAGGGTCCTCAATGATGCAGGAAGCATCACTGTAAGTGGGTGCAGGGTGTGTGAGGACACCCTATACTCACAAGGAAGTCCTCAGTCTCCCAGGTTGAATAACACTGGAAGTAATCTAACTCAGAATACTGACAACAGTTAGTGGTATAAAGGAATTACTGTGGAATCAACATTTGAGAGGAGGTACAGTAAGTACTGCAGCGGCAGTTCTTTTTAAAACTACTGGTTAGTTCCAATTTCAATGTCTGCAGACACATCAACAGTGGTAGAGGACAAATCACAAGACATAAATAGATAGCTGATTGAGGAGCTGAGGCCATGTTGGCTGTATTAGAGTAGGAAAGGGGTGTGAGTGGAGGGGGCAGTTCTAGCATGGCTGGCTATACCTATGTCTCCCCAATGTTTATCTCAGCATACCTGCTACAAACCATGATCACTATGAACCTCCATGAGTGTATATAAAAGCCTGCTGTGGTCTATCCCTTGATTGGGTGACCAGATATATCTGGTAAGCGGTACATTTTGGACGTTCAGTGTTGGTGACTTTTCACGGGTGTGCATATTGCTTAGATCTGCAGTGCTTCTTTCCATCTAGGATTTATAAGAGATACACGGGATATATGGGGTCTCATGTGTGAGTGTAACCTCCCACTTTATTCCATTTTCCACATTTTTCCGTACGGTATCACGCTATGTTTTTTCCATATTTCCTATTTTATCTATGATCGCGGAGTTTCTTCTATTTGAGTGTTTGCTGTCCGATATCAGTGAGAGGTGAACCGAGTGGATCCTGCCAAATGCCAATACTCTTAAAATAGAATTTTAGTAATTCTTAGACACTCGGTGCTGCTGCTGGGCTGTTCGTGCTGTGTGATCGCTATTCTCCTCCGCCGGATCCCCCGGAGAATCATGGCCCGCACCGAGAGACCGCTCTTCAAGATCGCCCGATTCATTGTGTGAGCCGATAGCTACCGATCCCAATCGAGAGAGACAGGAGGAATATCTGCAGTTTTCAGCTGTTGATTAGGAAGCTGTTTTTTTCTCCTTTGTCTGGTAAGAGGCTTGCATTGGTTTTTGCACTGGTGGATCTGCGCACGAGCGGAGGTGTTTGCACTGAGATCGATTTTACAAGAGTATATTCTAAGGCACTTATCTTATATCCGCCGGTTAAGGAGGCATTTCACAAGGTGGAGGGATTAACCATTTGTTTATCACGATATTGATTATATTTTGGATTCTTCACCGTTATATATATTTTTCATCACGGAAGTCTAAGAAGAATTTTATTTCTTTCACACTTGCGGACTTTTACACATTTGGACTGTTGAATATTTTTGTTTTACAGCACATTGTGATTTATTTTGATTCGTTTATCACCCATTGGTTTTAATACCATATTATTTTGTTAACAAGGTGGTTTATACATCACAATTTAATATTATTGTATGCCTTATAACATACACCTATATACACTTTCTTTACACATTGAAAAGCCCACCAATCACAATTAACATATCATTTATCACCATTCTAGGAGCAGCTTTTCACACATCAGCGCACCCTTCTTTTTTATACAATACTCTTTAAAACGTTTTTGGGTTTATCCATTAATTTGGATGACCAATTACCTCTGGTAAGCAGCCTCCCTTTTCTCATTGTTCATCTGTGTGACTCTGCGGATCAGCGCCTACAAGTTTTGA
Source organism: Pelophylax lessonae (assembly GCF_965119305.1). Classification (NCBI taxonomy): domain Eukaryota; kingdom Metazoa; phylum Chordata; class Amphibia; order Anura; family Ranidae; genus Pelophylax; species Pelophylax lessonae. The sequence continues at coordinate 173,307,658 of NC_138772.1, read as the reverse complement.
TTACTACTCATACTTCATTCAACTACATGAGTTGGATTCAGTTGTTGGGACTAATTTAATCCATTTGTGCACATATCCGTTGGGACTATTTTTTTAGTATTCACGGACCATTAATTTATTTGATGTGTTTGATATTATTTGTCACATATTCACGGTTACCAATATTTAGTTCATTTTTGGGTTAATCGCTACACATATATTATTACCAATTCTGCAGGGTTTTCTATAGATCCATGTGTGCAGCTTCCCTTTTCTTTTCACAGATACATGGTTATACCTCCACTATATACAATCTTTTTACACCAATATTTTTTAATTTTTTTCTTTAGCGCAGAAATCTGCCCACATTTGTATCATAAATAGATACACACCAAGGTACTTTGATGAAGATTTTATCGGCGTATTTCTTATGCCCAATGCTGGAGATTAGTTAACCTGCATAATGGGCCATCCAGTGGTGTGACACTATCATTTCGTTTTGCAAAGTGGAATAGGTAGAAATTCTGGGGAAGATGAATAAATAAAAATATCAGTTTTGTATGATTGTTACATTAAAAAAAAGAAAATGTAGTTTTTATGTGCCAGCATTAGGCTGATAAAAACTAATTAGCTGTCACTTTAAACTTAGTTTCACCATTCCTAACTTTTTCGTTATTAAAATGTTATTAGGCAACTGAGATATGAAGTAATATTTTGTTTCTTTTTACGTGTGACAATACTGAAGTTCTGAAAGTTAATTTTATAATATTCAAGGTCTTTTTCATGAAAATCATTTCTGAAAACCAATCTCTGGAGGCAATAAATGACACATTGTGTAAGACTCAAATCATTTTATTCTATAACATTATATTCAGAACTGTCTGAAAGAGCAGCTGCTATAAAGCAGTAATGAATTTAGACTAAAGCTTGAGACAATTAAATAATATGGTTCTTAAATAATTTAAATTTTTGAGAGATTTTAAAGAGTCATTATTTTTTTTCTTCAGAATGCAATAAAAGAAAGGACACCATTTGATCTCTGGAAAAAGCACAAAGGACATTCTAGCACTGGCCTTTGTCCTCTGGTATTGAAATCTCTCTGTTTTCTTGTTACATTATCAGACTCAAATTTGGAAAAAATCCAGCTCATACTTGATGTTGCCAACAGCGATTAGGGATTAGCGATTTCTGCTAGTGAGCTGATGAACCCAATTTGTTCTGTGAACTACTAAAGTAGACTAAGGACCATTATACTTTTCACTTGCCGGCTCATGAAGCTGGAAGTATGGATGTTCTGCTTTCTAGCTGATCTCAGGTTGCCCAGCAGGATCCAAAGCAGAGGCTATATTTAAAGTGATTGTAAAGTCTTGTTTTTTTTTCAATTACAATAACAAAAATGTTATACTTACCTGCTCTGTGTAATAGTTTTGCACAGAGCAACCCAGATCCTCCACTTCTCGGGTCCCTTGCTGGAACTCTTGCCCCTCCCTCCTATTAAGTGCCTCCACAGCAAGCAGCTTGCTATGGGGGCACCAGAGCCAAGCTGGAGCTCCATGTATCCATTCAGATATGGAGCTGCTGTTTGGCCCCACCCCTCTCTATCCTGATTGGCTAACTGAGTTTGAGGAGCCAATGGTGCTGCTGCGTTGTGTCTCAGCCAATCAGGAGAGAGAGTCCCGAATGGCTGAGGCATTTGTGGACGTTGCTGAATAGAGAGGGGGTTTGGGTAAGTATTAGGGGGGCTGAGGGGGATTGCTGCACACAGAAGACTTTTTATCCTAATACATAGAGTGCATTAAGATAAAAAAACTTCTGACTTTACAACCCCTTTGATATTGCAGGGGGTAAGAAGATGGGAGTTCATGCTCCCTTTTGATGTAATTAATTCAATAAGGAAGAGGTATACTAGTGTATTAAGTTTAATATTGATTCAGGAAGCCCTGTGACAACTTCCTTGTTAGGCTTATAATGTTATAGAGGCATGGAAAACTACCTTTTTCAATTAAATTTCCATCAGATCACACCAAAAGACCTACAGTGCCTTGAAAAAGTATTCATAACCCTTGAAATTTTACAAATTTTTTCATGTTACAGCCAAAAAAGTAAATGTTTTTATTAGGATTTATTAGGATTTTTGTGATAGACCAACACAAAGTGGCACATGATTTTGAAGGGGTAGGAAAATGATAAATGGTTTTCAAAATGTTTTACAAATAAATATCTGAAAAGTGTGTCTTGCATTTGTATTCAGCCCCCCTGAGTCAATACTTTGTTGAATGACCTTTCACTGCAATTGCAGCTGCATATCTTTTTTTGGTATGTCTCTACCAGCTTTGCACATCTAGAGAGTTTTGTCAGATTGGATGGAAAGTGTCTGTGAACAGCAATTTTTAAGTCTTGCCACAGATTCTCAATTACATTTAGGTCTGAACTTTGACTGGGCTATCCTAACACATGAATATGCTTTGATTTAAACCATGGGTGTCCAACCTTTTGGCTTCTCTGGGCCACATTGAGAGTAGAGAAATTTTCTCGGGCCGCATATAAAATATATACTGTAGTTAACGTATATAAGTAATAAAATCCCGCCGCGCCCCCCGCACTAATTTAACACAACTAGAGGATGATCAAATTAAATGGAATCAGCATACAGAGGTTTACTTGTTCTAAGAGATATTAAAGGAACACTCTAACCACCATGACCACTTCAGTGATTTGAAGTGGTCATGGTGGTAGGAGTCAGAAACACTGCACATGCTCGCATCCCCCCCTCCCCTCCGAGGCAGCCTTTGCCTACCGTTAGTTGGAAGCCGCTGTGGCCGTGTCCCTGACCCGACTTCCTTCCTCCCCAGCAAAAAAAAAAATTGTCAGGGGTCAGTGGGCCGCAGGTTGGACATGCCAGATTTAAAGCATTCCATTGTAGCTCTGGCTGTATGTTTAAGGTAGTTTTTCTGAACCTCCACCTCAGTCTCAAGTCTTTTGCAGACTCTAACAGGTTTTCTTCTAAGATTGCCCTGTATTTGGCTCCATTCATCCTGCTGAAGAAAAGCATCCAAACAACACGCCACCACCATGTTTTTACGGTGGGGATGGTGTGTTCAGGGTGATGTGCAGTGTTAGTTTTTCGCCACACATAGTGTTTTGCTTTTAGGCCAAAAAGTTCAATTTTGGTCTCCTCTGACCAGAGCTACTCCTTCCACATGTTTGCTGTGTCCCCAAAATGGCTTCTCGCAAACTGCAAACGGGACTTCTTAAGGCTTTCTTTCAACAATGGCTTTCTTCTCGCCACTCTTCCATAAAGGCCAGATTTGTGGAGTGTGCGACTAATAGTTGTCCTGTGGACAGATTCTCTCACCTGAGCTGTGAATCTCTGCAGCTCCCTTGGTTGCTTCTTTCATTAATGCTTTCCTTGCCCGGATTGTCAGTTTAGGTGGACAGCCATGTCTTAGTAGGTTTGCAATTGTGCCATACTCTTTCCATTTTCAGATGATGGATTGAACAGTGCTCTGTGAGATGTTCAAAGCTTGGGGGGTTTTTTTATTTATTTTTTTACATTTTCGTGAATGTCAATTTTGCATTTTTCACTACTTAGCGCAAATATTATTGTTATTTTAGTTTGATTTGGTGTTTTCACTGTATAGCTGCTGCTCCAGAATTTTAATTACTTTTAGAACAGTTTAGCGCAGTTATGTTTCCTTTTTCCCTTATTTTTTTGATAACCTAACCCTGCTTTAAACTTCTCTACAACTTTATTCCTGACCTGTCTGGTGTGTTCCTTGGCCTTCATGATGCTGTTTGTTCACTAAGGTTCTCTAACAAACCTCTGAGGATTTCACAGAACAGCTGTATTTAAACTACACACAGGTGGACTCTATTTACTACGTAGGTTACATCTGAAGGCAATTGGTTCCGCTAGATTTTAGTTATGGCTATCAGAGTAAGGCTACGTTCACATCTTGGCGTTGCTATTACAGGCGTTTTTATGGGCGTTTTTTCAGGCGTTTTTATGGGCGTTTTTGCAGGCGTTTTACAGGCGTTTTTTGTGCAGGCGTTTTTCGATTGAATAGAGACCAATAGAAAACGCCTGTAATCTGCCCAAAAAGAAGCTCATGTACTTTTTTGAGCATTGGGCGTTTTGCTCACAGCGTCAAAATGCTCAGATGTGAACAGGGGCCATTGAAATGAATAGGATTTGTCTTGTTGGGCGTTTTGAGAGCTGATCCTAGAGTAGAAAAACTCCCCAAAAAGCCCCAAAATGCCTACATGTGAACTGAGCCTAAGGGGGCCAAATACAAATGCATGCCACACTTTTCAGATATGTATTTTAAAAAACTTGAAAATCATTTATAATTTTCCTTTCACTTCTCAATTATGTGCCACTTTGTGTTGGTCTATCACAAGAAAATTAATTTACGTTTTTGGTTGTAACATGACATAATGAGGAAAGGTCAAGGCAATGTAAGGCTGCCAATGAGCTCACATGTTTCTATTTCGACTCAACTGAAGTAAAGTCAACTGGTAGGTGACCATTTGAACTATCAGTTCAATTGTGCACACACAAATATACAATGTAATAATAATTATGGTATTTATAGATAGCTTTCAAACAGACAGGTGTATTGGAAAACATGTTACAAGATGCTGGCAGCTGGTACCTCCTGCACCCAACTGACTCCTTTATTTCACACTCCTGTTCTTTTCAAGTGGGTGCTCTGTTCTTAGGCATGTACTCCTGTCATCTCCTTGAAGATGTCCATCTCCCTAAACTATTGCAGAAAACTGGTGCACAATCAAGTGCTAGACCTATATCTGCACTGATTATACAGAGCATGTCTGTTATTCCTGGTTAGCCACAAGAGGTCTTGCAAAAAGTGTGTTTTGTTACTGTAGTTATGACTAAGCTTGTCTTCTGGTTCCCGGTTCTTGTTATTACAGAAGAATTGGTTATAACAGACACTTTAACAAACCCATGCATGGTCCATGAAAAGACCAACTGTTGCCCGGATGGTAATCATTGTACATAAGTACCTTAAGACTTTGCATATCACATTTATAGCACAGGAAATGCCACCATATTGGAATCCTCTGGAACTAGGTTATTTCTGTATGAAGAATGTTTTCTGTATCATAGCAACTTTGTAAGCACACAGTCAGAGCTGATTAGTGTGCTCCTGCGACAGTTGCTGTCAAGTAGATCACACAAGGTTTGAAAGAAGCTGAGATGAAAAGGCTGCAGCATCACAGATGGGTAGGGGGACAAATGAGGTTAGGAGGCAGCCTAGCAGAGTGACTTTATTCCAAGCTAGTCTGGCTGGGAAGGTTAACACAATAGTCTACAGTGCCTGTAGCAAAAAAGAGCCAGCGAAAGCTTGCTTTAAAGGAATTGTAATGCATAATAGGCAATTGTAATTAATTAGCTAGCTGCATGGCTTTCTGTTACAAAATGAGCAAACACAAGAAAAATCCAAATCCAATCAATATTTGGCATGACTGCACTTTAGCTTCAAACCAGCATCAATTCTTTTACTTGCACATGGTATACACTTGCACAAAGTCAGGGATTTTGCAGGGTTAGAGTCAGGTGTATGATGAACCAATATATCAAGCAGGTGCTAATGATCATCAATTTCATATGCAGGTTGAAACATAGTCATTAACTGAAACAGAAACAGCTGTGTAGGAGGCTTAAAACTGAATGAGTACCAGATAAACTCTGCTACTAAGGTAAGGTTGTGGAAGACAGTTTCAGGTCATACACCATGGCAAGACTGAGCACAGCAACATACCAAAAGGTAGTTATACTGCATCAGCAAGGTTTCCCCAAGGCAAAGATTTCAAAGCAGACTGGGGTGCAGCAGATGAAAGACACACCATGTTTCCTTCCCTTCGACATCAGAAGATGTCCAGCAGTGTCACAAGCACAGAACTAGTGGAAACCAGGTTGACCCAGGTACACCCATCTATTGTCTGGAGAAGTTTGGCCAGAAGTGGTCTTCATGGAAGAATTGCTTCCAAAAGGCCATATCTCCGATGTAGAAACAAGACTAAGCAACTCAACTATGCACGAAAACATAGGAACTGAGTTGCATTTAGCTGTAGCAGGAGTCAGTTTGTTCACAGAAAGGCTGGAAAAAGGTACAATAATGAGTGTTTGCAGGCAACAGTGAAGCATTGTGAGGTTCCTTGCATGTTTGGGGCTGCATTTCTGCAAAAGGAGTTGGAGATTTGGTCAATGGTGTCCTCAATGCTGAGAACTACAGGCACATATTTATCCATCATGCCATACCATCAGGAAGGTGTGTGATTGGCCCCAGATATATTCTGCAGCAGGATGACCCCAAATATACAACCAATGTCATTAAGAACTACCCTCAGCATAAAGAAGAACAAGGAGTCCTGGAAGTGATGGTTTGGCCCCCACAGAGCCCTGATCTCAACATCATCAACTCTGTCTGAGATTACATGAAGAGACAAAAGGATTTGAGGCAGACTACATCCACAGAAAGATCTGTGATTAGTTCGCTGCGATGTTTGAAACAACCTACATGCTGAGAACTTTCAAAAACTTTGTGCAAGTGTATCTAGAAGAATTGATGCTGTTTTGAAGGCAAAGAGTGTTCACACCAAATATATTGATTTGATTTGAATTCCTCTTCTGTTCATTTACATTTTTTTTTTAATTCGCATTGCTAATTGATAAAAATAAACTACTAATACTACTATTTCCAAAGGCGTTCTTTATTTTCAGCATTTTTTTTACACCTGCCTAACACTTTTGCACAATACTGTATATATACTGTATATATTTATAATAGATAAAAAGAAAAAAAAATCATGTTTAAAACAATGTTTTCTATTTTACTTATTTCCAATGTCTGCTTCCTATCTCATTTTCTTCGCTGGCACACACCCTTTATTTTGTAAATTTTTATTATGATCCTTAAACTTTAGACTGTTTAAATATTATTTCATTGGAAGTAATATATAACTATATTTGGAATCAAAATGTATAGATGACCTTTCAAGGAAGCTTTCTGGTTCCCATTTTCAAGTATGATGTGTGGTTTTTGACAAGGGACACATAGCTCTACAAACAGTAGGTCAGGACAGATGACCTTCAGTAAAAAGAAGAATTCATTATCCACATCCATCATGCATAAGAAAAAAGAATCAAAAATACTACATTTGAATTCCAGTCCAATGCATGACATACTGTATTCTGGCAGAAACATTTAAAGTTTAAACTCTTCACTATTTTTAGGCTTAATAGATAAAAATATACTATACATGTATTCTAAAAGAAGCAGAAGCATACCTAATTGTATATTGAGCTAACCCACTTACAGTTACAGTCAATTATTTTACAGTTCATGTCTGAGTGACTGTCACACTCTAAGCGATTTTTTTCATCCTGACTTCACAATGTAAACAACAGTTAAATAGAATATTTCTATAGGTTTATTGCAGTTCAATTTGAGTGATATCAAGTTGTTTGTCAGTAGATCTTGGGTGGATGTACATTTCACAGGGGCCTTATAAGACACATGGGTCCATTTGAATAAGACCAAAGATATAATTAAGGCCAGATAGTTTAGGATTAAGAACAAGTTCCTGGTACCCAATTTGGGCAATCCCACATTTACAATTGATTTGTATGGGAAACAAACTCCACTCTGGTAGCTAGAACCACACATATAATAGATATCCAAGGCTTGATAATGAACTGCCCTCACCAGGGGCTAGGTAGGAAAAAGACCAGGGGCTAGGGAGATTTGCCTGACGCTGGATTAAAGGTGAGTGTAACACCAATTAGAGCATTTTGAAGTGGCAATACCTCTGGACCCCTTTACTGGACCTCCTCCACGTTCCCCTTCCCCGTAATTCTCTGTCAAGATCAATGGAACAACTATCAGTCCTTCCACACATGCCAGGGTGCTAGGGGTAACCCTGGACTCTGCACTGTCCTTTCAGGCTCACATCCAATACCTGTCCAAATCATGCTGCCTTAACCTCCGCAACATCGCTAGAATACAGCCCTTTTTAACCAATGACACAACCAAGCTTTTAATTCACGCCCTGGTTATCTCTCGCCTCGACTATTGCAACTCCTTCCTTATTGGATTACCCTTACAAAGATTATCCCCCCTTCAATCCATAATGAATGCTGCTGCAAGACTTATCCACCTTACCAACAGTTCAGTGTCCTCCACCCCTCTCTGCCAATCCCTTCACTGGCTTCCACTCACCCAACGAATAAAATTCAAAGTGCTAACAATAGTTTACAAAGCCATCCACAACTTTGCCCCCAGCTACATCACTAACCTGATCTCAGAATATCAACCAAGCCCCTCTCTTCGGTCCTCACAAGACCTACTGCTCTCTAGCTCTCTTGTCACCTCTTCCCATGCTCGCCTCCAGGATTTCTCCAGAGCTTCTCCCATTCTTTGGAACTCTCTACCCCAATCTGTCCGACTGTCCCCTAATCTATCCATCTTTAGACGATCCCTGAAAACCCTTATCTTTAAAGAAGCCTACCCGTCTACTAACTAATAACACTGTTTCACTTGCTCCATCAGCCCATCCCCCACAGCTATTGCCTTTTGTATCAATTGACCCTCCCTTTTAGATTGTAAGCTCTAACGAGCAGGGCCCTCTGATTCCTTTTGTTCCAAATTGTATTGTAACTGTAATGTCTGCCTTCATTTTGTTAAGCGCTGTGCAAACTGTTGGCGCTATATAAATCCTGTATAATAATAATAATACACAGCTTCCCCCCCCACACACCTCTGGACCCCTTTTGCATTACATAGCCCCCCACACTTCTGGACCTCTTTACATTACACAGCCCCTCCACACCTCTGGAACCCTTTACATTACACAGCCCCCCCACACCTCTGGACCCCTTTACATTACACAGCCCCCACACACATATCTGGACCCCTTTTGCATTACACAGCCCCCCACACCTCTGGACCCCTTTACATTACACAGCCCCCCCACCTCTGGAACCCTTTACATTACATAGCCGGCCCACACCCCTGGACCCCTTTACATTACACAGCCGACCCCCCCCCCCCCCCCCACACACACACACCTCTGGACCTCTTTTGCATTACATAGCCCCCCCACAGCTCTGCCCCTATTTCCTTCTCTTCCAATTTTTGTATTAAAAAAAGAGAGAGAGAAAACTCGAGAGTATGCATATAGATCATTAATAATAGACTCTGTGTTTTTATGGTCTACATGAGCACTATGAAGAGGCAGAATCTGGATTTTATTTATCCAACCCTCTTTGAACAACCATAATGTATTTATTTGTGAAACAATAAAAGTAATATATCATCAGTTAACTGGTCAAATATTAACCACAGCAGGATGCCTGACATCAGATTGGAAGAAGTGAAAAGAAAACATGATTTTCATACAATAGAAAACCTCACAGCAATAATCATAATGCAACTAAATTGTTCTGTTTGATACAACAGTTGTGGTATGTACCGTATGAATGAAAAATAATACATATGGAGTTTCAAGGTTCCACTCTTTTTCATTCGTCGTGCCATCTGTTGTACTTTTATCTGCATTTACTGCAGTCTGAATGGATTTAAATCCTAGTACACACAATGAGATTACCACACACATTTTTTTTTTTTTTTATACTAGTCTCTATATTGAAAATGAATAGGTTACCAAAGTATGAAAATTCTCGTACGAAAGAACAAAAATTCAAAAGTGATGTAGTGTATTTGTATTGTATTTTTGGACGTAAACTGTACTGATTAAACGAAAATCGTACAATCTGGTATCGTACAAGGAAATGTTCCTGTTTGTCCCTTTGGATAATTTCCGACCAAAGCTGTGTACTAACGATCAGATTATCGTAAGAACGCTTCAAAAACAGTATTTTTTGGATGATATTCTGATCATGTGCACTAGGCTTAAGCATTGTTGTATTGCATATGCTGCCTATGTATTGTACTCTTGTACCATAGTCATTTTGCCTGAAAAACATAGATCTGAAAGTTTTTTCATTCTACTTTATTATACCTTTTTAAACTATTCATCAGTAGAAAGAAGAGGGTGGACAGGGACAAATGGACAAATGGAAATAATACAAAACTATTTTTCTTTCCTGCCCACGCATAATAGCATGTGTACGGGGTCTGCAACTGCAGGTGTTACTCTATTTATTAGCAAAGATAAAGCATAGGATCAACTAAGCCACAGTAAGCATACACCATAAAAGTGCACATTCATCTTATTTTTATTAGTATAACTTACCACGACTAGAAGGCTCAGATGCACACAGTCTATCTGTTGTTTCATTGCTGCCATCACTGAGTCTATTACAGTTTCTTGCACTCACTGGTTCTGATTGCATAAGATATTTTTGAGGCTCGTCATCACCCTATATAGTAAGAATTAATTTTCAAATTATTATTTGCCTAAATCAAAACGTTTATATGCTTAAATGGTCAAATATCAGTAAATACTATACATAGAAGGGGTTGCAACCCCTGGCACATTGTCTTCTTTGCTAGCACATAGCATCATTGACTTTAATTGACAGCTCCCTAGGGTGTTAGGGAAAAGCAAGAAAGAGTGCAGGATGTCCGTTGATAATTGGGAGGCATGCACACTGATGGAGAGAGCAGGGATAGAGAAAAAGCAAATTCTGTTTCCCAACACCCACAGATAGGTGCTGGTTGCTGGAATGCAAGAGTGTCTAGCATATTATACCAAAGAGATGTGGCAAGGGACTAGTTGAGTAGGAAGTATACACAAGAACCTTTCCATGTTGTCCTGCCTGGGACCATAAAGAATAAAATACCACTTGAACATCAATTGCCATACAGCCATAGCTCTGTAAATGTTCAGTCACCATGGTCTGTGTTCAGACGGTATAGAGAGAGATGTTGTTAGAGATGAGAGTTTAAAATGAGTTAAGAACCTAGTCTGGTGTTTGAGACCATCTTTAATTTTGGGAATATCCTGATCCACACCTCACCCTTCTTCCCATATCGCAATGTGCAATAAACCAAGTCTTCGTTTGATTTCACTAATGTGACTGGTGCCCATTTTGCACCCCAATAAAAGAACTACACCTGATATTGAATGTGCCTGGGATCTTTTTACCAGGTAAAAGTGCTTCTGACATTTGTAACATAGCTGCTGGCATCTGCAAGTCAACAAACACTGGAGCCTTCCAGAAACCGGTATTTATTTTAAAATAATCTACTTTCATTGTACAAAGTTGGAACCATTATGTGACTTATTAAAGAAACTGGTTGCACCAGAGCAAAAGGTATATATTTATGCAATCAAGGCTGTAGTTAATTTCAGAAAACGATGTAGATTTCTTTCCAGTTTGATATTCTTGAACTAGTGTGTGTAGATCAGTGATCAAAATGCAAATTAAATACATTTTAATTCAAGGTTGCAACACTACAAATTGTGGAAAATCTAAATCTATGAATCTAAATTTTCACTAAAACTATAGACAATCTCATGGCACCCTTTAAAACTATAGACAATCTCAATGTACTATTTAAACCTATAGACAATCTCAAGGCACCCTTTAAAATTATGGACAGTCTCAAGGCACCCCATTCTGAAATGTAAAAAAACATTCTAATAGCTTTATATAATGCAGCAACATCCACACGTAGGACACCCAATGTTAGAGGTGATTTATTTTTTCAAAGCAAATACACTTTTCACACTGGTACTGACTAGTATTCCAAGGGAAGAGAGGGAGGGAGAGGGGCAGAGGAAGGTCAAACATGGATGCTGTGGAGGCAACAGACATCCTCCTTATCATGTTATAACATCATTGGTTGTTAGTATGTCAGTGTCTGTGGCTTTGTGTTACTAAAAAACAGACTTCATCCACCTGCTGGCTTGTATCCATTTTCATCATGTATCAATTTTTAGACATTTTGCCAAGGAACCCTTGAAGAAGCCTTAGGGCAGCCCAGGGTGCCTGTGCACCCTGGTTGAAAAAGACTGAGATACTACATCCAACACACTGTCTCCAATCTTCCATATGTGCAGTATGTGAGACCAGGCCTCTGACTCGCTACTGTTAAATGCAGAATGCCCTTTCACTCTCTGACTTAATTTGAAAATACAGAAAAAATAAGTTGAAAATAGGTGCAAATGTATATAAGGGCTCATGCACATGGCTGTATGAACATACAACAACCAGTAAAGAGGATCTTGCTGGCATAAAATGGCATATGGAACCCCCTGTGTAGATTTGTATTAGCTTGGTGATGTCATAATACTTCCAAAAATATCTAAAATAATTTTATCAAGCCATCACAATACCAATGCAGACCTCACTGCTTGACCTATGATGCAGTTAGCAAGCATTGCTTTCCCAACCCTACCTTGCCCATATGCTCTAGGTCCATATAACCTTGTATATTCGATTTTCTTAAAAGCAGAATATAGAATCAGTTGCTTACTACATCCGCTACACTGTGTATGAAAAACACAATATATCATAAATAACCAATTATACAAATGAAAGGTCAAATGTCCAATATATCCACAGCAGCACAGGGAGGATTCAATTCATAAAATAATCTGCATAAAGCTCTTATGTAACACTTACAAACAACCGGAGTAAGATTTACTCTAAGCCTACATGCTTGACAGATATGGCTTTAGCACACTCCTAAATGCGAAAATGGATTGCACAATAAGCAAGTTATTCTCTCAGATAAACAACTAGATATGCAACGCTCTCATTTTTATCTAAATCACAGCTTTATTAAGCTAGCGGAATGGATTGGAAGCAAGTGCCATGTGCTGCTGATTGAAAAGCATATTCAAAGGGAAATGTAGTGTTTTCTTTCTGTATTCATGTGATTTAGGACAAAAAAAGTAATATTACAAAAACATAGTTTTTTTTTTTTATTTAAGTTGGGTAATTATGAAAGGATGCATATAAATATTTCATGTTTACATTTTCATAGCCAGCAGCAGTAGCCGCAGGCTCCTTTTCACTTTTACTAGGCTAGTCATCACTTCTGTGCTGAACAAGCCTGTTCTTTTACCAAGCTTAAACTACATACACTTTCTTTAGAGTTAAAGGAGTCACTGTCCACATGAGTCTATACAGTTCATGAGGCCCTGTTCAACCCAATTGTTGTGTGCTGCATTTAAAAAAAAAAAAAACAGTGCTTGTACCTTTTTGGTGTATTTGGAAGCCCATTTAAATGAATAGGCTGCCTTTATATAAAACGCATCAACATGCGTGCTAAAACATGAACCCAGCCTTACCGACCTTCCATTAGACAGAGACAGTCTGAAATCAACCTGCTTCTGCTGAACTGTCTCTATAGAGAACCCATAAAGCTCTGTGCCATGGGTGCACACTCTATAAAAGGTTTTAAAACAAATATTTATAAAAGTAGAAGATGATTTAAAACATAAATTTAAAGCAGAAAGTTATAAAATACCACGATAAACGTATAGCCTAGCTCTAATCAAAGAAAAAAAAATAAAAATAGCAGCTGAAATATTCACTGGTGCTGTCCCTTAACCACTTGCCGACCGCCTGCCGCATATACACTGCGGCAGGCTGGCTCGGCTGCGTGAATCGCCATACCTACATGGCAATCAGCGGGAGCGATCCTGGGGGCGTGCGCGCCCCCATTCACCAGTGGGGAAGCTGATTCACAGGGCCGGCGGCCACGATTGCCACCGGGGCACCCGCAATCGCTCCCCGTGAAGAAACACAGCAAACCGTTGTTCTGTCTGGAATCAATACAGAGCGCCTGCGTTCCTGTAGGATCACAAATCTCTGTGTTGACTCCACAAGCCCATCCCCCTCACAATTTGAAAACACCCCCTAGACATACATTTAACCCTTTGATCGTCCCTTGGATTAACCCCTTCCCTGCCAGTGTCATTATTACAGTAACAGTGCATATTTTTAGCACCGATTACTGTAGTAATGTCACTGGTTCCCCCAAAAGTGTCAAAAATGTCAGTTAGTGGTCTGATCTGTCTGCCGCAATGTCGCAGTCCTGCTAAAAATTGCTAATCGCCGCCATTACTAGTAAAAAATAAATGAATAAATAAAAAGGAGATAAATCTTTCCCCTAGTTTGTAGATGTGATTACGTATGCCCAAATCAGTGAAAATATGATTATTGGGATTTTTTTTTACCAAAAATATATAGCAGAATACAAATTGGCCTAAAATTATGAAAAAACTAGGATTGGGAATGTTATATAGCAGAACGTGAAAAATATTGTTTTTTTTTTCAGAATTGTTGCTCTTTTTTTGTTTATAGTGCAGAAAATAAAAAAATCGCACAGGTGATCAAATACCACTAAATCAAAGCTTTATTTGTGGGGAAAAAAGAACATCAATTTTATTTGGGTACAGTGTCGCACGACCGTGCAATTGACCGTTAAACAAAGTAACGCAGTGCCGAATCACAAAAAATGGCCTGGTCATTAAGGGGGAAAATCCTCTGGTCTAGAAGTGGTTAAAGAAAACCCACTTTGCCACTAAAATGTAATGTATTGCATCTTAGCAGTTTACCAATTCATAGATTTTTTTTATGTTAATTTTTTCACCAGGTGATCCTGCCAGTAACACACTTCCTGTTTTACTGTGACCACTATGGCCTGCCGTACTGTATCTATAGAGAAGTGGTGTTGTCATCCTAGGCTCAGTTCTTATTAAGCGTTAGGCAGGGTTGATAACACAACCTGCAATTTCTGTACAGCAGAAGTTCTGAGCTCAATGGATTTCCAGCAGGACCAACCGGTATTTTTTCTGTACTTACATCATGTTTAAAGAGACAAAAGATGTGGAAATTTGCATGTACCTGAGTGAACAAAATACTTAAAATTGTTCAATGTCTAGCAGAAAATGTCCAATGCCTATCTATTAGAAAGAAAAAAAATACTTACATGGAGTACATTAATGCTAAGTTGTTGAAAATTACGAGACCTCAACTCCTGCTTTCTCTGCTGATTTTCATGATATTTTTCCTCTGCAAGCTGCCTAAAATACAAGATGTAAATTTCAGTTTTCAAAGCTTCTTTGAATCTGAAATGCTATTTTTTCTTACATAGTAAAGAAAATTATATTGTACTTAATACGTCTTCAATATTTCAGGACTTAGTAAACAAAGAGTATCCACCCCATTTGCACAGTTCCTACTCAAAACAGGCCTTGGATCCTGGTGCCGGGATTTAGTGCAAACAATCGAATCCTTAAAGTGGTTGTAAAGGCAGAAGGTGTTTTATGTTCATGCATTCTATGCATTAAGATAAAAAAAAAACTTCTGTGTGCAGCATCTCCCTTCAGCCCCCCTAATACCTACCTGAGCCCCATCCAGATCCAGCCATGTTGCCTGAGAGCCTCAGCTATCTGGAACTCTCTCTCCTCATTGGCTAAAACACAGCAGGGAGCACCATTGGCTCCCACTGTTGTCAATCAAGGTCAGTGAGCCAATGAGAAGGGGCAGGGCTGAAATCCAGGTCCATGTCTGAATGGACACACAGAGCAGCAGCTCGGTTCAGGTGCCCCCCTAGCAAGCTGCTCGCTGTGCGGGCACTCAGTAGGAGGAAGGGGCCAGGAGCGCGATTGAGGGAGGAGAATCTGGGGTGCACTGTGCAAAACCACTGCATAGAGCAGGTAAGTATAACATGTTTGTTAATATTAAAAAGAAAAAGCAAGAGTTTAATATCACTTTAGTTACATAGTGAGGTTGAAAAAAGAAACCAGTCCATCCAGTTCAACATATGATGTGTGTGTGTTTACTGTTAACCATACATTGTATAACCCTGTATGTTGTGGTCTTTAAGGTGCCCATCTAAACGTTTTTTGAAACCATCGATGCTCCCTGCTGACACCACTACTTGTGGAAGAGAATTACACATCCTTACCGCTCTTACAGTAAAGAACCCATTACGCAGTTCAAGGTTAAACCGCTTTTCTTCTAGTTTTAGTGAGTGGCCACGTGTCTTATTGAATTCCCTTTCTCTGAAAAGTTTGTTCCCTATGCTAGGGTCACCAGTTTGATATTTGTACACTGATATCATATCTTCTCCAGAGAGAATAAGTTCAATGCTTTAAGACTTAACCATTAACCTATAGTATATCTTAAGCCATCTTTCCTTAAGCCCTAAAGCTGGGTACACACACGATCCAAATTGGGGGCGGTTCAACAGGAACCAGCTGACATTCGGACAGTGTGTAAAGCTGCCTGTCCAACAGATGCCGGTCTCATGACTGGCTTCTGTGGAATGGTCTTGCTAGAAAACCAACATTTGACCAACAGCCATTGGCTGCGAGCGCTGATCAGTGTGTTCTGGCAGGGGGGTCATCAGGGGGGTCATCAGTGTGTTCTGGCAGGGGGGCATCACTGTGTTCTGGCAGGGGGGCATTCCCCCTGTTAGAACACAATAACACAGTGGGGATGATCGCCACACTAACATCGCTTATTATGTATAAGTATGGCGACCTCTCTGGGTTTTTTTTTTGTTCAGCCTGCTGGGTTGAACAGGAAAAAATATTAATAAATTATGCGTGTACCTAGCCAAACACTTAAATAGACCACGTCGTCAGATCATGAATTTTAACAAAAATGTTTTAATAAGATTATGCGTGCAGTTAATTGATTTTATGCATATTTATTACTTGGAAAAGCCTCCCTTGTGTAGACATCCAAAAGCCCTAAGACTGCTGCTTAAAAAATGGCAGCCCCAGCAGGATCAGAGCTGTCACTCAACTGACACTATAGTATTATATTATTCCCCTTTACTTCTGGCTTCTATATAAAAGGTTATGTAGGGAGGTGAGGGGATTCTGGGCCAGCACAGAATGTAATTACACACTCCCAGAAGAGGAGAGGGCTATGACATGCAAGGAGGGAGGATCTGTGCTAGGGAATTGACTTTTCTGCATTAGTCACATTTTCTAACAAGTGCAAAGCCACACTGCAAGTTAAAAAAAAATAAAAAATTATAGAAAGGAACAACACTGCAAACATATATTTAAAATACTTTGTTTTTTTGTGTGTTTAAGCTGGCAACAGTCTATTTATCTTAACCCATAAGGCTCCGTTCACACCTAGGCGTCCTGGATCTCGGTCCGAATCGCTGCGATTCTGCCCGCGATCCTGAATAATAGCAAATTGTGGGACGCCTGTGCAATCCCCTTCACTTCCAATTGCACCCCAATCAAGGTGCAATTTTGCCGCGATTATTGCCCGACGAGTCATGGCAAAATCACGCAAACAGAAGCGCCTGTCATCCAAAAGAAGTTCTTGTACTTCTTTTACCGGGATACCTAGATGTGAATGGAGCCTAAAATTAAGCCTTTGATGCTTTGTTCACGCAGGATATAGCAGTAAGTAGACTATAGCCACAACCTCGCCAGTAGTATGCATTTACCTTCTCTTTACTGCCTAGCTTCTCTGCTTGGCTGAGCACAGAAAATACCTGCTACTTCCAGGTAGGGGGAAGCATGTTATCCTCCGATGTGAACACATTGGTGCTTGGTGATTGGCCACTCAGACACCCAGCACAGTTACATGGGGTGGGGGAGTCCGAAGCCCTGTGTATCTTCTCTTCTTTCCCAGAGGCCAAATAGAGCAGTGGTAGGTACACAGAAAGGTACATACAAGCTGCTGCTAAAATCACAATTAAATCAGAACTGTTGCTTTGAAAAGTAAAGTAAGTTCCCTTCAACAATTACCATCATTGCCATCACCACTACCACATTCTAGTCCCCCCAAAAAAAAAACTAAATGTGAACCATAGCAGTAACAGAATGTAAACCTTACTATGCCCCAACACTAGAGGTCTTGAAAGTGTGTTGCGAAAATGCAAGGTAGAGGTGTAACAGATTGGACAAAATGCTACATGTAGGGTTTTTTGTCCTTTTGGTGCATTGGCAGCCCATTCAAAATACACTATATTGTCAAAAGTATTGGGACGCCTGCCTTTACACGCACAGGAACTTTAATGGCATTCCAGTCTTAGTCTGTAGGGTTCAATATTGAGTTGGCGCACCCTTTTGCAGCTATAACAACTTCAACTCTTCTGGGAAGTCTGTCCACAAGGTTTAGGAGTGTTTCTATGGGAATGTTTGACCATTCTTCCAGAAGTGCATTTGTGAGGTCAGCAGTGGCGCCGCCCCCCTACCCCTAAAAAAAAGAAAAAAAATGACAAAGCGAACAAATAAAGTTTTACAAAAAAAAAATTGGGTTCGCCGGCCTCTGTAATGGAAGTGGTGGCTAGGGGGGGGGGGTGGGGTTACATCCCAGAAAAGATGCCGATCGGCAGCCTTCTGGGGGCGTAACCCGAGCGCAAGTCTTTGCGATTGGACACCCCCACTTTCTGATATCCTGGCAATCATCATCCAGGTCATCCGATCCCTGACGTCACAATGGGGGCGGTGCCGGTGCGTGAGTCAGTCACTCACCGTCAACGCCGCTCGGAGGACGAGGGACGAGGGAGAAGCCGCTCACCTTCCTGCCACCGCCGCCGCCGCAGAGAGGACGGACTGGATCAAGGAGGGAAGAACCCGCCGCCGCCGCCAGGTAAGTGCATTAAATTGAAGGGAGCACGCACGCTGGTCTCTGCATTGATTGGGGGACAATGCTGTCGGCACTCTGCATTTATTGGGGTACAATGCTGTGGGCACTCTGCATTTATTGGGGTACAATGCTGTGGGCACTCTGCATTTATTGGGGTACAATGCTGTGGCACTCTGCAATCATTGGGGTACAATGCTGTGGGCACTCTGCATTTATTGGGGTACAATGCTGTGGGCACTCTGCATTTATTGGGGTACAATGCTGTGGGCACTCTGCAATCATTGGGGTACAATGCTGTGGCACTCTGCAATCATTGGGGTACAATGCTGTGGGCACTCTGCATTTATTGGGGTACAATGCTGTGGGCACTCTGCATTTATTGGGGTACAATGCTGTGGCACTCTGCAATCATTGGGGTACAATGCTGTGGGCACTCTGCATTTATTGGGGTACAATGCTGTGGGCACTCTGCAATCATTGGGGTACAATGCTGTGGCACTCTGCAATCATTGGGGTACAATTCTGTGGCACTCTGCAATCATTGGGGTACAATGCTGTGGCACTCTGCAATCATTGGGGTACAATTCTGTGGCACTCTGCAATCATTGGGGTACAATGCTGTGGGCACTCTGCAATCATTGGGGTACAATTCTGTGGCACTCTGCAATCATTGGGGTACAATTCTGTGGCACTCTGCAATCATTGGGGTACAATGCTGTGGGCACTCTGCAATCATTGGGGTACAATTCTGTGGCACTCTGCAATCATTGGGGTACAATTCTGTGGCACTCTGCAATCATTGGGGTACAATGCTGTGGGCACTCTGCAATCATTGGGGTACAATTCTGTGGCACTCTGCAATCATTGGGGTACAATGCTGTGGGCGCTCTGCAATCATTGGGGTACAATGCTGTGGGCACTCTGCATTTATTGGGGTACAATGCTGTGTCACTCTGCAATCATTGGGGTACAATGCTGTGGCACTCTGCAATCATTGGGGGACAATGCTGTGGGCACTCTGCAATCATTGGGGGACAATGCTGTGGGCACTCTGCAATCATTGGGGACAATGCTGTGGCGCTCTGCAGTGATTGGGGACAATGCTGTGGCGCTCTGCATTGAAAGGGGCATGCACGCTGAACTCTGCATTGTGGGGGCACAGCACAGTGTTCATTGCATTGAAGGGGGCACAGCACAGTGTTCATTGCATTGAAGGGGGCACAGCACAGTGTTCATTGCATTGAAGGGGGCACAGCACAGTGTTCATTGCATTGAAGGGGGCACAGCACAGTGTTTATTGCATTGAAGGGGGCACAGCACAGTGTTTATTGCATTGAAGGGGGCACAGCACAGTGTTCATTGCATTGAAGGGGGCACAGCACAGTGTTTATTGCATTGAAGGGGGCACAGCACAGTGTTTATTGCATTGAAGGGGGCACAGCACAGTGTTTATTGCATTGAAGGGGGCACAGCACAGTGTTCATTGCATTGAAGGGGGCACAGCACAGTGTTCATTGCATTGAAGGGGGCACAGCACAGTGTTTATTGCATTGAAGGGGGCACAGCACAGTGTTTATTGCATTGAAGGGGGCACATCACAGTGTTCATTGCATTGAAGGGGCACAGCACAGTGTTTATTGCATTGAAGGGGGCACAGCACAGTGTTCATTGCATTGAAGGGGGCACAGCACAGTGTTCATTGCATTGAAGGGGGTACAGCACAGTGTTCATTGCATTGAAGGGGGCACAGCACAGTGTTTATTGCATTGAAGGGGGCACAGCACAGTATTTATTGCATTGAAGGGGGCACAGCACAGTGTTCATTGCATTGAAGGGGGCACAGCTTCAAAGTCACGCAATTTTTTTACTGCGTTTTTTGGCGCGAAGCAATACCTATTACATTTTTCTTTTTGCGCCCCCCCAAAAATTTTGAGCACCAGCCGCCACTGGAGGTCAGGCACTGATGTGAATGAGAAGGTCTGGCTCACAGTCTCCCCTCTAATTTATCCCCACGTTTTTCTATCGGGTTGAGGTCAAGACTCTGTGCAAGCCAGTCAAGTTCCTCCACCCTGAACTCGCTCATCCATGTCTTTATGGACCTTGCTTTGTGCATTGGTCCAAATCATCTGGTGGAGGGGGAATTATTGTGTGGGGTTGAATATATGATACACACAAGGTGTACTAAGCTGCGCTCACCTTTAAACGTGCAAATATGTGGTATATTAAAATTATCTTATAAAGTGCATAGTAACAAATCAACAACTGTATAAATGGTCAACTATATAAATAAATAAATGCATAAAACAATATAAAAAATATGCATAAAAAATATATATGATTAAAGTGCATCAATGGAGTGAGACAAAAAAGTTCAAAGTGATAAGTCCCAATATGCGGATGTATCAATAAAGATATATCTCCAAGGAAAAAAAACTCTTCACATGGTAAACCTTGAACCCTTCACCATCTAGGCACCACTGTGTGAGTGTGCTTACCAGAAAGCACAGACCCCTTAATTACAGGGGGTCAATGCAAGCAGGATCAGTCAACACGACCAGAATCCGGGTATATAAGACCAAAGCCCTCTGGAGTGGTCCCCTTCACAGCCTCCTGTACACCACAGAACTCCACACTCCTCCTCCTTATGCTCCTCAGCAGTATGAAAACAAAGGAATGACCAGGATAGTGAAGTACGTATAGACAGTTTAATGTAAAATAAGGTGGACACACTTACATCAGGGTCATAAAAACAGGCATATAGAACTTGAGATCCAAGATTGGACACAGGATGGTAACCGCTTCCGCGTTCACTGGTCCTCTCCAGACAGTCTCAAAAATGGCAGTGATAGCAGGGTGATCGTATCCCAATATTCCCGACCGGTTTCGTCGGCTCGTATGGCCGTCGTTTTCAAGGGTCATGTGTCCAATCTTGGATCTCAAGTTCTATATGCCTGTTTTTATGACCCTGATGTAAGTGTGTCCACCTTATTTTACATTAAACTGTCTATACGTACTTCACTATCCTGGTCATTCCTTTGTTTTCATACTGCTGAGGAGCATAAGGAGGAGGAGTGTGGAGTTCTGTGGTGTACAGGAGGCTGTGAAGGGGACCACTCCAGAGGGCTTTGGTCTTATATACCCGGATTCTGGTCGTGTTGACTGATCCTGCTTGCATTGACCCCCTGTAATTAAGGGGTCTGTGCTTTCTGGTAAGCACACTCACACAGTGGTGCCTAGATGGTGAAGGGTTCAAGGTTTACCATGTGAAGAGTTTTTTTTCCTTGGAGATATATCTTTATTGATACATCCGCATATTGGGACTTATCACTTTGAACTTTTTTGTCTCACTCCATTGATGCACTTTAATCATATATATTTTTTATGCATATTTTTTATATTGTTTTATGCATTTATTTATTTATATAGTTGACCATTTATACAGTTGTTGATTTGTTACTATGCACTTTATAAGATAATTTTAATATACCACATATTTGCACGTTTAAAGGTGAGCGCAGCTTAGTACACCTTGTGTGTATCATATATTCATTACACGTTTTTTACGATTGAGTTGCAGCTCCCTAGATTATTGGTTTACACCATTACACTGTGCACATTTTACACTATTATTGATTCCTAACAAATAATTCACTTACTCACTAGCACATATACATTACTTATTTATACAGCACGTTTGCACTTTATCCAACAAGCGCAGGTACTTTTGGCGCTTAACGTCATTCGTTTACCATTGTGTGGGGTTGTTTTTCAGGGTTTGGGCTTGGCCCCTTAGTTCCAGTGAAGGGAACTCTTAAGGCACAAGCATACCAAGACATTTTTGGACAATTTCATGCTCAGAACTTTGTGGGAACAGTTTGGGGATGGCCCCTTCCTGTTCCAACATGACTGTACACCAGCGCACAAAGCAAGGTCCATAAAGACATGGATGAGCGAGTCTGGGGTGGAGGAACTTGACTGGCCTGCACAGAGTCCTGACCTCAACCCAATAGAATGCCTTTGGGATGAATTAGAGCTAAGACTGCAAGCCAGGCCTTCTTGTCAGTGCCTGACCTCACAACTGCATTTCTGGAGGAACGGTCAAACATTCCCATAGACACACTCCTAAACCTAGTGGACAGCCTTCTCAGAAGAGTTGAAGCTGTTATAGCTGCAAAGGATGGGCCAAAGCAAAATTGAACACTACAGACTAAGACTGGGATGCCATTAAAGTTCCTGTGCATGTAAAGGCAGGCGCCCCAATTCTTTTGACAATATAGTGTATATATACATGGCAAAGTGTGAATGTGCAATGAATGACCCCTAAATGTCCCCTCAGCATACAATAGGAGACTCTCTGTGACAAAAGCATAGGGGTCTTGCATTGAAACCACACAGCACCAAAATCCCAGTGTCAGGGCACAGTAGCCCATACAAATCATATGTACTGTACATACAAGCATTTATTTACAGTTTTCAGATAAAATGAGTGCATATAATTTTCCCTTTGGTATACCCTATCCTTAAACAACCTTCAGTGTAAACAAAGGGTGTAATACATTTTAATTCTAAAGTATAAATCAAAGAAACATTTTACTAGGTAAAAAAATTACATTCTGTATAATTATGGAAACATTCACTGAAAACAGACCACCCAGTCAGTTTCTTAATATGTTTTGGTTTGCAATTTGTCTCCATGCTCTTAACCACCCTTATTATATAAAAAACATTATTTATTACGGTAAATGTCTTTGTGATGCCCAGTGGTTCTTTGTTCCATGGAATAAAAATGTTTATTCATAAAATCTTTACATTGATCTTTCCTCAGTTTTGATGCATGTTTACCTCCCTATGAATTCACCAGGGGATAAGAACAATTGTTAAGTGTACAATATTGTACAATTATTTTGTCTTTTGTTTGTTTAAGTCAAACTGTTAGGTTTACAGAAGTATATAAACTCTCATTACTGGTAAAATGAAGGTGGTTTCTACAACTACTTCTATTTGTTGTCAATAAAAATCCTTTATGACTAAAGCGGTAGTAAACCCAAAAGCAAACATTTATGATTTTGCAGCTTACCAATTCTTAGATATGGTGGCTGTATTCATTTTCTTTTTTAGGCTTTCTTTTATTTTCATCTGGTGATCCTAACAGTAAGTCTGTTGTTTTTTAACAGATCAAGCTGTCCTGCAGATATAGCAGTTAAAGAGTTGAGACTAACCATTCACCACTGACAGAGGTGCATTACAATGATAAGATTTTATTAATTTATGTCAAACCTTTATTCCAACAGATTAAAATAAAAACAGTTTTCTGTAATTGCTTAGAAATGTTAGCTGGAGTTTGGCTTCAATGTGTTAGTGTATTTAAGTTTGCTAGTGCATATAGCTCTCCTCTGCCCTAGATTAACACTGTAGCTGTCAAAAGGTGTCTCTGTTGCTCATTCATCCAGTGTGGGCACCCAAATACAGGAGGTGTGTAACTGGCCAAATCACTAGGTAAAAGCAAGAGGAGAAAAGCCTAAAAAAAGAGATAAAATGCAGCCACCACATCTAATGATTGGTAAGGTGCAACATATTACATGGTTGGCTTATGTGTAATATTGATTTAGCCCCTGTTCACACCGGTGCAACTTGTCATGCGACTTGACAGTTCCAAATGGCATGACAAGTCGCACGCTATTGTTGGCAATGGAACCATTCAAATTGGTGCGACTCTGACTTTGCGGCGCCGTACTGATTAAAAGAAAAAAGGTTCCTGCGCTAGTTTATGCAATTTTAGGTGCGACTTTTTAGGTGCGACTTGCATAGACATCTGTGCATGAGGTCGCACAGATGTCAGCCAAGTAGCACCTGAAATCGAGCTGACCTGCTACTTTGAAAGTGAAGTGAAGCAGCACGATTTCAAAGTAGCATTAATGCGAATCAGGGTTAAAAGTAGATCTTACCCCAGTCACTGAATATATAAACTTTAACATGTTAATGCACTGTGAGAAGTTGCTTTGAGTTGTTTTAACCACTTGCCGACCAGGCCATAGCCGAATGAAGGCTACAGCGCGGTCGGCTTATTCATACCTCAATTATGCCCATCCGTGCCACATCCATGCCTCATGCCTGCCACATCCATGCCACATCCATTCCTCACCCGTGCCACATCCATGCCTCACCCGTGCCACATCCATGCCCATCCGTACCACATCCAAGCCTCATCCGTGTCACATATATACCTCATCCGTGCCACATCCATGCCCATCCGTGGCACATCCATGCCTCATCCATGCCCATCCGTGCCACATCCATGCCTCATCCGTGCCACATCCATGCCTCATCTGTGCCCACCCATGCCAATTCAGTGCTCATCCGTGGCTCATCCATGCCACATTCGTGCTCATCCATGCCACATCAGTGCTCATACATGCCACGTCAGGAAATAGGCACATGTCCGGTTCTCTCCCCTCCTCGCACGCTGTACACAACGATCGGTACAGTGTGCGAGGACAGGAGAGAGACTTAAGCTACACTCATCCTCTGCCTCCTCCATACCTCAATTATGCCCATCTGTGCCACATCCATGCCTCTCCCATGCCACATCCATGCCACACCTATGCCTCATCCGTGTCACATCCACGCCCATCCGTGCCACATACATGCCTCATCCGTGCCACATCCGTGCCCATCAGTGCCACATCCACTCCACTCAGTGCTCATCTGTGCCACATCATTGCTCATCTGTGCCACATCCATGCCACATCATTGCTTATCTGTGCCACAACCATGCCACATCAGTGTCATCCGTGCCACATCAGTGACACTACAGTGCTCATCAGTGCCTCACAAAATTGTAATAGGAAGTCAGGAAATGAGAGGTGCTCCCTGCATGTTGGGTCTCCTTATGTGGCCAGGCTGTGTAAAAGTCTCACACATGTGGTATCGCCATACTCAGGAGGAGTAGCAGATTGTATTTTTGGGTGTCATTTTTGCTATGTACATGCTATGTGTTAGAAATATCTTATAAATGGACAACTTTGTGAAAAAAAAATGTGTTTATTTTCTTTCCACATTTTCCAAAAACTTGTGGAAAAAAATTACGTGTTCAAAAGACACATTATGCCTCCTAGATTATGTGTTGGGGTGTTTCCTTTCCAAAATGGGGTCATTTTGTGGGCGTTTCCATTGTCCTGGTGCTCCAGGGCCTTCAAAATTGTGATAGGTCATCAGGACATTATATGTGTAATTTTTGCTCCTAGAACACCTGGAGGTACTACTTGGATGTTGGGCCTCTGTATGTGGTCAGGCTGTGGAAAAGTCAAACACATGTGGTATCCCCATACTCAGGAGGAGTAGCAGAATGCAATTTGGGGTGTAGTTGCAAGTATGCCTATACAGTGTGTGAGAAATAACTTGGTAATATGACCATTTTGTGAAAAAAGAAAAAAGAAATCTTCATTTTGCAAAGAATTGTGTAAAAAAAATTACAACTTCAAAAAACTCACCACGCCTCTTACTAAATACCTTGGAATGTCTGCTTTCAAAAAAATGGGTCATTTGGGGGGTATTTGTACTTTACTGGCTTCATCCGGTACATCATCACATCAGTACATCAGGTGTGATACATTTTCAATGATTGGCACGATAGCTTGAAAACTCTATAACCTTCACAAAGACCAAGTGATATAAACTTATTTGGGCTATTTTTACCAAAGATATGTAGCAGTATAAATTTTGGTCAAAATTTATGAAGGAAAAATACTAAATTTGCAAAATATGTAGCAGTATACATTTTGGTTAAAATTTATGAAGGAAAAATACTAAATTTGCAAAATTTTAAAACCGAAACAAAGAAAAATGCATTTTCTTACAAAGTTTTCGGGTTTTTTCATTTATAGCACAAAATATAAAAAACCCAATGATGATTAAATACCACCAAAAGAAAGCTCTGTTTATGTGAAAAAAAAGGATGAAATTTTCATATGGGTACAGTGTTGCCAGAGTAATTGTCATTCAAAATGTGAGAGCACTGAAAGCTGAAAATTGGTCTGGTTAGGAAGAGGGTTTAAGTGCCCTGTAGGTAAGTGGTTAAATCTGCACAGAATACCTAGTGATTCTGCCATAAAAGTTCTTGTTCAAGCACTTGTATTTTAAAGCGGTATTAAAGTGAAAAAAAAAAAAATTGCAAGCAAGTAGGCTTCTTTATTTAAGAAAAGACATTCTAATCTTTTCTGAAATAAAACAAACTTACCTGCATGTTAGCAATCTTCTTTAGGATGTACACTGAGTTGCACATGAATGTGTACATTCTTTGCGCACCTTGGTGCACTAATGATGTATTTTTGTTAGTTACGTCATTCCTCTACCAACCACGCAAGATGGCCAAGACCTGGAAGAAGTCAGGGAAAAGATGTCGCCACCAGCAAGGGAGTTCATGCATGTCACATCACTAAAACAGAGATGAGTATTGCTGAACTTTAGTTCCACTTCCCTCCCCTAAGCCTAACATCATGTAATTACAATGTAAAAAGTATAGCCTCCATTGACCACTGAGACTGAATGATGGGATGGGATTAGCATTTCGAGAGGGCAGGACCTATTCTCAACTTTGAGAGAAGTTAAGGCTCTTGGACAGTGGTGGCCCATCCATTAGGGGCACAGGGGCCCCCCCTATCCATGCGTCCAGCCCCCTAATCTACATGCAGGGCGCCGAACGCATGGATTCCAATGGGGTTTTTTTTTTTTGAAGCACGTGACTAGAGTCAGAGGCTCTAATAGGCTTCAAAAAAGGGTGGGCTCGGGCGCAGGGCACTGCGCCCTGAGCCCACCCAGTTGTGTGACAATAGCGAATGAACATTCGCTATTGTCACACGGATTCTCCTCCTGGCCAATCAGGAAGCGGGTCCTGAGACCTGTTTCCCGATTGGCCGAAAGGATAAACCATGCTATTGGCTGAGGAGGAGGAGGGAGGAGACTCAGGGGAAGCCTAACTCACAGAGGAGACTTAGGAGGAAGCCGCCGCCGCCTGCTCTCCACATGTCAGTCCAGGGTAAGTGACCCGGCGACGGGGGGGGGGGGTATGGTGTGCGGGCTGGAGCTGGTGGTATGGGGGGGGGCTATGGTGTGGTCTGTCTGCATCCCCCCCCCCCCGGCCCCATGAAGCACCAGCCGCCACTGCTCTTGGACTTGAATACACTATGGTGGACCAGTCATTTTCAATGACTATTTACTTTTTTAAAGCTTGCATTTATCTGAAGCTGAGTTTTGAGAGAAGAGTTTTACTTCTACTGAATTCTGAATTCAGAAACATTAGGAACCTAAAGAGGTAATGAGGGCAAAGTGGGCTTACAAGTCTTATTCATGTCATGTGATATGTACATATTTCTTACTTCAGCCTTCTCGCCTTCTCATCTGCAGCGCTCTGCTTTCGTAGCCTCATTCTTTCTCTTGGGGTCATTTTCTGGACCTCAGAAAGCTCACGAAGAGTTTGAAGATGGAACTTTCTCTGACTATAAAAAAAAAAACACAAATGCAGTGCGCAGAGATTGTAATCTTTCCCATATTCACAGGAGAACAGTCCTCGGCAGGAAACCTACAGACGTCACTCCTTCACATCATTCTACAATATTAAAGTCTATTTCCCAGCTTAGTTTGAACATTATGTCAGCTTAACGGACTCAAAGCACCAAGCATTAATAATGACACTGCAGGTGAACCATGAATAATAAGTATAATTTGCTTAAATAACTTTCATTTCACTGTAATCTGTTTAAGTCTTACTTTGAAAAATGACATTGGGTAAAAATAATTATGGAAAAAATCAACGTAAATCACAGAAATGACAGGCCATAGAATGAACCACAGGTTACTCAAAAAAAAAAAAAAGCCTCAAAAGGTCATTATTGTAAAATGTCCATTAGGTAAAAATAATGCATATGATGCATTCATGGGAAGTGCAGATTATTTTTACATCAACGTATAAAATGTTTGTTTTTCTTACAGGCACAGTTTTCTTATTAAATCTAAGCTAGTGGCAGCGGGAGTCTAGAATGCAATACTTATGGGTAATTAGACATGTTAGTTATAATGTAGAGACATATTCTGTGAAAAAGACCTATTAAAGCAAGCAATTTTTAGGATTGAGTCTCCAAAAGCTAATATTAGTTTGTGGGTGATTATCAGTTTGTAGATGTATGTGCTACATATTCAATCTCTTAGCAGGATCGCTACACTTTTGCTCCCAGCTTTACCCAATTGCATCTGCACTCTGTAGGATTTCTGTTATGACAAATTTTGTCAATAATAGTTATGTAGGGAAATATATATTGAAATACAAATATACACTCACCGGCCCCTTTTTTTTTACCTAAAAAAGGGGCCGGGGGAAACGTATATTTGTATTTCAATATATATTCCCCTACATAACCATTATTGACAAAATTTGTCATAACAGAAATCTTAGCGCCGGTTCACATTACCGCGATGCTACTTGCAGGGGCGACCTCCGAGATCGCGGTGCGAGCAGCGCGCCGCGACCTCGGAGCGGCCGCCACGGACTTCATAACATTGAAGTCTATGGCGGTCGCCTCCTGGTCGCCCCAAAGAAGCGACGGACCCTTTTTCTAGGTCGGAGCGACTTGTGTCGCTCCTATTAGAACGGGTCCGCAGCTTCCCTATGGGAGGCGACCTGCGGCGACCTGTGAGGCGACCAGGTCGCCTCACAGGTCGCCCCAGTGTGAACCGGCACTTACAGAATGCAGATGCAATTGGGTAAATCTACACCTTGCTAGTACCAGGTTGGACCCCCTTTTGCCTTCAGAACTGCCCTAATTCATCATGGCATAGATTCAACAAGGTGTTGGCAACATTCAGACTGAAACTAGAGGACTACATTCTCTCGATGCGGCCATGCGTTACAGATCACTCTATGCTCCAGGGAATCTCCTAGGATTCCATTTCTGCTTATCCGTGGCTTGACTCCCCTTCTCTCCCCAACTCCCGGTGGGAAGAGTTGCACACGCTAAAGGAGGAAGGATTTTTCTTTTATATTGTGTCATGTCAACTATTGGAACAGTTGTATGGACGTTGAGAAATATTTAGTGATATATGAGAAGATTCTAACCATAGCATCAACTACTCATATCTGTGTTTCTCCTGATGCAGCGAACTACTGATTTAGTGAAATGCATTGAGATCGATACAGCACAGACTGATAATTACAGAGTATCAGAATGTCAGAAATAGTTGAAGTTATATCTTGTATGTATTCTATTTTTTATTGGTGAATGTCATTGGCATTGTTAAGACTTTCTCATGTTGTATTTTTATATGTATTTTTCATGTAATAAATTTATGTATTTTTAATGCATGGTGTGTGTCTCTTCAAAGTCCCGTGGGCCTCTAGTTTCTGTCTTTAGGTACATTTTTGGGACTGAGACACACATGTATTCCGCATATATCATGGTCTTTTTGTATGTTGGAAACATTCCTTTGGTCTATATTGACATGATGGCATCACACAGTTGCTGCAGATTTGTCGGCTGCACATCCATGATGTGAACCTCCCGTTGCACCACATTCCAAAGGTGCTCTATTGGATTGAGATCTGGTGAATGTGGAGGCCATCAGAGTACAGTGAACTCGTTGTCATGTTCAAAAAACCAGTTTGGGATGATTTGAGCTTTGTGACATGGTACACTATCCTGCAGGAAGTAGCCATCAGAAGATAAGTACACTGTAGTCATAAAGGGATGGACATGGCCAGTGACAATATTCAGGTAGGTCGTAGCGTGTAAACAATGCTCAATTGGTACTAAAGGGCCCAAAGTGTGGCAAGAAAAAATCTCCCACACCATTACACCCCCACCACCAGCCTAAACAGTTGATACAAGGCAGGATGGATCCATGCTTTTATGTTGTTTACGTCAAATTATGATCCTACCATTTGAATATCGCAGTTGAAATTAAGACTCATCAGACCAAGCAACATTTTTCTAATCTTCTATTGTTCAATTTTGGTGGCCTGTGCTAATTCTAGCCTCAGTTTCCTGTTCTTGGCTGACAGGAGTGGCATCTAGTGTGGTCTTCTGCTTCTGTAGCCCATCTGCTTTAGGGTTCAATTTGTTGTGGATTCAGAGATGGCTTTTTCCATACCTTGGTTGTAACAAGTGGTTATTTGAGTTACTGTTGCCTTTCTATCATCTTGAATCAATCTGCCCATTCTCCTATGACCTCAACAAGTCATTTTCGTCCACACAACTGCTGCCCACTGGATGCCTAAATGCACTGAGTTGCTGCCATGTGATTGGCTGATTAGCAATTTGTGCTACCAAGCAACTGAATGGGTGTACCTAATAAAGTGGCCGGTGAGTGTATATTTATTTGGGGAAAATTGTAAGACAGCTGGTTGCATGCTTTACAAAGCCTCTTAGCGATCTATAATATGAACAGACCTCATGCCTTTAAGTTTGAATATTTA
Source organism: Pelophylax lessonae (assembly GCF_965119305.1). NCBI lineage: Eukaryota > Metazoa > Chordata > Amphibia > Anura > Ranidae > Pelophylax > Pelophylax lessonae. The sequence goes on along the minus strand of NC_138772.1, from coordinate 173,276,642 downwards.
ACAACCTTGGAAAAAATACCTATATGTTGGTATATTGATCATTCCCACAAAGCCATTCCCATTCATGAACAGGAGCCTTTTACAAGCAGCTATTCACAACAAGAAATTGGTATGTACAACCATACCGCAGCACAGGAATTTAGTATACGGGAACAAAGATCATGAAAGGTAATACTTGGTTCGTTTTTTGCATAGAAATGGAAATTAACATTGACTGTTTGGTAATACTATAATAATGATGGCTGAGAATTGAGAATACTTGAGCACAAATATTTGTTATGTTGGCTTGGTGACCCGATTAGTCAGTTGAATTCCACTCCAGGTCTTGCCATCTGTCAACAGGCTCCGTGCAGGTCGTGGTTCCAATGTTCTCCCTTCTGTCTCCACGGAGGACTACTTTACGATCCTGCGTGGGATCCTCCACACAGCCCATCCAGGCACAGACTGTCTCCCTGTATAAATCCTGTGAGTTGAACCTGTCAGTATGTTTTTTATGATAAACTGTTTTACGCTATTGGTTGCTTGGCACCTTTTAACCTTCCCTTCTTCTATTCCAGTGTGGGTTGCATGACCCAGGAGAAGGCTACCTGTTTCCAACAGATATTATAGACATTTCCAACTGACTTTTGTCTTGTATTCCTATCCAGACAGAATATTAAGAGACAAATTTTCATATATATGTGCGCACATGTGCATAATTTTATTTTTACTTTTATTTTTATTTTTCATTTATATCAGTTTGGACATTCCATTTTTCAATTTTTAGACTTTTCACTAGACAGGCTAGGGTAACGCTGGAAATTTCTGTTTGCTTGCGTCTGCATTTATGTTGAATAAACTTTTTCCATTTTATAGTCACTATGTGAAAAACTGTTCAGAGAACCGAAATCTATTTTTAAGATGTTGTCATAGAGGCTTATTGATGTATAAAACGGTGTGCCTATCTATTACTTTAAACAATAAAAGTTTACACTTTACTGTACTAAGCAGAATTTAACCTGTGCTTCTCACAGGGTTCACTGAAAAAAAGTATCTGGATTTTAGGAATAAGGGCATAAGAAGTTTCCTAATCAACCAACATGGTATCATTTCAAATGCTACTTAATGAAGGTAATTTCTGATATACAGAAATACCCAGCTGTGTAAAATGACCAGATAGAAAAAAACAATAGGCTCTTATTTTTATTTTATTACTTACACAGCATTTCTAATTTGGTCAGCTTCTTTTTGACAAATAATGGTTTTGTCATTTTCAAGTATGGATCCATAAAGCTTCCATTGTACTTTCTAAAAAAAAAAAAAAAAACAGCAACATTACATAAACATGATCCACCAATGTGAGGTGTACAACATAGAATGTCTAACAATGAACAGAGGTTATCAGGGCTTTTTTTACCCAGAGAATAGGTGTAGGAACTCCCCTTTTCAGAGCGACCCCTTGTCTCCACCCCTACCCACTTCGGAGCACCGTCCTTTAGTCCAACCTCCCAGTACTGCCCCTTTTAGAGAATACAGAACCAAGTAACATTTGTGGCACTAAGTAATTTGTAGGGAATTTGTTAATGATAATAAGAAAAGCCATAAAATAGATCCCCTGCAGCCAACAACGATTTGGATCCCCCCCCCCCAGCAACAATGGACTACCTGCAACACAATGCCCCCCCCAGCAACAATAGACCCCCAGCAGCAACAATAGATTTCCCTGCAGACAGCACAAATAGACCCTCCAGCAGCCAGCAACAATAGGACCCTCTCTCAACAGTAGATCCCTCCCAGCAACAATAGACCTCCCCTGCAACGATAGACAACCAAGACCACCAGCCACCACCTCCCTTCCCACGGCCACCCCCCACAACATTAGATCCCCTCCAGTGACATTAGATCCCCCAGCAGCATAAATAGACCTCCCCAGCAACAATAACCCCTTGTTTCCCACAAAAAGATCCCCTTTAGTGACAATAGAACACCCTGAAGCCAGCATCAATAGACTCTGCAGCACAACCCAGCACTCATTGCTATTACATACATTCAGTGCTGGAGGTGGCGGAACTGCGTTCCCCCATGGTACCGCTGAAAAAAAGCCCTGTAGGTTATTAAGAAAGTATACTCTTAAAAAATCTTTAATCAATATTTTGTGAGGTCATATTGAAAGAGTCTTTACCCTAAAGCAGGCTTGCCTACTATTTAGTAGTTGGAAGGAAGGCAAAGCACACAAATGAACCTGACTGCAGGTAGTAATGATGTCTCTACCCTCTTTTCATTGCTCAGTTTACCCAGGAAATAGTTTTCTGGCTTGTATAACCTAAATCACTATGCATCAAAGCAGAGCTAATCCCTAATCTTTATTACAAGCTCTTGATAAATTGCTAGTCACCTTCAAAGTCCAGATTCCATTTAGTGAACAGCAATAAAAATTTACCTACTGCCAAGAGCTTCAGCCTTTCTCAGGTTTTGATGCTGTGCTGTGTCTAAAAACATAAATTTTTTGTACTTACTGTAAAATATTTTTGAAGTATTGAGAGGCATTAGAATTTAGTAAATTAGACAATTGGTTTATAATGTCATCTACAGGTGTTTGGGACTGGCAAACTAAATGTGAAGCCAGTCCCTGTATAACACTGCCTGCAACGATTGTTTTTTGAGCCAAGCAGTACCTAAGGTCACTGACAGATGGCTGGGACCTATGTCCATCAATGGACTTCAAGAAAAAAAACTACAGTAAATACAAAAACGCTATTTTCTTTATTATCCATTGAGGAACATCAGAATTTAGAATTTTTAGACAATTGCAAAGTCCAAAAACAGTCCAACTCATTGGCAAGGACCACTCAAATATCCAACAGATGTGGAAATTATATTATAAATAGTATCTGAGGGGATAAACACTTGAACAAAGTCTAGAAGTAGGGCCTAGCGAACATGAAAATTGCCATCACCCAGGGGAAGGGTATAGCTGATCAAACTAGTGCTCCAGACCAAGACATGTAATCACCAGGAAGAGGAAACTTCTACCTGCAGGACAACAAATCATGCACAATAGAGAAAACAGGTGGAACAACAAACTAAATAAACAGGAGAAGAAAACTTGAACATGAGTTGGATGTGTTCATAGTTTAGTGAATAGGCAAATAAACTAGGCCAGATTGGGCAAAACATCCTGTATCCCTATGACCTCTGAATGATAAAATCCCTGAACAAGCCAGCAGGGATCCCAGTTGATATCACTGACCAAATATAGGGGAGGCTTTCAGATTCTGATAAGGGCTGAAGAGGTTCAAGTTCTTCAAAGGGATTCACTGCTTATGATGAAAATTACTCTTTTGTACAGATAAGTACAATATCGAATGAGATAGCATAACTACAGGTAAGAAATAGAGATCCATAGTGTGGGAAACTCACACAACCCTGAGAAAATGCACAATGGGGTGCAGTAATAACTAAAATAGAAGACTGGATTCAAAGGTCTAGAGTGAAAGCTACAAGAAGAAGCTTAAAAAATCCAAACTCCAAATAAGTAAACAACCAAGGGACCCAGCAGAAACAACATTCAGCCCCCACACTTTCAAAAATGGGGGTGTACCTTCAAGAAGAGAGTTGAACAGATGAGACAAAGAACATTGAGCATCCATATCTGTGTAAAAAGTAGGAGGTAGACTGTGATCATCGACGGGGTACTACTGTAGTAGTAGGTGAAGAACAGGGATCCACTGGCCCAACACAAGATCTCATGCATTGAGGCAGGCACACAGTTTAGGTGCCAGGGGATCCAGGAATGGCATTTTCAAGGTCAGGACAGAACAAACACCCATGCACAAGTAAATTAAATGTTCCTTAAAGTTGAACTAAAGACAAAACTTTTTTTTTTTTATTTTGGATAAAGTAAGGAAGGGTTATAACCCCTGTCAGTTTCTCTTTTGTCATCTAAATCCCATAGAGGAGATTTCCCTTCACTTTCTGTTTCATAGCCAAAACAGGAAGTGAGAGCAAATTCTTCCAAATTGAAGGAGTGTCATCAAGGTCACCAGAATTAGTATTGTCATTAGACGATTTCCCTCTATTCCAATTCTGGTGTCAACCCAAAATTTGAGATTTTCTTTTACTTTTATTTTTGATGACAATAGCAACCAGGACAAATCTAAAACTAAAAAAAAAAAAAAAAAGTTGCCTTTAGCTACAATTTAAGCATATCTCCAGTGTGCCAGGCACTAAGCTAAAGAATTCTACACATATGAACAGACATTTTGTTAATGCAAGACATAAGCTGAGATGCTTTTCAGAAATTATCACAGTTGAAATAAAGGGCTCCAGACAGATGTTCTATTAAAGCATCTGGATATGAGAGTTTTTTTCTGGACACGGAGTGGTCTCCACAGTGATATGGGTTTACAAATCTTTGTCACCATCAATAGAGGGTGGAGAGTCATTCCAGATAACTAAGACTGGGACTTGAGTAGTCTACTTTGGTAGTAAAATCCCTAAAGGTAGGAACTAGAGCTTCAGCTCGTCTGGTCCTACTCACTACATGAGTCCTCGGGAGACTGGGCCACACCAGAGTCTGTGCCACAGCTCTGGACCTAGAAAATGCTCTGCAGCTAACTAACACAGTAAACAATGCTCTAGAAAGCAACACAAAGCAGAGTCCGGTGCCCAAAGGTCACATTCCAGGCCAGGTCATTATCTCCATGCAGTGGGTCTGCAGAGCCCTCCGTGGCTGATTAACACAGAAAGCAAAGGTATGGAATGCGCCACTATGCAAAGCCCAGTCTCCAGTCCAGGGGAGCCCTGCAAATATTTGGTCCAGTGGGGTATGGGAATGGCCTCCAAAAGGTATTGCTAAGGATACACCAATCTGAACAGCCAAATAATACACATATCTGCAATGTATCAAGTATCTTGATTTAAAAAAATGATAAAAATAGGAATAAAATGTCTAGTAAGGAATATAGTTAGTAGAGCTAAGGAAAAGGTGTCAAACTTCCTTTGGAGAATCAGAGTGTTTTAAAGGGGCATACCGTGTTATACAGTTTTTTTTTCATTTTCCATTGTCCCATATTCCAGCAGGTGGCAGTATAACCCAATTAACCAAACAATTCAGTGTCCCCTAAAGGGAAAAAAGCCTAAAAATGAAAATGAATGCAGCCACCACATTAAAGGGTAGGCAAACTGCACTTTATTACATTTTTGGTTTAATAGCACTTTAAATATAGTTCATAGTGTTTATTTAAGTGTCCGATCATAAATAAAAACTTTGGAGTCTCAAGAAGAAACTTTTCTTTCCTGCTCAATTACAAGAACAAAGTAAATTTAGTGATTTTATAAAGCACACATAATTCAATTATAAGTACGTTTTCAGAAGAAAAACAATTCTTATTGCTCAAAGTAACCACTGCAATTCTCCTTTCTCATTTTCTAGTAAAACATGATTTGCAGGATATGATTGGTCCTTGTTAGCTACAAACACTTTTCATCATTATTCATAAATATTATGTGTGCTTCAGTAATGCGTTTAGTTCCTGTTCGGGCTGAATGATAATTACTTGGCTAGCAGCAATTTACCAGTTAACGGTATGAGGAGACATCGGGCAGTTTAGAAAGGAAACACTGACATGTAGATAAACTGAATCTACCGATAAAGTGTGTATTTTCTTGTACATCAACAAGCTTTACAAATATCTACAATGGAGTTTGGTTTGTTTAACTGAATTTTGCAATTACAGAGAGCAAACATGGTGTTATTTTCATGGATTTTATTTAATTAATCCGCAACACAAAAGCTGCTTCCAATGCTAAGCAAATACACTAACAGTAATCAGATTTTTAGAAATTCTTGCAGATAAATGATGCTCACTCACGATATAAACTACATACACCAGCAGTTAATGACAAATGACATTATACACAGCAGATAAATAAATTACATTAAAAGTCTATTCATCCTTTTCACTGGAAAATGAAATGTAATCATTAGATTTTCATTTTGTCTGTGCCACAGCATACGAAAATGTAGTCATTCTTTTTAAAAGACGTCTTTAGGCCTCATGCACTCAGGGCATTAAGAAAATGAGAGAAAAAAAATGTGTTAAAACCCACGCTAAATAATAAGTGCAATTACTACCTGCAGCCGCTGTACGCTTAGATAAAACTAAGAAAAAAGGGGATTGCAATATTAAAACAGCGCTACCAGGTAGATAGATATAAATGTAACGGACATAAGGTGTATCTGTGCTGAAAACTTAAATATTCATAAATTCATACAAATGTATAAGGTGCACTAAAATCCTCTACTATATCAATATGAAAAGTGCTCTTGTGCAAAAATGATATACTCATAAGTTATTATGAATATATGATAATAATGTGCCACATATATAATTAAAATCCAAGTAAATGTACAATATGTAAAAATGACAAAATGTGCAAAAATTAATTAAAAATAAGGCAGCAGTCCAAAAGTAGTGAATAGTCCACTTAAAGTGCTGAAAATCGTGCTCCACACAAAAAAGTGCTCAGTGCTTGCAACAGGCCCTCTTGGGGATCCACTCACCAGATTTACGCAAATCAAAAGCCTTAAGAGTAACAAGCAGACACCTCCAGATCAGCCTCCAACCTCAGATATATGGTGCTATCAAGCCTCGGTGTCCCCAGATGGACAATGGGAATAAGCCTCCAAAGAATTTCTCCGAGATAACTTTGCACACAAACCCTGCTCATCTTATTACTGCAGCCTAAACGGAGAACACAGCCTACTGCTCCCTCTCCCGCCAGCAGCCAGCCAAGCTCCCCCTTCTACAGAGGCATTAAGAAAATGAGCTGAAAAGCCAGTACCGATGGCAGGAAAAAGCAGCTGTAAAAACGTGCCTTTAAAAGCTTCTCGCATTGGCGTTAATGCACGTTTAGCCGTGTTAGCGTTTAGAAGCGTTTCTCGCATAACATGTCAAAATCAATGGTTCCCTATGAGAGCCGTCTTAACTGATCCGACTTTCAGCTCATTGAATGAATGGAAACATTCAAGTCAGATCTGATCTGAATTTGACTGCGTTGCTATTCCAACATTGCATAGTAAGTGGCTTAACAAGTGCTCTTTCACAAAGTATTTGGTTAAAAGGAGTTTACCTTGCATGCATTTACAGTAAAATTCCCAAATTAAAAAAAGAAGACATGCATAACAATGAAAAAAGTTGATACACAGCCATCCATATGGAAAAGTATTAGTAATTAAACAAAACCTGACAATACAATAATGGTTATAAACAGACTGCAGCACCATGATAGAGGTACCTACACGTGCCTCTTTGTGTAGGTACCTCTATCATGGTGCTGTAGTTTGTTTAGAACCATTATTGTATTGTAAGGTTTTGTTTAATTACTAATACTTTTCCATAAGGATGGTTGTGCATCAATTTTTTTCATTGTTATGCATGTCAATATGTTTAATTTGGGAATTTTACTGTCAATGCATGCAAAGTAAACTCCTTTTAATCAAATACTTTGTGAAAGAAGTCTTTGAAAGCTTTGTGAAATTTAGAGTGCTTTTACATTCAAATTTCAACATTTCACGGTTGTGTTGAGAGCAGGCCTGCCCCATCCTACCTCTTTCACCTTTTTACTTTTTCACCATTATGATGAGTTGGCCTTACTTATCCAACTTGCAGGTAGATGAGGTTAGAGGAGGCCAATAAAGTGGCTGTAAACCCTCACAAATACCCAGTGAAGTGAACAGCCTCAGATGATACACAGAGATTAAACAAATCCTCCTAAATAGGTTGTATGTGCTTAGCTGCAGTCTTCTCCTTTCTACAACTCCCTCAAAAGGGCAGATCTTGTTTAAAAATCTTTCATCATCTGTCAAGAGCACAGAGGAGGGGGCGGGGAAACTGCAGTTACAGTGTGTGAGAGCTAACTGGAGGAAAGGAACACACCCCCTTCACACAGCAAAATAACTACATTCTGAATAGACAAGCTCTGTTCTTAGTGCCCCCCCCCCCCGACACAAATTTATCTCATGTGTCAGGAAAAAGGCTCAGAAGTGACACATGCTGATTACAGAGGAAAGAAGGACTAGAGAGAAACTACACTTAGAGCTTTGGATAGAGATAAGTAAACACTCCAGATATATGTTACTTGCTCAGATTCCATGAATGAGGTTTACAGCCACTTTAAATTCTCAATCATACTAAGAAGTTTCCAGAAAATGTTCACATGCCCACATTGTAGTATTGCTGCCTGTTCAGTACCCCCATTGTCCTGACAGATTTACCTCAAGCTGGATATACATGCACCGAAAATTGTCTGGTTCTGCAGGACAGTGTATACCCTGCTTTAAGCTGATTTCTACTTATCATTTTCATAGCCTGTTATGCAGCAAAACTGTTTTGTAGCAAGCGGTTTTCATTTATCCCATACCTGTAGCTGATCAAAAATATATGGAATCTGTAAAACCTCCACTGCTCCTGGACGAAGTAATGGATCTTTGTTCAGCATTCTGAAAAGTCAAAAAGTATGTATTGTAAATACATCTGCTTAAAAAAAAAAACAGAAACATGATACCATGTGTAAACAATGCAATACCTGCTCATTATACAATTAAGGTCACTAGAATAACGATCAGGTAGAGATGGTGTTGGACCTTCCACAATTTTCAAAACAACAGCTAAAAAACTGTGTCCAGTAAAAGCATGTTCCAAGCAGCATATTTCATGAAGAATGCAGCCAACGGACCTACAAAAAATCGGCACAAAAAATTAGACATGCTACAATTGTTCCAGTAGGAGAAAAACAGATTTACAGTGGGTACGGAAAGTATTCAGACCCCCTTACATTTTTCACTCTTTGTTATATTGCAGCCATTTGCTAAAATCATTTAGGTTTCACTGCAATTTTAAAAGGAGTCTGGTGCCGTTTTGTTCACTGATTCAAGAGCAAATTTTTACTTCAATCGCACCTGAACCATACTTAAAAACGCACCACGGCCGGCCTGTAGATACAGTGGGTACAGAAAGTATTCAGACCCCCTTAAATTTTTCACTCTTTGTTATATTGCAGCCATTTGCTAAAATCATTTAGGTTCATTCTTCTTCCTCATGAATGTACACATAGCACCCCATACTGACAGAAAAACACAGAATTGTTGACATTGTTGCAGATTTATTAAAAAAGAAAAACTGAAATATCACATGGTCCTAAGTATTCAGACCCTTTGCTGTGACACTCATATATTTAACTCAGGTGCTTTCCATTTCTTCTGATCATCCTTGAGATGGTTCTACACCTTCATTTGAGTCCAGCTGTGTTTGATTATACCGATTGGACTTGATTAGGAAAGCCACACACCTGTCTATATAAGACCTTCCAGATCACAATGCATGTCAGAGCAAATGAGAATCATGAAGTCAAAGGAACTGCCTGAAGAGCTCAGAGACAGAATTGTGGCAAGGCACAGATCTGGCCAAGGTTACAAAAAGATTTCTGCTGCACTTAAGGTTCCTAAGAGCACAGTGGCCTCCATAATCCTCAAATGGAAGACGTTTGGGACGACCAGAACCCTTCCTAGAGCTGGCCGTCCGGCCAAACTGAGCTATCGGGGGAGAAGAGCCTTGGTGAGAGAGGTAAAGAAGAACCCAAAGATCACTGTGGCTGAGCTCCAGAGATGCAGTCAGGAGATGGGAGAAAAAAAAAAAAAAAATATACTAAGAGTAGGTTCCTTTGTTGGCCTCTACAGAAATTACACTCTCGAGGGTATCTGAAAAGGCACCTATTGATCCCAATAGACAAAATCTGAAACAAACTTGGGAATGTGGATTGGATGGATCCAAAAGATGAGGATTCAAAACCAATTCACCAGAAAGAGGTGATCAAAAATAGGTGCCAATGATACATTGAAAATAATAATAACCGAGGTGTTTGAAATGGTGAAAAATAGAACAACGTTTATTTAGGCACTTGTGCCTGGTGAAGGAACACATAACATATGTGAAAACAGAACATAATAAAATCAATTAAAACCACATAAAAACAATGGATATGCAGCAACTGTACCCAAAAACATTGATGAAGTATTATATTGCACAGCATGTGGTGAAATCACCTGTTGAATGAAACAACATAGAAAAACTCGGCTATTATGGGGATGTTTGCACAGCGGAAGATAATCCTAGGAAATAGGAATGGTGGGGCTGTAGCGCTGTGTCAACTACCCAATGGAGTAGAGTGAAATCCTCTGGGAAAAGTCCAAAATCAATATTCAACAATGCAGGATTGTCCGGTCATGGACTATATCACTGTGGTCATGGACTAACCTCTTTTTCTTGACCATTTATAATCTATACTATTGGTTTGTATACCTCTGTACAGGGACATCTGCTGGTACCAGCAAGCCTGTGCGAAGGGCACACCAATCATAATTTTTGCGCAGGCAAGCACTATGTCGCTTAGCATTTGGTGCAGCACTGGTGATATCTTGGTTTTTCTTGTTTTGCCTAATTTGTTCAGTTTATTCATTCATGCTAGTGCTAGCTCCCATGTTCTGGTCTGCTACATTATGCTAATTGTTGACCCTCATGTTTTTTCAATTAAATTGCTTCACCCCTGAGTTGAATCATGCTTTACTACACTGATTTACTATCGCCCACAAGAGTGAAATGCTGATTGATCTCGGGGGTGCAATATTCATAGATAAACGCCGGGAGGAGAAGGATGTTCACTTTTTAATTACTTAGGTGACACACTGACATTAAGTGGTCTAATCATGTCTGCATTCACCGTTGGTCTTCCCTTGATCAAAGGCACCTGTGTCTAATCTGCTGATAGACGACGGATTATCATAAAAGTGAACACCCATCCCCTCAGTAATCAGCTCTGATGAAACCGACGTCTGGTCGGTGAAACTAGTCAGCTCCAGCGTTACTTGGATTGCACCAACTAAACCCACCTCCTCGGGGCACTCTCGACCCCTCCATCACTGGCTCAACTTAGGCTCCCCCAGCGTACTGCTCGCCACACCGGATGTGATGTAGGGCCGACATCCACGGACCCATTCGTCGCTACTCAGAGCGAGGCTTGAGCCAAGTACAGAGGGGAAGACGCCGACGGAGGACTGTTGAAGCCGGAGGGGTCTTGCCACCGCATATGGAGGTATGAATTTTATTCCTACATAGCCCACATTTACAACGGTGCATACCGCCTCTCCTCAGCCCAGTACGGAGGACTTCATTACTGTTCATCCCCGCACACCACATGGTCTGTTAGTGCATCACCCAGGGGACAGGTGATATCTCATGCATCAGACCCGACGGCTGCCATTGGAGAGAAGTGCACTGTTTTTCTGGGCTGCCAGCATCTTCAGTGATATCACCATTCACTGCAATTCAACATCATCCCTGTTTAAATCCTTGCTTGTCTATCATGCCACAGTGATATAGTCCATGACCGGACAATCCTGCATTGTTGAATATTGATTTTGGACTTTTCCCAGAGGATTTCACTCTACTCCATTGGGTAGTTGACACAGCGCTACAGCCCCACCATTCCTATTTCCTAGGATTATCTTCCGCTGTGCAAACATCCCCATAATAGCCGAGTTTTTCTATGTTGTTTCATTCAACAGGTGATTTCACCACATGCTGTGCAACATAATACTTCATCAATGTTTTTGGGTACAGTTGCTGCATATCCATTGTTTTTATGTGGTTTTAATTGATTTTATTATGTTCTGTTTTCACATATGTTATGTGTTCCTTCACCAGGCACAAGTGCCTAAATAAACGTTGTTCTATTTTTCACCATTTCAAACACCTCGGTTATTATTATTTTCAATGTATCATTGGCACCTATTTTTGATCACCTCTTTCTGGTGAATTGGTTTTGAATCCTCATCTTTTGGATCCATCCAATCCACATTCCCAAGTTTGTTTCAGGAGATGGGAGAAAGTTGTAGAAAGTCAACCATCACTGCAGCCCTCCACCAGTCGGGGCTTTATGGCAGAGTGGCCCGACGGAAGCCTCTCCTCAATGTAAGACACATGAAAGCCCGCATGGAGTTTGCTAAAAAACACCTGAAGGACTCCAAGATGGTGAGAAATACGATTCTCTGGTCTGATGAGACCAAAATAGAACTTTTTGGCCTTAATTCTAAGCGGTATGTGTGGAGAAAACCAGGCACTGCTCATCACCTGTCCAATACAGTCCCAACAGTGAAGCATGGTGGTGGCAGCATCATGCTGTGGGGGTGTTTTTCAGCTGCAGGGACAGGACGACTGGTTGCAATCGAGGGAAAGATGAATGTGGCCAAGTACAGGGATATCCTGGACAAAAACCTTCTCCAGAGTGCTCTGGACCTCAGACTGGGCCGAAGGTTTACCTTCCAACAAAACAATGACCCTAAGCACACAGCTAAAATAACGAAGGAGTGGCTTCACAACAACTCTGTGACTGTTCTTGAATGGCCCAGCCAGAGCCCTGACTTAAACCCAATTGAGCATCTCTGGAGAGACCTAAAAATGGCTGTCCACCAACGTTTACCATCCAACCTGACAGAACTGGAGAGGATCTGCAAGGAGGAATGGCAGAGGATCCCCAAATCCAGGTGTGAAAGACTTGTTGCATCTTTCCAAAAAGACTCCTGGCTGTATTAGATCAAAAGGGGGCTTCTACTAAATACTGAGCAAAGGGTCTGAATACTTAGGACCATGTGATATTTCAGTTTTTCTTTTTTAATAAATCTGCAACAATGTCAACAATTCTGTGTTTTTCTGTCAGTATGGGGTGCTATGTGTACATTCATGAGGAAGAAGAATGAACCTAAATGATTTTAGCAAATGGCTGCAATATAACAAAGAGTGAAAAATTTAAGGGGGTCTGAATACTTTCCGTACCCACTGTACTTGGCTTCAATATAAATATTTTGGTTAATTTTGTCAGACCACTGTGTTGCTATGACTGTTTTAGTGATTTTTATAGCATACTGTAAATATATGAAATAGTACATTTAAGCTACCATGCATTGTTTCAAGAAACTATCCCAATTCATGTGCTAATGTACTGGTTCATGAAGATCAGACAACAGGAATCGATGTTGGCAGAGGTTAGGAGGTGGTGGACACAAAGGAGAAGTTTTTGGCAGGACTTGATAAAGCAAGGAGAAGTCTGGAGAGATCCTGAATAAAAGGAAGAAGACTCCATCACAAGAAAGAACCAAGTTAAGTAACTGTTTAGTGTATCCCTATCCCTATTGTATACATAGCCCATGCTCATTTGCTAGGAAGGATAGATAGCTTATGCATGTGTATAATATATGCATATTTTTGTGATACTCTGTATGTTTTGTATTATTTCCCTAAATTGTATGCAGTTTGTAGGTACAGCAATTTGGTTTAGTAAACCAAAGCACATTAATACACTGCAGAGGTAGTTCCTTCCTTGCTTTTACTGCAAAGAATCTTAACCACTTTACCGCCAAGCCCATTTTTGACACTTTTTGTTTACAAATCAGTTATTTGTTTTAAATCAGTATTTTTTGCTAGAAAATTACTTAAAACCTCCAAACATTATATATACTTTTTTAGCAAAGAGTCTAGGAAATAAAATGGCGGTCATTGCAATATTTTTTTGTCACGCGGTATTTGCGCAGCGGTCTTTCAAACGCCATTTTTTTGGAAAAATTAGGAAAAATCACATTTCACTGCATTTAATAAAAACTAGCTCTATCGTCTCAGCTGCTGGGGAAGATGACGAAGGGAAAATCATCATTCGGAAAGCGCCGCAATAAGACGCACACTCTGTGCCATCGCTGTGGGTCTAAAGCCTACCATTTACAGAAGTCTTCCTGTGGCAAGTGTGGATACCCAGCTAAGCGCAAGAGAAAGTACAACTGGAGTGCCAAGGCCAAGAGACGCAACACCACCGGCACCGGCCGCATGAGACATCTGAAGGTTGTGCACCGCAGTTGCAGCTCCTAGCTCCTCTTAAGAGCTAATATTTGTACAAAAAATAAAAGTGGTCAAAAGTAAAAAAAAAAAAAAAAAAAAAAACTAAACAGTAAAGTTAGCCCTTTTTTTTGTATATTGTGAAAGATGATGTCACGCCGAGTAAATATGTTACGGTTTAAAATTGCGCACACCCGCGGAATGGCAACAGACTACGGTCAATAAAAATCTCCATAGGCGACGCTTTAAAATTTTTTTTAACGGTTACCAGTTTAGAGTTAGAGTGTAGCTCTTTTTTTTTAATTATTGCTCTCACTCTGGCGATCGCGGCGATACCTCACATGTGTGGTTTGAACAGCGATTTCATTTGCGGCGCGATTTCCATATACTTTTTATTTTATTTTCATGTGCGAGCTAACGGCAACGGGGGCGGCTACATTTTTTTTTTTCCTATTTTTTTTTTTTTTTTAATTTTAACACAGTTTTTTTTTTTTTTTTTAAATCTGATCACTTTTATTGCTGTCACAAGCAATGTAAACATCCCTTGTGACAGCAATATACAGTGACAGGTACTCTTTATGTAGGGAGCAAGGGTTTAAAAGACCCTAGACCCCTCCACTACACTTCCATGTATTCAAAACGCCGAAAACTGCATTTTTGAATACTGTCACTTTTTGAATCTGCCGCCTTTAGCAGCAGAGTAATCCGGACGTGACGTCATGGATGCCACTGCCTCCGGGTTATGTCATCGGAGACCCGATCAAAGCCACTTTCAGCTTTGATCGGGACTCCATCCAGCTGGAGGACGTGCTGGCTGGGTGCTCAGGTGGGACGGGAAGCCACGGAAGGTGTCATCCTGGTATAACCACGCAAACCAGCCGACGTATGTCTACATCGCTGGTCGTAAAGTGGTTAAAAGACAAAGCAAAACAACCACCCAAGCCTAGGCCAAAGGCAAAAATTCTGCTTGCACTGGTACCACCGAGCCAATCACAAACAGGCGCAAATATAGTATTGAACATGCCCTTAAAGATGTTACCCATGTCATAAGCAATGTACCTCTGCATATCCAGGGTTAATAGCAGGCAGAATCATTTATATACACAACACTACAGATTCTAACTGAACAACACTTTATGAAATGAATGATTTGAAATAAAAAAAAAAAATGGTAGGTAGGGTAGGTTCAGTATGTAATTACTTATTACTAAGCAGCATATATCCAAAATATACAACCTCTGTGAAACATGAGTTTACCCCCTTAGATATGATTGATCACCCTAAAACATGTCTAATTATGAGCTTTCCATCAATAATTGTAGCTTATGGGGTTGAGTCACTACTTAGCATTTTCTGTGAGGATTCACTCTATATATTATATGACATTCCCTGGGGAAATCTTACTGATGCTGATAACAGCCCATATGCCCTTTAGCATTTGGGGACTTTCAATGCTTATTCCATCAAAAAACAGGAGTTCCCGCAAAGCACCCTAGCCTTTTGCTGACTGGCACCAGGCTCTTTAGCACCCCTAGTGCCCAGGAGGGGTTATCTGCATGAGGAGTGGGGCTATTTTTTCCCAAGCTGTTGCGCAAAAATGAAACACCTACGTTTACTAAAAAAGTGCATGTGAAAAAACACACACAAACAAGTGCACTTAAGAGTGTGTCTCTAGTCCACTTCCTGAAGAAGTAGGACTCTACTCTGCCCCCCCCCCCCCCCCCTAAAGCACCTTGTCAGATGCTAAGCTATTTATTTATTTATTTTAGGTTTTTTTTTTTAGAAAATTTGATTTTTTTTACACAGAAAGTACAAGAGCATTACAGATTGTTAGGATTTATATTAGCAGTACTGTAGCAAATTCCAGCTAACACAGCTAACAAAGTATGTTTGAATCAATGTGGCCTAAAGTGAGTCAGTACCAGTTGAGCAATTTTGTGACGTTTGTCTTACTAATGCTAGAAAGATGTTCCAGTGTAGGAGTACAATAATAGATACATGGGTGATAAAATATTGTAAATTAGAATGTAGAGCCAGAAAATAGTGAGAGACAGAGAGAGTTAGGAAAAACAGCAAGAGATAGTTCAGGAAGATCTTATCATGGGTATGATGGAGGTCTTGCCGAAGAGGCACAGTTTCCCCTCTTTTTATTATAAACAATTTATTGAAAAGAATAAAAAAACGCACATTAACAAGTGATGGCAATATAGTACAGTCAACAGACATAAGTACAAATAACAGTGTACATCCAAAATAACCACAAACTGTATCAGGGCGCAGAGAGATGCCATCTGCGGAAGATACTAAGGAATAAACAAAGCAAAAGTGACCCAGCCTCGTACAATACATGGCCAAAAATTCAGTATATTATTGCAAATACAGAGGGCCACTGCGGCGTAGATTAACATCCCAGCCGCATGGGCCGAAACCAATGCGTTACGGGGTTCAGTGCAATCATATGGGGTATTGGGAATCAGGGGGTAAGGGAGTACTGATGAAGTGAGAGAATTCCGACCCCTCAAACATGGGAAGTGAGGATGAGGGCAGTCAGGAGGCATGAAAATGAATGTCCTGGATGGGGCACCTCCGAATCGGACACCCCCAAGGGGAACACACTGTGTCCAGGGCCGGGGGCGCACCACCCATACATGTAGATAGACCGCCCAACGCTGCACATGGGTACGGTAGGCAACAGGAGGTAGGGGAGAGGGGAGTCTCAGGGAGAGCAGGTGGGGGTGGAGGACGCCGAGAGCGTCATGAGACAGTGGGGGAAGAGAGCAATAGCATAAAAAGAGGGGATAGAGGGATAGAGAGAGCACACTAGGTAGGGAGAGTAGAAGGGGGATAGAAAATGGAGAAAGGAGGAGAAGAGGAGTGCGGGCGCACTCCCCCGCAAGACGACCGGGAAGCAAGTGGGGTGTGGCGAGCTAACGACAGACTATGTATTCATCAGGCGACGGTGGTCATCCGATGCAGCAAAGTCGATCCACGGGGCCCAAATGTCATAAAATTTGGAGGGAGTGTCAAGAGCTTGAAACGTGAGATCTTCCATACGGGCGATCCTTCCAACCCTCCGCAGCCAATCAGCTACAGTGGGTGGGGAGGGAGACAGCCATAGGCACGGGATGCACATGTTGGCGGCAGAGATTAAATGGAAGACCAGAGACCTCCTGTACGTCCGCTGAGGGAGGGAGGAATGATGGAGGAGGAATTGTGCCGGGCTGAAATCCGGCGTATAAGTAGTGATACGAGTTATGAGGGCATGTATCGCCTTCCAAAAGGGCTGGATCCGCGGGCAGTCCCACCAGATATGTAGGAGAGATCCTGTATGGAGGCGGCAACGCCAGCAAAGGGAGGGGAGGTCCGCCGACATTTTATGCAAAAGTTCAGGAGTCCTGTACCAGTGTGTGAAGATTTTAAAGCCAGTCTCCTGTGTGAGGACGTTCCTGGAACCCTTGTGAATGTGAAAGAAGATTCGCTCCCAATCATCATCCGACAAAGTTTTGGCGGTGATCTCCTCCCACTTAGCCCGTAAACGGACGAGGCGAGGCGGAAGTTGCAAAGAGAGGAGGGAGTATAGTAGGGAAATAAGATGCCGTTGCGGGTCCGACGGTCTGCATAGGGTCTCAAAGGGGGTGAGATCCCTAGACCAGCAGGAGACATCAGGGGTACGTAGGAAAAAGTCTCTGAGCTGCAAGTGATTGAAGAAGCGAAGCTGAAAGTCCAGGTATTTCTGTGCCCAATCATGGAGAGAGAGCAGTGAGCCCGCTTGAAAGCAGTGTTCGGCCCTGCATGGAGCGTCGGACAGTTTCCCCTCTTTGCCCTGGGCATTGGGTTTACAACCACTTTAACTGAAGAGGTATTTAGGAGGCAGAAAGTTTATTATGAATACAAAAAATAGTCCCAGGTAAAGAGTGCTGGCAAATATTTGACTTGGTATTACAGTATTGGTATTGGTATTATTCGTGGTGAAGTTTGAAAGAACATTTATGTCACCTAATAAGGATTTCGATTTTTGTTGCTGCATTTTGCTTAAGAAAAATGGGTTAATGAGTCAGGAGAAAAATCATATCCCAATCCTCTTGTGTGATTTATGTTTGCAATTCATTTTCCTATTGAGAAATGTAGGCGGTCTTCTGGATGCTTGTTTTATGAGTAGGGCATATGTAATGGAAATTGAGTATCTTAAATTTTCTGTATGTGTGCATAAATTCTCCAGCCATGAATAAGTATTCAATTTGGGTTTAAATGACTTCTAAAGGCTTCTGTATGATAATCTAAACAAGCCCAAATTCAGTAATTATATAATGCACAAACCTAATAAAAACTTCCAAAAAAACTTCCCTTAGCTCCCATGGTTGAGCCAAAGTCTTCTTTATTTGTGTCTCACACACTACAGCCTACAGTGGTAATTACTTGAGAATAGTTACAAGAGTCACAGAGCTCTCCTGTGTATCAGACGCGTCCTTTTAGGATGCCCGGGTGGAAGCACCCGGCTGCTATATGTATGCACGCCATCTTGAACTCCTGTTGTGTTCCAATGGCGCTGCATGCTCCCACCTTGTTCTTGAAATGTTCAGTTGTTCCTATACAGTACCTATGTTCCTGATGCCGTTTGTATTTTAATGGCTTTTTGCAATGGCACATACTTGTATGTCTGCTCTATGATGATCGACTGACTGATTCCTATGTATCTACTTGTGCTGCTGTTGTATTCTGGTACTTTGTTCTTTTCAATAAAAAAAAAGAGTCACAGAACTTGGTTCACACATGTAAGAGTGTGACTTAGCAATAAAGGCCATTGGGATATCTGGTAGGATCTGTCCATGTACATTTATTTTATCCAAAACTATTAGAAAAGTGCTACAGATGCTTACGAAACCCATTTTGCAGCCAAACAATATATGGCCAAATGTAGCCAGCACCTGGTTTATTAAAAAAAGGCACAGAGCTTAGATGGCTACCACCTCACATGTAGGTGTTAGTACATTAGTAATGTCCATCACTCAGTGGTGAACTAAACCTGTGTTTCTCCACAATTTTTCAGTCAAGACACCCTTTAGAATTCTTCACAATCTCTAGGCACCCCATTCTAAAATGTAACTAACTATTAGGGTACCTGCACACTGGACATTAAAATCAACTGATCCTGACACTTATTTCTGGCAGCAAAAAAAATGCTTGACGCTGGTAAACATGTTTACTGCGTTTACGCGCATTTACCCATGTCAGGTGCTTGAGCTTTTATTCATTTCATTGGCCAGAATAAATAATTTATTATTGCAATTGAAATGAAAAAACGCCTAAGCACTAAACGAGCCTAGCGTTAACATGCATTTACATGCGTTTTTGCCGTGTTTGCCATTTTTCTGTCAAAACACTCCTCTGCGGAACGAAATTCTTCTGCGTTCAGGAGAGGAGCATTTTACTGCTTTCAAACTCTGCTGCTCTTAAACTCTGGTAAAAGTCTATGTGTGCATGGACACGTTGGCTTTTATTGGGTTGAGTTCAGGGGCTTTGGCAAATGCCAAAAGCTCCTAAACGTAAGTTTAGGAGCAGCAGTGTGCATGAGGCTTTATTTTTACATAATGCAGCAGCATCTATAGGAGTAGAACACCCAACATTAGAGGTAATTTATTTTGTTCAAAGCAAATATACCTTTGTACACTGGTGACCCTAATGCTGACAGAGAGAGGCAGGGGAAGAGCAAACAAAGATGCCAGCAGCTGGCACGCACTTTGCCCAAGATTGTAATGTTGCACAATAAAACCGGTGGTTTTATGTATCAAAAAGGCAGGCTTTATCTGCTTGTTGATAATTTTTTGGCACTTTTAGGTCTAGCACCCTCCTAAGTAGTTTTATTTAATTTTATACTACTAATGGCGGTGATTAACAGTTTATAATGGGACTGCAATAGTGCGGCGGAAAATCTGACACTAACTGACGCTGGGGAAAACTGACTAACTGCCATCATCAGTGATAATAATGCTAATATTATACACTGTCACTTTACTAATAACACTGGAAGGGATTAACATCTAGAGTGATCAAGGGGTTTAGTATGTGCCTAACTATGTGTAATGTGTGTAATGAGACGAGGCGAGAAATTGACATATCGCTCCCTCTGTACAGAGCTCTGTGTTGTTTATCAACACAAGAGCTCTGGGCTGTGCTTGCACACAGCCAATTAGCAGGTCCTGGCCATAAATAATTAGCCCGGACTTGCTGACAGGCTCCTGCTGTGTGCAATCACAGCGAGTGCCAGACAGGGGGAGGCCATGCGCACTCCCGAAACCCGCAGGTAGGCAGCGATGTACAGGTACGTCGCTTTGCCTACAGCAACCGTCTGTCCGCAGTATATTCCGGATGGTCGCTAAGTGGATAAAGTTATTGTATACAGAGTCAGAACAAGGTCATTCAGCACCCAGGGCAAAGATGCCAAACTGCAACCCCCATCACCCCCCCCCCAATATGATATGAGCACCTGATCGTCTTTTGCAGTGAGGATCTCACTCCTAGCTGCCAGCACACTTTTCTCAACATTGCTGGGCAGCTCCAGACCCACCATTTAAGTTTTATGTGTACCAGGAAGTACGCACTGATGACCTCCCTGCTGTGTGTACTTTGCCTGCGCTGGTCTCCTTGCACTGACTGTAAATAGTGCTGGATCAGCCAAAGGCAAGACAAAAAGTAGTGTCCCAGGACTTCCCGGAACTGTGCTGGTATAGGGGATGCAGAATGCACGCTGTACATACAGCTGGGGAAGGATGCTCTGATTCGGAATCAGCCACTAAAATAATTTTGTGGTCACACTAGAAATACCTTCTATATGTAGGGGATCAGGGTGCTTCCCCTTAGACTGTGCTGTGTCTGCCACCTTACCTTGTGGTCATTGAGGTTCTGCAGGATATCTTTCACAGAGGAGGTCTTGATCTCTACTCCTTGGCTCTCCCCTTCTTTGTTACCCTGGCCAGACCTCTCCTGAATCTTGGTGTCTCTCCTGGGACTGGACGATTACCCTTGGGTGCCCAGCATTGCTCTTTTTGCTGCCCCTCTGCTCCATATGTAACAAGTCAAAATCTATAGTCTTGTTTTCAATTGCTCCCTACACATTGCAGATCATCCCTCCATTTTTCACCTGGGTCACTTGGTTTGTGTTGTACAGGTGGGCTAAGCATGGGCTGAACTATTAATCATGGGGCTTTGCTTAGCCTACCTGACAGGACAGCCCCCACCCCTATACATAAAGAATGCTCCGGGGGGGCAGCCCCCCCCCCATGTTCCCCCTGTCCTGGTCCTGATTGTATAGCCTTTGTCTTACTTTTACCTTGTAAAAGGGAAAGTATATTGGTTTTGCATATATTTTCGTAGTTCATTACTTATTTTATACTTTTACTTCTTTTAGTTAGGTAAACATGAAATATTGCTCATTATTGTTATGCAGTCTTCTCCTCTTTACATCATTAGCAATAAATCCTTTAATATTAATGTTTACATTTGGTTGGTTAGAGAACTCAAGGCATCAGAGGAGTGACTTGGGATGGCTGAGTCCAAGGTGTCAATCAGAATGTTACCTCGAAGCAAGCTATTTTGTGTTGTTTTTTTGTATTAAAAAAAAAAAAGATATAAACATTATCATAACATTTAAAAACACAAATATAATTGGTCCATTATATTTTCATTTTAAAATCTTATTTGGTTAAAGGATATTGAAGTTAAAGGATATTTTATAGGTGGGAAATAGGTCAACAGTAGTATTTTCTATGGCTAGTGGAATTCATGTTAAAGGATCACACTAAAATATATTCTAATTATGAAAAAGAACCAGTACCATTAGGTGTACAGGACAAGGACCACTTAGCAAATGACTATAACCTTCATTTAGAAAGCTCCCGCACATAGCCTGTGATTGGCAGACTCAGCTATGTTCCTGAGTGCTGTGTGAAGGGGGATGCATCCCTTCCCTCTAATAAGCTGTGACTGAGCTCTGCAGAGTTTATTTTCAGCCCCCTGTCCCCTGCTTTTCAGAGCTGAGAGGACCTGTGTAAATTCTAGACTTTGAATGACTGTAGAGAAGAGAAGACTGCAGATAAACAGATACAACCCATGGAGGAGAATTTATTTATTCTCTATATATCACCCAAGGCCAGTCACGTCACTATGTACATGTAAGAGTTTACAACATTATACCCCTCACATGTAATACTCCCACATATATAGCACATAAAAACAGTTAAATGTAAACCCATAAAACATGGTCCTAATCCAGATTTGCCAAATAGTATGCAGCTAAAAATAGGAACATACACTGAGATCTTAAACTGGTATGCACATACTAAATAAATAGCGCATAAATCTACCCCGAAATAGTGCATGATTCCACCTGTAATCACGTGTGGATTGACATGAAATAGTCAAATATTGAAAAATAAAGGAAATAATAAAAAAAAAGTAACATCAGCCTAGATGTACCCTACTGCATAAAATGGGCTGAAAGAAATTATATAAATAGCAAAAAGAATCCCCAATGTTGAAGACTAATGATCTACAAAATGTTAACCTAAATAACTTCGTACAGGAGAAGGAGGATTTGTCATGCAAATCCAAGGCCAGCTGGAAACAAAAAAGAATCATGGGGTAACAGCAGGACTGGAGCAAGGACGCTCATTGCACATCACAGTATCCACTTTATCAGGTTATATAAGCACACGTTACATAAAGTACAAGAAAAAAAAAAGTGTAATCACCTATGCAGAAGTATAAATGTTTCTCTAATGTGATTGTGTATACTGGTTTAACCTTCTAAAATGATTAGGTTTCAAATAACCCAACATGTAAGCTTATATATTCAGTAATATTGGTATTCCACTCTGATGGTTTGGACTTAATATGAAATATTTACTACACGGTCACATCTAACCCTCCAGACTGCTATAAAGCAAGTACTCACATACAAATACTTTACTTGCTAATATTTTCTCCCCCTTTGTTAAAGTTATCTATCCTTTGAATGTTCCAAACCAATGCAAGAAGGACTGCTTCCCTGTCTCATCAATGTTTACTTATTCTTTTACTCCTTATCCCCAATTTTAGGGGAACCTTCTTCTCGATTACATCCTATTGTAACATGTTATACTTTCTCTTAATAATAAAATTTGAACAAGAAATATTTACTACACATTGCTATCCAGGTAAGGTCTAACGGTGATAAACCCAGTGTATCTAACCAAACTGACCATATTCAAATGGTTAACTGCAATAGAATATTTAGAGAGATTTTAAAAAACGTTAAACTTTAAATAGATTTTACTCGACAATAGCAAAAAAACACAATAATGAACTTGTAAAATTAGCAGTGACACCCACTATAGGCTGCCTACAGAAAACCACAGGAGGGGACAAATACAAGACCAGTCATCCTGCACAAGGAAAGAGAGCAGCGGGGACTGGTCTTTATTAAAGGTGGCTTCTGAAATTCACAAAGCTTTCAAGTAAGAATACGCACCCCTCTTCTATCCTACATTAGGACAATACAGTATTTGCTTATTCTGGAGTTCAGCTTTAAGATACAAGGAACCATCAACCTACCATACACTGAAAATGTACTGTACCTGTCCAAGCAAACCTCTCTTTGTGGCCAAGTTACTGCTCTTACAGGTGCAGGTGATGTGTCCTACCATCACATTTTTCAGACCTTATAAAGAATTGACATTGGACTCTGGGTATATTAACACTGGTTAGTTTTATTTATCATATTTGCTTTTACCCTGACAATATGGCACAATAAGGGCGGCCATTGTGTAATTAAAACTTTCGCAGCCAAGTTATGCATACAGGATGATGCCATTTCTTCATAGATCTGGAAAAGAAAACAATCACTATAGATGTGTGCATCCTACTGCATTAGGGTGTGGACCCCAAAGCTCAAACATACATGTATGTGTGTACATACACAGACATACACAGACATATGTACTCTTATAAATAAATGTAAAAAAAAAATGTTTAAAATGTATTAAAATATGGACGGTGTCAGTAGGGCAGTGGACAGTGTTAGTACAGCGGTGGATGGGGTCAGTAAAGCAGTGGACATGTAAGAAGGGCAGAGGTTGGTGTCACATGGACAGTGGATGGTGCCAGTCAGTAGACAGATAGATGTGTCAGTAGGGCAGAGGTTGGTGACAGTAGGACAATGGATAGGGTCAGTCAGTAGAGCTGTGAATGGTGGCAGTAGGGCAGTAGACTTTATCAGTAGGGCATAGGACGGGGTCAGTAGAGCAGTGGATGCAACACAACTATTCTACTTGGTCAACCGATTTTATTGGTCGTTAACCTATATTCTGTCTTTACATGGAGACTCTGTATGTGTATACGGGCCCACTGCGGGGGTGGTCCGATCTAGGAGGGCACACTAGCTCTGCAGCATGTCTGCACACTTATCGACCCCTTGGGGCCTGGTGTTGGGCATTTTTCTTTGTCTAATTTATTCATTCTTCTCCTCCATAGGGCAGAGCCAACGATACCTAGATTTACTTCTTTATTCTAATAGTTTTACATAATGCAGCGACATCCACACATAGGACACCCAATGTTAGAGGTGATTTATTCTTCCAAAGAAAATACAATTTTTCACAATGGTACTGACTAGTATTCTTATGTTTCTCTTCTCCCTTAATTTCTCTCCATCAGTTAGCTAATGTCCGTGGGAGAGGGAGAGGGGCAGAGAAGGGTCAAACAAGGATGATGTGGAGGCAACATACATCCTCCTTATCAACTGATGACATCATTGGTTGTTAGGATGCCAGTGTCTAGAAAGTCATAATGTTGCATAATGAAAACCCTTGGCTTTGTGTAACTAAAAGGCAGGCTTTATCCACCTACTGGCTTGTATACAAATTTTGATAAATTTTAGGCATTTTGCCAAGGCAACCCTAAAGTAACCTCAAGGCACCCTCGTTGAAAAAGGCTGCTTTGGGTACTAGTTAGATTGTAGGCAATATAGGTATATAAAAAGAAAATAATTTCTTCTATATTGTTCAGTCAATGCTTACTCTGAAAACCAAGGAACAGCTGGTCAAAACAGACCAGCTGTTCACTTTACAATCCCGAAGCATTATTACTGTTGCTGACTCCTAATGGGCAAGAAGCAAAATTTGCAACATGTTGTTCATTGCATTAACAATCCTGTAATCACAAAAGTCCCGTTTCCTAAAAATAAATATGAGAAGTGCATAAATTGCCTGTTTTTTTTCAAAATCAATATGAATACCTACACAGTTACAAAGTGGGTAAGGTTGGAAAATGACACGGTGTGTGTGTGAGAGATCGAACTACCTGGGAAAGCAAGTTTCACATTTTCGCTGCTCTGATTGTAAAGAATCCCCTGTGCTATTTCAGAACCTGCTTTCCTCCAAATCAAAACTTGTGTCCATGTCAGGGAATTAAGGCCTTATTCACGCTTGTACTCCTGTGTTCAGCTTTTCTAAACACAGAAGAAGTGATCCAAGAAGACAAACTTTATGCCACTGAGACCATTTTTTTCCTGCATTTAGATGTTCATACTTTAAGTGTCAGTTCACACATATGCGATGCGGGGACCCTGCGAATCCACTGCGAGTTCCCGCATCACACTCGACTTGCAGCCAGTTCCCACTGCCATATGCGAATTGCTGGAGGTGTCAATACAAAGTTAACGACACCCCCAGATCGGTTCGCATATCGCAGTGTGAACTGTCAATTTGAACATGAATTGTATCTCATAGGTGTTAACACCCATGCTATCCGATTCTGGTGCGGACAAAAAAAGGGTCCTGTGCGACTTTGGTCCGAATGCGATGCAAATTCAGCCATACAATACAAGCCATACGAATCCCATGCGATGTCTGGTATGGCATGTGTGTGAACCGGCACTAAAGCAGGTTTAGCTGCATTTAAGTGCATTTAGTTGCAGTTGCACACATTTATAAGCATTTAAAATGTCTGATTTGATCCTATTTTCTCTAAACACAGCTAAACTGATCACACCTAAACACAGGTAAACACACAGTGTGAATGACATCTTTGAAAAATCATTACATGCATTTATATGCACAGCTATGAGGTCTAAGATTACAAGAGTACATACAAGCCGAATGCCGGACGACATTTGGCCTGTGTGTATGGCAGCTGGTCTGACAGGAGCCATCCGTTCAGCCAGCTTCTGATGGACGTACTGGAAAACCAGTGGCTGACCGACTTCCGATCAGCACTCTCAGGTAGGGTTGAGCGAACCTAGACTGTATTGTTCGGGTTCGTACCGGACTTTTCGGTATTCGGTACCCGGACCCGAACCAGAACATTTCCCCCTATGTTCGGGTACTGTCCGTTGTTCGGTAACGTTATTTGATGCTTTGGCGCGGTTTTAATGCCGCGGTTTCAACAGGTGCAAGGCAGCCAATCGGCAAGCGTTTAACTAGTGTGTCCTAGAAGCCATCACAGCCATGCCTACTAATGACATGACTGTGATTGGTCAGTGCAGCATGTGACCCAGAGTCTATCTAAGCTGGAGTCACATAGCGCCGCGCATCACTCTGCTCAAACTATACTAGGGAGAAGTTTCTGATACTTTTGCTGAGGGAGAGATAGGAGATTACTGTAGGGTCAGGCTGGAGATTGCTTTGAGGGAAAGCATAGGAACAATCTTCTTTAATCAGACAGCGATCTACATTGATTTGATTGTGTGGGGGTGCAGTGCACAATCTTTTTGCCCGGAGGGAGAGATAGGAGATTACTGTAGGGTCAGGCTGGAGATTGCTTTGAGGGAAAGCATAGATAGGAACAATCTTCTTTAATCAGACAGCGATCTACATTGATTGTATTGTGTGGGGGTGCAGTGCACGATCTTTATGCCCTGACCTGAGCCAAGTGAGGAGGAGAAAAGGAAAAAATAACCTTTTATCAGTTTGTTAGGTGGGCGGTGTGTGGTGCTGCACATTTAATGCAAGCTCAGTGCATACGTGTCTGCTCAATCTGCATTTAAAAAAGAAAAAAAAAAAAATCCTTCATATTTAACTTTGACATACAGTCTTTAGACAGACACTGCTTTTCTAACCTGCTCTTCAAAAAGCACCAATGTAAGGGGAAAATAATTATTTTTCAGTATTTAGGGAAAAAAAAATATTTTTCAGTTTTTCATTCAAATTGTTTTTTTATTTTTATTCAATAGCTGAATAGAACAACAGTATCCAACATGTTAGGCGTGCGGTGTGTAGCGGCCATTTACTGCAACATCAGTGCATATGTGTCTGCTTAATCTGCATTTAAAAAAGAAAAAAACTTTTTTCCTTCCTATTTTACTTACAGCGTTTAGACAGACACTGCACTTGAAATCTGTTTTTCAACAAGCACCAATTAGGGGACAATTGTTTATCAGATTTTCATTCATACGTTACAGTGCGATACACCCATTGCATACTGTTGTATTCCGCTTTGCAATAAAAACCCATTTAGGGGCAAAAAAAAGTTGATTGCGGCACTGTCTGCATATGTTACAGTGACATACACCCATTGCATACTGTTGTATTGCGCTTTGCAATTAAAAAAACCCATTTAGGGGCAAAAAAAAGTTGATTGCGGCCCTGTCTGCATATGTTACAGTGAGATACACCCATTGCATACTGTTGTATTGCGCTTTGCAATAAAAAAAAACCCATTTAGGGGCAAAAAAAGTTGATTGTGGCCCTGTCTGCATATGTTACAGTGAGATACACCCATTGCATACTGTTGTATTGGGCTTTGCAATAAAAAAAACCAATTTAGGGGCAAAAAAAGTTGATTGTGGCCCTGTCTGCATATGTTACAGTGAGATACACCCATTCCATACTGTTGTATTGCGCTTTGCAATAAAAGAAAAACAATTTAGGGGCAAAAAAAGTTGATTGTGGCCCTGTCTGCATATGTTACAGTGACATACACCCATTGCATACTGTTGTATTGCGCTTTGCAATAAAAAAACCCATTTAGGGGCAAAAAAAGTTGATTGCGGCCCTGTCTGCATATGTTACAGTGACATACACCCATTGCATACTGTTGTATTGCACTTTGCAATAAAAAAAATCATTTAGGGGCAAAAAAAGTTGATTGTGGCCCTGTCTGCATATGTTACAGTGACATACACCCATTGCATACTGTTGTATTGCGCTTTGCAATAAAAAAACCCATTTAGGGGCAAAAAAAGTTGATTGCGGCCCTGTCTGCTTATGTTACAGTGACATACACCCATTGCATACTGTTGTATTGTGCTTTGCAATAAAAACCCATTTCGGGGAAGATCAAAAATTCGATAAATATGAGGAGAAGGTCAAATAAGGGACGTGGCCTGGGTCGTGGTGTTGCTGATGGAGCTCCTGTTGGAAGGAGAGGACGTGGTCGATCTGTGCCAGCTACACGCACAGGTGAAACACCTTTCTCAGAAGCGAGTAGGCGACATAACCTGCAGCAGTATTTGGCAGGGCCTAATGTGCCTCTACAAATGTTGAGGCCAGAACAAGTACAGGCGATAGTAGATTGGGTTGCTGACAGTGCCTCCAATTCCTTCACATTGTCTCCCACCCAGTCTTCTGCTGAAAGGTCAGAGTTGGCACCTGCAGCCGATGTCCATCAATCTTCACCTCACCCCCTTGCAAATCAGACAAGCAGTTTGAGCCCCAAATCATGCAGCAGTCTCTTCTTCTTTTTGATGACTCTGTTAGCATGGTTTCCCAGGGCCATCCACCTAGCCCTGCCTCAGAAGTGGAAGAGATTGAGTGCACCGATGCCCAACCACTTATGTCTCCAGATGAGTACATGGGAGGACCATCGCAGCACGTCTCGGATGATGACGAAACACAGGTGCCAAATGCTGCGGAATTCCGAATTGTGGAGACCAACAAGGAGGGCAGGGGTGAAGACTGGGTGGAAGACGATGTGGAGGACGATGAGGTCCTCGACCCCACATGGAATGAATGTCATGTAGGTGACCTGAGTAGTTTGGAGGAAGAGGCGGTGGTCGCACAGAGCCACCAGCACAGCAGAAGAGGGTGCAGGGTGCAAAAGCGGAGCGGGCGTGCCCTAGACACTACGCATCCTACTGCCCAACGCAGCAAGAGACAGAGCACACCAAAGCCAACTCACAGGAGTTCCCTAGCGTGGCAGTTCTTCAGACAATGTGATGATGACAGGACACGAGTGGTTTGCACGCTGTGCAATCAGAGCCTTAAGCGAGGCATAAACGTTCTCAACCTGAGCACAACCTGCATGACCAGGCATCTAAGTGCAAAGCACGAGTTGCAGTGGAGTACACACCTCAAAAACCAAGAAAGGTCTCTGGCTCCTCCTGCTTCCTCTTCTGCTGCTGCAGTCTCGGCCTCTTCATCCACCTATGTAGTGACAGTGGCACCTGCCACCCCGCAAACAGAGGATCCACCAGCAACACCACCACCTGGGTCACCAACAACCATCTCCACAACGTCCCGTGAAAGCGTTCAGCTTTCTATCTCCCAAACACTGGAGCGGAAGAGGAAGTACCCCCCTACCCAACCGCAATCCCTGGCCCTGAATGCCAGCATTTCAAAATTCCTCGTTTTTGAAATGCTGTCATTCTGGCTGGTGGAGACGCAGAGTTTTAAAAGCCTTATGGTGGTGGCTGATTCACAGTACGTCGTGCCCAGCCGCCACTACTTTTCCAGGCAAGCCATCTCTTCCCTGCACAACCAAGTGGGTGACAAAATCAGGTGTGCACTGCGCAACGCCGTCTGTGGCAAGGTCCACCTAACTACGGATACATGGACCAGTAAGCACGGTCAGGGATGTTATATCTCCCTAACAGCACACTGGGTAAATGCAGTGGTGGCTGGGCCTGAGGCGGATAGCAGTTTGGCGCATGTCCCTCCACCACCGAGGATTGCAGGATGCTTCAGTTTGCCTCCTGTTCCTAACTCCTCCTACTCCGCTTCCTCATCCTCTACCACCTCCTCTTCCGGTCAGCGTAACACCTTCACCACCAACTTCAGCACAGCCAGGGGTAAACGACAGCAGGCAGTTTTAAAACTTGCCTGTTTGGGTGAAAAACCACACACCGCGCAGAAGTTGTGGAGGGGCATTGAACTGCAGACTGATGAGTGGTTGCTGCCAGTAAGCCTCAAGCCCGGCCTGGTGGTGTGCGATAATGGGCAAAATCTCATAGCAGCTCTGGGCCTAGCCGGTTTGACACACATCCCTTTCCTAGCGCATGTGCTGAATTTGGTGGTGCAGAGGTTCTTTAGAAATTACCCCAATATGTCAAAGCTGCTGCAGAAAGTGCGGGCCGTCTGTGCGCACTTTCGGCGTTCTCATCCTGCTGCTGCTCGCCTGTCAGTGCTGCAGCGTAACTTCGGCCTTCCTGCTCACCACCTCATATGTGACATGCCCAAAAGGTGGAGCTCCACCTTGCACATGCTGGCCAGACTGTGCGAGCAGCAGAAGGCCATAGTGGAGTTTCAGCTGCAGCATGCACGCGTGAGTCGCTCTGCGGAACAGCACCACTTCACCACCAATAACTGGGCCACCATGCGAGACCTGTGTGCCTTGTTGCGCTGCTTCGAGTACTCCACCAACATGGCCAGTGCCGATGACGCCGTTATCAGCTTAAATATCCCACTTCTATGCCTTCTTGAAAAAACAATTTGGGTGATGATGGAAGAGGATGTGGCACAGGATGAGGAGGAGGAGGAGGAGAAAGAGGAGGAGGAAGAGGTAACATTTCCAAGGCTTTCAGGGCAGTCATTCGCAAGTGGCTCCGAGGGTGGGTTCCTGCACCCAAAAACGCCAGGGACACAATTGTCCAGCAGGGGCACAGTTCTGGAGGATGACGAGGATGAGGTGGAGGAGATGGAGGAGGATATGGAACCATGTTCACAGCAGGGTGGCACCCAGGCCAGCTCATGGCCATCACTGGTGCGTGGCTGGGGGGATATGGAGGACACAGAGGATACACCTCCCACAGAGGACAGCTTTTCGTTGCCTCTGGGCAGCCTGGCACACATGAGCGATTACATGCTGCAGTGTCTCCGCAACGACCGCCGAGTTTCCCAAATAGTAACTTGTGCTGATTACTGGGTGGCCACCCTGCTGGATCCCCTTTACAAGGACAATGTATCGTCCTTAATTCCCTCACTGGAGCGTGATCAGAAGATGCGCGAGTACAAGCGCACACTGGTAGACGGGCTACTGGTGGCATTCCCACCTGACAGCGGGGGCACAGTGGAAGCACAAGGCCAAGGCAGGGGAGGAGGAGGAGGAAGAGGTCGTCAATGCTGCCAGGGCACCGCCAGCACCTCAGAAGGCAGGGTTAGCATGGCCGAAATGTGGAAAAGCTTTGTCAGCTCACCACAACAAGCAGCAGCACCAGCAGCTGATATGGAACGTCTTAGCAGGAGGCAGCATTTCACTAACATGGTGGAGCAGTATGTGTGCACACGCCTAGACGTACTGAATGACGGGTCTGAACCCTTCAACTTCTGGGTCTCTAAGTTGGGCACATGGCCTGAGCTTGCCCTTTACGCCTTGGAGGTGCTGGCCCGCCCTACAGCCAGTGTATTATATGAACGGTTATTTAGCGCGGCTGGGGGCGTTATCACAGACAAGCGCAGCCGCCTGTCCAGAGCCAATGTGGACAAGCTCATTTTCATTAAAGTGAACCAGGCATGGATCCCACAGGACTTGTCCATACCTTGTGCAAAATAGACATGTATACCGGCCTTACCCAGCCATTGCTGGATTAATCTTTCTTACTCTTTGGGGTGTACCCGAATTTAACATTTTTTTTATTAAAAACCAAAACCAGTGTTGGCTACCTCGTCCTCCTACTCCACTGCCGCCGCCACTTCCACCTACACCGCCATATCCACCGCCATATCCACCACCACCTCAACCTCCTACTCCATATGGGCCTTCAATGGGGTTCGGGATCGGGGGAAAGCTCGGGTTAAGTCTGGTCCACGAACCCGGACTTTTTTTTCAAGTTCGGTCTAACCCGCCGAACCCGGACATCCAGGTGTTCGCTCAACTCTACTCTCAGGCAATGACTGTGAATGCTGACTGAAGTGTGCTGGCGCCCCCTGTAAGAACACAATAGAACAGCAGGGTAGATCGATGTACTAACATCGGATTGTTAGTACAGCGGCTCTGACCGGAGCTGTCAGTTTTTAGTTCAATCCCCAAAAAAATAGTGGTGTGTACCATTGATTAATTTATTTATAGTGATCATGTCTCCTCTTAAGCACCTCCTCTTTAACCCCTTGGAGCCTAAGCCTTTTTCTGACATTACTAGTTAAAATCAGTATTTTTTTGCTCGAAAATTACTTACTTACTCTAGAGAATAAAATTGCGGTCATTGCAATATTGCACATTTGCACAGCGTTCTTTCAAATGCAACTACTATTCTCAGAGGAAAAGGACAGTCAGGTAACTAGTATTCTCAGAGGGAAAGGACAGTCAGGTAACTAGTATTCTCAGAGGGAAAGGACAGTCAGGTGACTAGTACTCTCAGAGGGAAAGGACAGTCAGGTGACTAGTACTCTCAGAGGGAAAGGACAGTCAGGTAACTAGTATTCTCAGAGGGAAAGGACATTCAGGTGACTACTATTCTCAGAGGGAAAGGACAGTCAGGTAACTAGTATTCTCAGAGAGAAAGGACAGTCAGGTAACTAGTATTCTCAGAGAGAAAGGACAGTCAGGTAACTAGTATTCTCAGAGGGAAAGGACAGTCAGGTAACTACTATTCTCAGAGGGAAAGGACAGTCAGGTGACTACTATTGTTAGAGGGAAAGGACAGTCAGGTAACTACTATTCTCAGAGGGAAAAGACAGTCAGGTGACTACTATTCTCAGAGGGAAAGGACAGTCAGGTAACTACTATTCTCAGAGGGAAAGGACAGTCAGGTAACTAGTATTCTCAGAGGGAAAAGACAGTCAGGTGACTAGTATTCTCAGAGGGAAAGGACAGTCAGGTAACTACTATTCTCAGAGGGAAAGGACAGTCAGGAGACTACTATTCTCAGAGGGAAAGGACAGTCAGGTAACTAGTATTCTCAGAGGGAAAGGACATTCAGGTGACTACTATTCTCAGAGGGAAAGGACAGTCAGGTAACTAGTATTCTCAGAGAGAAAGGACAGTCAGGTAACTAGTATTCTCAGAGAGAAAGGACAGTCAGGTAACTAGTATTCTCAGAGGGAAAGGACAGTCAGGTAACTACTATTCTCAGAGGGAAAGGACAGTCAGGTGACTACTATTGTTAGAGGGAAAGGACAGTCAGGTAACTACTATTCTCAGAGGGAAAAGACAGTCAGGTGAATACTATTCTCAGAGGGAAAGGACAGTCAGGTAACTACTATTCTCAGAGGGAAAGGACAGTCAGGTAACTAGTATTCTCAGAGGGAAAAGACAGTCAGGTGACTAGTATTCTCAGAGGGAAAGGACAGTCAGGTAACTACTATTCTCAGAGGGAAAGGACAGTCAGGTAACTAGTATTCTCAGAGGGAAAAGACAGTCAGGTGACTAGTATTCTCAGAGGGAAAGGACAGTCAGGTAACTACTATTCTCAGAGGGAAAGGACAGTCAGGAGACTACTATTCTCAGAGGGAAAGGACAGTCAGGTAACTAGTATTCTCAGAGGGAAAGGACAGTCAGGTAACTAGTATTCTCAGAGGGAAAGGACGCCATATCCACCACCACCTCAACCTCCTACTCCATATGGGCCTCGTCCTCCTCCTACATCATTCAAGATGAATATTTTTTATTTTTCTGTTTTTTATGTTTTTTTAAGTTATTTCCCTATCCACATTTGTTTGCAGAGCACTTGCCATGCTCTTAAGATGAGTTTGCTGCCACTTGCAGCCCTTTAGCCCTTTCCATGTTTGTTTTAGAGGCATTTTAGTGCTCAAAAGTTTGGGTCTCCATTGACTTCAATGGGGTTCGGGATCGGGGGAAAGCTCGGGTTAAGTCTGGTCCACGAACCCGGACTTTTTTTTCAAGTTCGGCCTAACCCGCCGAGCCCGGACATCCAGGTGTTCGCTCAACTCTACTCTCAGGCAATGACTGCGAACGCTGACTGAAGTGTGCTGGCGCCCCCTGTAGGAACACAATAGAACAGCAGGGTAGATCGATGTACTAACATTGGATTGTTAGTACATCGGCTCTGACCGGAGCTGTCAGTTTTTAGTTCAACCCCCAAAAAAATTGTGGTGTGTACCATTGATTAATTTATTTATAGTGATCATGTCTCCTCTTAAGCACCTCCTCTTTAACCCCTTGGAGCCTAAGCCTTTTTCTGACATTTATTACTAGTTAAAATCAGTATTTTTTTGCTCGAAAATTACTTACTTACTCTAGAGAATAAAATTGCGATCATTGCAATATTGCACATTTGCACAGAGTTCTTTCAAATGCAACTACTATTCTCAGAGGAAAAGGACAGTCAGGTGACTACTATTCTTAGAGGCAAAGGTCAGTCAGGTAACTAGTATTCTCAGAGGGAAAGGACAGTCAGGTAACTAGTATTCTCAGAGGGAAAGGACAGTCAGGTGACTAGTACTCTCAGAGGGAAAGGACAGTCAGGTAACTAGTATTCTCAGAGGGAAAGGACATTCAGGTAACTACTATTCTCCGAGGGAAAGGACAGTCAGGTAACTACTATTCTCAGAGGGAAATGACAGTCAGGTAACTACTATTCTCAGAGGGAAAGGACAGTCAGGTAGCTACTATTCTTAGAGGGAAAGGACAGTCAGGTAACTACTATTCTCAGAGGGAAAGGACAGTCAGGTAACTACTATTCTCAGAGGGAAAGGACAGTCAGGTGACTTCTATTCTTAGAGGGAAAGGACAGTCAGGTAACTACTATTCTCAGAGGGAAAAGACAGTCATGTGACTACTATTCTCAGAGGGAAAGGACAGTCAGGTAACTAGTATTCTCAGAGGGAAAGGACAGTCAGGTAACTAGTATTCTCAGAGGGAAAAGACAGTCAGGTAACTAGTATTCTCAGAAGGAAAGGACAGTTAGGTGACTACTATTCTCAGAGGGAAAAGACTACTATTCTCAGAGGGAAAGGACAGTCAAGTGACTACTATTCTTAGAGGGAAAGGACAGTCATGTAACTACTATTCTCAGAGGGAAAAGACAGTAAGGTAACTAGTATTCTCAGAGAGAAAGGACAGTCAGGTGACTACTATTCTGAGAGGGAAAGGACAGTCAGGTAACTAGTATTCTCAGAGGGAAATGACAGTCAGGTAACTAGTATTCTTAGAGGGAAAGGACAGCCAGGTAGCTAGTATTCTCAGAGGGAAAGGATAGTAATGGCAGCCTATAGTATGTAACTCTCTCAGTACAGATCTCTGAAGTAAACCGAAATCTGTCTAGAATCTCTTGGTTACCACCCTTAGCACATCCCCACCGATCTTTGGTCTGTCTTATAATACTTGCATGGTAGAACAATAAGCATTAATTATGTACATTTTTGGAGGTTTCTATTTTTTCAGGCTTTAATACACATGGGTATACTGTTCTAAAATTAAAAGTATAAATATTAATATAATTTTTTTATATTTATTTAACTAGCTTAATAGAATCTACTTGACATGTTAATTGCAAATGGTTACTCATTATTAAATATTTTCGATCCCAAAGGTGACAAGCAAATTTTCTATGACAAAAATAATGATACCCACGAGGAAGGAATTGTCAGTTACATTGCTAACAGTATTAAAGTAAAAATATTTTAGGTATGAAGGAAGATTACAGCTGAACTTCAATTAGATAAAATCACCATTTAATTTGGTAAAATAATTGATAGTATTTTTTACAAAGAACTACCATAGCTACTTGAACCACTTTCGACATTTGTAACCTGTAATTCTATGTAGCACCTACACTGGATGGGGTAGGATCAGGATAATGAGTCAACCAGGATTTTTTGCTTTGAACCATGACATCATTCACACAGTGAACATGGTCACAGGAATAGGAAGCAGAGGGATGACTTCATCGGTATGTTACTGTTCCTACATTGTCCAGTCACAGAGTGGGGTAGGTCCTGGACAAGGCTGCTTTAATTAGAAGCAATGCAGTCTGCAGAGAGGTCATAGGGCTGTGGTTTGACTGTGACAGTGAAACCTATATCACAAGACTGGATTGACAAAATTATATTTAAAAGTGAACTCTGGGAAATGTTGCAGTTCACAGAAAATTAAATTAAGCCTTCCATTGGAGAAGACTGAAGACTGCCATTGCATAACTTCTGAAAATGCTAGATTTATGTCCCTAATGCTGATGGTTGACTGCATTACTTTGTGTCACTAACCTAGAACTATGCAGATCAGGAAAGCTCTCATTCAATTAAATTTTTTTTTAATTCTACTCCCCCACCCTTAGATTCTGGCATTCAGCACATAGTACTGTGGGAAGACTTGAGTTGGATTTTAAATCATTATTTAATATTGATTTAAAGTGGTTTTAAAGTCAGAGCCCCTCTGTCATACCAAGGTATACTACACAGTGTAAATGTTTGTTTAAAACAATGCTGATAAGTACCTTCTTTCAGATTGCCTCTGTGCAGTTACGTGACCTCCCGCTGCTCTCCTCTCCTGATCTAAGGGCTACAGTGGGGGGGGGGGGGGGCTGAGATCCCCCTCTGACGTCAGTCTGGAAGTCATCACGTGACCGCTGTGCTGTCCGCTCAGGCCCTCCCACTGTAGCCCTTAGATCGGGGGGAGGAGAGCATGGGGGGGGCCTAAACAGACAGCACAGCGGTCACTATGTAGTATACCTTGGTATAACAGAGAGGCTGGCAGTAATCCAACACTGACTTTACTGCCAGCTACTAATAGTAGCAGGAGGGGAGGGGCAGGGAGGAGATTGCTCACACACACAGGAGCTAATAGGCAGGGAGGAAGGGGGAGAGGGGGGAGAGATTGCGGGATGATGGAGGCACATAAACTGACCACGGTATCATGGAGCAGCAGCTATGATTACCATGGCTAGTTTACATAGGACACAGGGGGACAAAGGAACAAGCAGGATCAACCAGGTTTTTTTTTTTTTTTTTTTTTTACAGCATAGCACTATGCTGTTTAACCTACTTTAAATGAACAGGATCTTTTTTTTTTTTATAGGGTTACAACCTCTTTAAAGAATGTTAGCTAGACAGCAGCATGTGAGTTAATCAACTAGTATTTTGAGATGTATCTTCCCTTAAACTGATATTTTACAGGTACATTAGGGGCATACAACACAGCATACAGGCTTTTTTTTGTGCCAGGGAAGCCTAGTTGCTGTGTACAGTGGCCAAACATATGAATAGCTGCATGGTGGGTATATGCTGGTTTTCTCAAAAATAAGCATATAGGGTAGTGTATGGACATATTTTCTGATCACAGGAAATCGGTGTTTCGGGAACATGTATGTACGCTATCCACGGCTGGCGTCACATGCCATAGATCTTCGAACATTTAATCAAACTGGCACACCATAAGCTTAAAACAGAGCAATTTATTGTTAACTGTGTATTCAACATTTCAGAGTGTTTAGCCACTTCATTAGTCAAACAGTGTTTTAGTGTTAGGATTTCTGTAAAAAGAAGTTTATCTATGCACCTGTGATATATTGGCTTTCCTATGGAAAGGGTTTTTTTGCCTATGGGAAATGTGTGCACATTGGGGTTCTCAAATGTAGTTTAATGTACAGTATGTGGCTAGGACTAGATCATTTTTGTCATGACAATTAATTATTTATAGGTGCAGCAGTCAACATGAAAACTAAAAAATGTTTATCCACAGGATATCTAACAAAACATATAAATCCTTACATAGGTGTCTTATACTAAATTAAAAATTAATTACCGCTGTACACTTTCCATTCACTTCTGTATACCTTGTTTTGTATGCATTTACTTCTATGATTAAATAAAGGAACAGTTTGGTTGTTAAAATCAAAAATTAATGAGTGCCTTTAAAATATAACTAAAGGCAAAACTTTATTTAGTTATGAATAGAGTGGAAATAGATTAGAACGCATCTCAAGTTTTTAATGCTGTCTGAGCTCCCATTAGGGAGATTCACCCTCTCTATTTGTCTCTAAAGTAAAAAAAAAAAAAAAGATATCCAAAATTTTGGGTTGTCCCTAGAACAGTAATGTAGGGAAAATCTACCAATGAGGATACTAGTTATGGTAACCAGTGGGACCGAATGGATTCCCTTAATTTGCAGAAATTTACTCTCACTTCCTGTTTTGGAAAAGGGAAATGAAGTGAAGGTAAATCTCCCCAGTGGGACGCAGATGGTAAGAAAAACTGACAGGGTTATAACCCTCCCTTACTCTATCCAAAATAACAAAAGACTTTGCCTTTAGTTATACTGTAAGAAATCATGTTCTTAGAAAAATTACCGAAGTTCTGCTAAGGAATATCATATTATAGCATAAAAGTAACCGCACACACAAAATCTATCTTTCTGTTCGCTGGAGAAGAAGTTAGGCTTTCCATTGATATGCATTTATTGCCTCAAGAAACTGAGATTTTCTTTCAATTTAAATTTTTTTTACGACAGCTGGAAAGGAAAGCTATAATGGTTCATCTTTGTTCAAGCATTGGCCAGGACAAGCATCAGTTTCCTGGCCTGAGATGCTGGCACAGTTTTATACAAGTATCTGAACAAT
Organism: Pelophylax lessonae; assembly: GCF_965119305.1. Lineage (NCBI taxonomy): Eukaryota > Metazoa > Chordata > Amphibia > Anura > Ranidae > Pelophylax > Pelophylax lessonae. Next base: position 173,238,023 of record NC_138772.1, on the reverse strand, counting down.
TTTTTGGATATGTATACATACACCTGCCACAGATCAGCCCCCTAAGGCAGCCTCTCATTTTGTGAATTTCTACAAATTTACAATGTTGCAGTCTGATCACTAGTGAAAAGCAGGCTGAGGAACAGTTACCCCTGACTGCATCCCAACTGGCAGACTTGTATGGTTTAGAGAATATTTTCTTATGAGAGCTCTTCTAAGAAGAGAAGCCTTAAGGCCTGTACACACGATACAAAAATCGGAAGGAAAATTTCATCCGACGAACAATCTGGCGATTTTCAGATTGTTAGTATGGTGCTTTTGACAGCCGATCACGGATTTTCGGATGACAAAAACTGGACGTGCAGGCTATAAAATTTTTATCGTACGTCAACACAAGTCCAATTTTCATTTAATTAGTACAGTTCTCGTCCAAAAAAAATCGTAAGAGCAAGACTAGGCATGCTCAGAAACGAAAGAACACATACAAAACAATCCAACACATGACATCACTTCTGAAGTTGAATTCTGTCGTACGAGAATTTTCGTATGAAAGCAACCTCTTCACTTTCCACATGAGACCAGCATGCAACAAAATATGGATGAAAGTCGTTCGATAATCTGATCGTGTGTACGAGGCTTTCGATTGGCTCTGATCTCAATAGCATAGGAGAGTTGTAGGGACAGACTGGTTTCTGTAAGTTTTATCTTTTTTATTTTTCATTTAATAAATAAAAACATAGCGTTCCAGGTTTTCCAAGGGACCCCCCTTCACCAGGGCTACAGGGATAATTAAATTAAAAAAATAATAAGTAACATAATCATTAGTGTCAATTTAAAGGTAATTTTGTATGAGCACTGGAATTGTTGCAATCAATGGTGAAAGACAGAAACAACTAAAACATCAGTTACAAATACAAATCAATGCTATGGTTTATACAAAAAGAAAGTAACAATAAAACATAAATAAAATATAAATCCACAAGATTCCTTTTCCCATACTGTGTCTGCTCATCATTAAGATTCCTGACTATGCCTTAACTTCAGGAAGCAAAGCCTACCAACATTGTTATTCTGTGCCTCCCATCTTCTCGATGAAACTCTATGTTTAGGAGCAAAATTTTAATGATCTGATTGTTTTGATCTTATAGCCTTGAAATATTTAGTAGGTAGGTATATAAATTATACAAATAAATATTTAATAGGAATGGGTAGGTTTAGTATGAATAGTAGGTAGGAATGTACATTATATAAAAAATATATATATACTCTAAATAAATATTTAAATGGAAATATTTAGATTTATCCAGCTCCAATGTTAGATTTATCCAGCTTCAGAGAAAGCAAAATGGTAGGAAAGCACCTGGATGTAATTGAGCTCACACAGGAGTACACTCTGTTAAGATGGTTTTCTGAAATTGCATGAGTTATTATGAAAATGTCACCCTGTATTTTATTTTTATAAGGAAAAAAAATTACCAATTTTTTAATTACAATCCCAGAAATAGATTAAACTTTTAACATTTTCAGTTAAAAATTTTTAGTAAAAAAGTCAAACAAAAGCATATCATAAAACCGTGAAATCTTCTATATTTAACATGGAAATATTATTTAACCAAAATTAATTTTCTGTTTCCTGAATATGTACCTTTCATTTAAATAGTACCTGGTGAACAGGAACTTCCTGTTATGGAGTAGAAACTATCTCCTAATTTTGCTACTGCATTATCACACTGTCACAAGCATGGCGTAAAGGATCGTGCTAACACATTACACATGCACAATCTACTGTTGTCACTATCAATAACAGGATCAGAGCAATGTGCAACCAAGGTTGGGGTCTATGTATAAAAACAGAAAGGGATTGAAAAAAACTGGAGGAGTTTAGCAGCACTAGAAAAAAAGGGATGAAAAAAATGTGAAAACATTATTTTATGAAAAAGAAACATGGTGAACGTTTACACAGTGCTTTAGCAAACTAAATGTCATTGATTTAGGGTTTACATCTACTTTAAGTTTCTGGATTTACATTGGCACTAGAGAAATGATAGCTATAATCTGACTGAATACTTACAGAAGAACTGCAGGCTGCCTACATAAGTTGTAGTAAAAACATCTTTGCAATTCTGAATCTTCCCTCCAACCACTTTGCATATTATTTTATATATAGTGTGATTCTGTACTTGCCAAATTTGCTGCAGAAATCTCCCTCCATTAGGTCTGACTGCAGCCATTTTAACTGTGGGCAGTTGAAGCTGCTGACTGTTCACTTCCTGAATTTTCACAGGCACACAAACACACACACACATATATACAGACAAACACACACACACACACACACACATATATACAGACACATTCTCACCTCTGCTTGCTTGCACATTTCTGCTCTCTTGATGAACACACATGGATCTCTGCAGCCTCCAGTTATCTCCGCCCCCATCCAGCCTTGCAACTCTTCTTGGCTCTCCTTTTACTCACCCCTCCTCCTTTGATGGCAAACTCTCACTGGAGTGATAGAGAGAGCTGTGTGTGATGTTATTTGCCTACACTTATTACTAGACAAGAAAGAAGAAGTGGGCTGTATAAGGTATTTACTGGCAAAAAAAAAAGGTTTTACTATCCAAAGGTAAAACAACAAGGGCAGCGGATTTAATAGATGGAAAGATGAAAAAATTACTGAAGGTGCGCTGTAAAGCAGAACTCCGGGCTATTTTTATTTTTACCATGCAGTGCATGGGTTAATTGCTCGTTTTGGCCTAGGGGTTCGGAGAGCCGAGATATACTCACCTAATCCACCCATCCTCCCATCGCAAGACCAGTCCCTTTGGCTCCTGTCCCCCCCATGGTCCAGAAGTCTTGTGCGGTGGGCTGTTCCTGACATCATCACACCAATAGACCAGGTCTGGACATGAAGACGTCAGGAACAGCCGACTGCTGAATGTGGGAGAGCGCAGTTTTACCAAAGATCCTCGAAGGATTGGGTGAGCAGAGGCGCTGTGTTCACCCTTAGGCAAAACAAGCATTTTTTCATATTTAGACATTTCAGTTGCAGTTTATTTCAAATGTGGCCTAAATGAGCCATGCCACACATATGGACAAGCACATTGGTACTGGAATTATGAAAGCTGGGCTAGTTTTTTAGCAGTTTGATAGCAGGAAGAAATTAACAATGATTTGACTCCTGATTATTCTGATACACTACTTTTAAGAAGGAGGTTCATGTGGGTGAGGCATACCAATACATTTTGATCTATTACTATTATTATTATTATTATTATATAGGATTTATATAGCGCAGACAATTTACGCAGCACTTTACAACTTGAGGGTAGACAGTACAAATACAATACACTTTAAAACAGTAGGAATCAGAGGGCCCTGCTCATTAGAGCTTACTATCTAAGAGGGAGGTTCAAGAGATAAAAGAGCAGTGGCGGCCGGTCTGTAGAGGGCGCAGGGGCGCCGCCCCCCCCCCCCCCCAATCTGTGGGCAAAAAAAAAAAACGTTTTTCACCCCACGTGGGGTGAGCAGAGGCGCCGATTGGCGGCCTTCTGGGGGTCATCAGAGCGCAGAGCAATGCGCCCCAACACTCCCCACTTTAGAGATGTCCTGGCTGTGATTGGTCCAGACTCCAGCCTGGACCAATCACACAGGAGGACATCCCGGGTGACGTTACGCGTGGGGGCGGTGCGTGCGTCAGTCACTCACCGTCCCGGGGGCACATCCTCACCTTCCCGCCCGCTGGCGCCGTCAGACCAGAGAGAGCCGGCGGGTGGGAGAAGAAGAAGAGGGAGTCGTTCCTCTCGGTCGGAGTGTTCTTCTCATCTGACTCGTCTGACTCAGAGGAAGCAGCACGCAGGTGACCGTGAGTGAGGTAAGTGACACCTCGGGGGGGGGGGGGGGGGGCCCGGCCCACACACTGTCTGCTATGAAGGGGGCACGCACGCACGCTGGTCTCTGCATTGATGGGGGGGCACGGTGGGCACGGCAGACAAGCTGGTCACTCACTCACTGCAAATTGATGATGAGGGCAGAGAAGCTGGTCACTGCATTGATGATGGGGGCAGACAAGCTGGTCACTGCATTCATGATGGGGGCAGACAAGCTGGTCACTGCATTTAAGATGGGGGCAGACAAGCTGGTCACTGCATTGATGATGGGGGCAGACAATCTGGTCACTGCATTGATGATGGGGGCAGACAATCTGGTCACTGCATTGATGATGGGGGCAGACAATCTGGTCACTGCATTGATGATGGGGGCAGACAAGCTGGTCACTGCATTGGTGATGGGGGCAGACAAGCTGGTCACTGCATTGGTGATGGGGGCAGACAAGCTGGTCACTGCATTGGTGATGGGGGCAGACAAGCTGGTCACTGCATTGGTGAAGGGGGCAGACAAGCTAGTCACTGCATTGGTGAAGGGGGCAGACAAGCTGGTCACTGCATTGATGGGGGCACGGCAAGCTGGTCACTGCATTGATGGGGGCACAGCGTTTTTTGCCGCAAATATTTCTTTTTGCGCCCCCCCAAAATTTTTGAGCACCAGCCGCCACTGTAAAAGAGGTAATAACTGTGGGGATGGGCTGATGAAGAAAACAAAAGTACGGTTGTTAGGTGGATGCCAGATAGGTTTCTCTGAAGAGATGTGTTTTCAGGGATCGTCTGAAAGTAGACAAAGTAGGAGAGAGTCGGATAGATGGGGGTGGAGCATTCCAGAGGATGGGAGAAGCTCGGGAGAAGTCCTGGAGGCGAGCATGGGAAGTGGTTACAAGGGAGCTAGAGAGCAGGAGGTCCTGGGAGGAATGAAGATAACGAGTTGGTTGGTATTTTGAGACCTGATTAGTGATGTAGCTGGGTGCCAAGTTATGGATGGCTTTCTAAGTTATGGTTAGTAACTTGAATTTAATTTGTTGGTTGAGTGGCAGCCAATGGAGGGATTGGCAAAGAGGGGTAGCAGACACAGAGCGGTTTGCAAGGTGGATGAGCCTGGCAGCAGCTTTCATAATGGACTGAAGGGGGGATAGTCTTTTTAACCACTTAAGCCCAGAAAGATTTTACCCCCTTCCTGACCAGGCCCTTTTTTGCAATTCGGCACTGCGTGACTTTAATGGACAATTGCGCGGTCGTGCAACACTGCACCCAAATGAAATTGATGTCCTTTTTTCCCCACAAAAAGAGCTTTCTTTTGGTGGTATTTGATCACCTGTGCGATTTTTACTTTTTGCGCTATAAACAAAAAAAGAGCGTCAATTTTGAAAAAATAACAATATTTTTCACATTTGAAATTCCCCCCAAAAAAATGTAAAAATCTAAATTTTTTAACATTTTAGGCCAATTTGTTTTCTGCTACATATGTTTGGTAAAAAAAAAATCGCAATAAGCGTATTTTGATTGGTTTGCGCAAATGTTATTGTGTTTACTAACTAAGGGAAATATTTTTGTCATTTTTGGTGGGTTTTTTTTTACGAGTAATGGCGGCGATCTGCGACATTGCGGCGGACAGATCGGACCCTTGACTGACATTTTTTATACTTTTGGGGGTACCAGTGACATTACTACAGTAATCAGTGCTATACATATGCACTATTACTGTAAAAATGACACTGGCAGGGAAGGGGTTAACTTTATTAGTGATCAAGGGGTTAAGTGTGTCCCTAGGGGCGTGCTTCTTACTGTAAAGGGGTGTGGCTAGTGATGTAACCACAGAGACATACGATCCTACATAGCAGGATCGTATGATCTCTGCAGTTAGATCAGGGAGAATGACAGGCGGCTTTGTTTACATCAGGTGCCTGCCTTTCTCCCTCTCCACGGGGAGATCGCGTGTGACCGGCGGACATCGGGTCCGCCGGTCACACGCGCGGACTTGTTAGGGAACGAGCAGGGGCGGGAGCACTAGAGGCTCACAGGCTAGCGACGTAGTACTATGTCCCTTTGCCTGTACAGGGCTGACCGACGCAGTAAATGTACTTGCGGCGGTCGGCAAGTGGTTAAAGGTAAGCCAATGAGAAGGGAGTTACAGTATTCAAGACGATTATGGAATGGGACTGTAAACTGGATGCCTCAAGTGAAGGTATACATTTTTCTAAATATTTGGGCACAAACATTACATAATCTGCTCACCTAAATGAATTACCAATTTAAAGAATAGCCAGAAATGTTTTTTTTATTACTGAGCTTTGCTAGAAAAAGTCTTTGGTCTTTGCATGGGAATCCCAAAGACTTCAAAACTTATTACTTTTAATTATATGCAATAAACATGAACCTGTCACCTAAGTCAACCTTTAACTTACTGAACATGCCATAATGATTCAGCTGAAGCATATTATGATTGAAAGCTTAAAAAAAATCAAAGATAAAAAATAAGAAAGACAGCTGCACTATGTAGCCCAGTTTCTGAATCCTAGAATTAACCATGCATATGTTATTACAATCTGCTTTTATAAACACTCAGTTATTTCAAGCAAACTTCGAAATTAAAGTTATGTATTTATTAATCCCTCCTGAACATCTAATCAGGCTCCTTCATTACTGAGATGTTTTCTAATTAAAGCTGACATTTAAAAACATAAAAGGTGATGGGGAGGAGTCTGTGGCCCCAAACCAAGTATGATTGACCAAATACAAACTCTTCTTTTTCTGAAGTTCCGCCTAATTTACATATATTTTTTGTAGAGCACTGCAATTATTTATGCAGATGTTAACATTTCTTTATAATTATGTAGAATTTTATAAAATGACTGGCCTAATGCAGCAGATGCATGGAGGGCTCTAAGCCACTAATCATCAGTCCATTAAATAAACAACCATGAGTTTTCATGCTCAACACTGGCAATAATCTACTTTTGGCAGCAGAGTTCTAATAAACAGTAGAAGTAATATAAATAAACCAATATAAAGCTGAAATTATAACAATACTAATTTGCCATTTTTGTGAGCCAGTGAGCGGAAAAATAGCTCCTATTTTTTTGTTTAGGCGAGCTATATAAAAATTCAACTAAGCAATTTTAAAGCAGGAAAGTTAGGAAAAAGAAAATCTCAGTAAGCAACTTTATTAAAAAAAATGTATTATCTGCAATATCTCTTTTTCAATGCGTTCCCCAGAATTTCCTATAAAAAGTAAAAAATCATAGGCATTGTCTAGTATTATCCATATTGTATTGGAAGCCTACATGTGTGACAGGAGTAATTTATTGAAAAAACTGACATTAATGATACTGCAAAATAGACCAGCCCAAGAAATTTAGGTAAATAACAAAGGTGGGCAAACTGTTCCTCTGAGTTTAAAAGTCAGTTGTTATTTTATTTGAGAAATATCCACTTAAAATTCCCATTCTGTAGGCTCATATGCCAAAGACTCATCAATAAAGTCCTACATTTTCTTCTATATTTTTTTTATCCAGATAAGAAATATCCTATACCCTTCTACAGAATACACACCCAGCAGAGACATCTCACAGGCTTGCATCCCCTCAGCACCATAGCAAGTGTGCTCCCAGTGTAAGCTGTACTGTGCTATGATAAAAATGAGCAAAGGCTTTAAAAGAAAACAAAATTGAGGCACGTCTCATAAAGTATCAGCCTAGTACTAACTAATATCAGGTTCTTCTTCTTCATCTTCAGTTCCCAAGAAGTGATTTGCATGAATTGGGGGGAGATGAGGGGGGGGGAGGGGGTTATAAACATCTGGATGAGGTCAGGACTTTGTGAAGGCTAGTCAACTTCCTCCACCCTAAACTCGTTCATCCATGTCTTTATGGACCTTGCTTTGTGCATTGGTCCAAATCATTTGTTGGAGGACAGATTATGGTGTGGGGTTGTTTTTCAGAGGTTGGGCTTGGCCCCTTGGTTCCAGTGAAGGGAACTCTTAGGATTTCAGCATACCAGGACAATTTGGACAATTTCATGCTCCCAACTTTGTGGAAACAGTGTAGTGATGGCCCCTTCCTGTTCCAACATGACTGCGGATCAGTGCATAAAGCAGTGGAGGAAGAACTTGACTAGCCTACACAGAGTCCTGACCTAAACCTAATAGAACACCTTTAGAATGAATTTGAGTGGGGAGTGCAAGCCAGACCTTCGGGTCCATTAGTGCCTGACCTCACAAACCCTTCTGTAAGAATGGTCAAACATTCCCATAGACACACTCCTAAACCTTGTTGAAAGCCTTCCCAGAAGAGTTGAAGCTATTATAGCTGCAAGGGTGGGCCAACTCAATATTGAACCTGTCGGGCCTGTTGGGGGTTATTAAAATAATAATAGGTAAAAAGAAAAATGATTTTAAAAGCCATGTATATTTCATATTATGCATATAAGAGATTCTGAACAGGATGGCGTCCATCTTGTTTTCAGGGTGAAACAAAGTTCATATATACTTGTTAAACAAAATGTCTCTCACAGGCTTACAAAGGGTCTATGGTTTCAACAGAGATCTTTGTATTTTTCTATGTAATCGTAAATAAGATTTCTTTTGACATCTCGATCAGATAAAACTTAGTCAGTCTGACGCTATGTTAAAGGGGGTGATATCTCAGTCTGTCTATAGGTATTCAACAATGGACAATACCCCAGTATATTCTAGCAGACATTTAAAGATGAACCATATAAGTTTTTATAGAAAACATCATCATATGTAAGATGTATATTAACGATAATACATTGTATTCTTATTAATATAGAAGTGTGAACTTGATACTTATATAATATTAGATATATAATATATATATATATAAGTATACTTTTCTATGATGTGTAAGGACTTGTGCGTCTTAAAAACAAATTACTTCATGTTAAGGCATGTGGTAGGAGTGTTTATATAAGGATTGCTTTGGACTGGTTTAGTGCTCAAGGTGTCGTAAATATTCCCAAACCTAGACTATATCTGACAGCCCTTTGGCATGGTCAAATAAGTAATTGCTTTTCACTAACCGACAGGTCAGAGGTCATGAGATAAGAAGGATGGGTAATTGTTTCAAATTATGTTAAATACAAAATCTAATGAACGGTACGATACTGCCATCTGGAGGCGAAATACCAGGTGCAGTCTTGAGATAATTTCAGATATTCCCATATAAAAATATTATATTGTGTTAAATAATATAATTATTGGAATGGCATTACTTGCCCAGGTGAATTATGGAGACACAGGTGGACATTTATGTATGTACTGGAAGTCTGGACAAAGTTTTATGTTGTGTTATATGATTAATCTCACATATAGAGAAATCATCCTTATTTTATTATCCAAGTATGGGGTTAATTATCAAAAGGGGTGTGTCTCTGACCTCACTAGTTTAGGTATAGAATATCCCGACCAATAGGGATAATGTTTCATCCCTCTGGGTTTAACTTATGGTAATTTTATAGCTCTTTGTTCTTACCATATAAAAGACCAACCCAGATGAGACATGACACTTTACACTACTGACAACACACCTCACACTTACACCACACACGCTATTACATTTTTCGATAGACTCATCCAGACATACTTCCTGGTCCATCATTCATCTGAAACTTGGAGGAAACTCCTCCCTCACTGGCATCCATCTTAGGACTCTGGTAACACCATCTTAAGTGTGGTAATTATGCCTTGCTATGTTATTTGATTTTATTCAACAATTGTTTATTCCTTCCTTATATGTTTTATATTGCATATTTAAGGGTAATGAGATTACAATCCCAGCCGTATAAGCCATAGTAGATTTTTCTCTAAAAAGCTGATTTTTGTTTTTATACATTTTTATTAATATCAGATTCAATGCATTATTTGCAATTTTAAGTCTTCCGTTTTGCATGGCTTATTCTCATTTCATCTGCAGTGGAATGACTTTGGCTATGTGATTACGCAGACCATTGTAGTCTGTTTATATAGAACATTAATTTATGGCTTATACTATACCTGGGAAGAAATGGTAATCTTGCTTTCGTTTTACTTTCGTTTTACTTTCACTTTGTTTTACTTTCACTTTCATTATTGAGCTACACATCACATTGCATTGATTGTTTGAAGTTAGTATTTTCTGTAGAGTTATCTTTTTGTGTCATTTTTTGTTTGATCATATATTGTGTTTACATGTCTGGCGAATAAATATTTTTATATATATTCCACACTGTAGACTGTACTCACTAAGATTGGTATATGCTTTTAAAAAGAAATTAATCAATTAAAAAGAATTCACGACATTGATTTATGGCAATAGGTGAAGACTCTCCTTTTTCACAGATCTTTGCTTATTAACCATAAATAAATACACTGCTATATTCAGAGCAGTATAAATATTCTGACATACTGAAGTACGAGCGCAAGATATTTATTATTAAATATTCTTACAAACCCTACAGACAAAGACAGAGATGCCTTAAAAGTTCATGTGCATGTAAAGGCAGGCATCCCAATACTTTTTGACAATATAGTGTAGAAGAAAAGGCATTTTGTGGTCTATTGGAGACGTTTTCCATATATAGTTGGTACACATGTGGAGTTGGACGTACTATATGTTTTTTTGTTTTTTTATTTTCTTTGAGATTATTTATCCTATCAAGTGGAGCACTACTAAAGATCCAAAACCAGTGAGAATGGTGTGGAATTCATGGTCTACATTGGACTATAAGGGGTTCAGGATGCCCGGAATGACACTTCTAAGGGTTGGGGTTTGAAGGATATTAACAGTTAATGCAGATTTTAAATTTGCTAATATTTGGTGAAAACCGCCTGCACAGTGAACAGTTCTATTTCCTTTAGTAAATAAACCCTATTGGGTCTTATAGTTTTCTTAAGAGATTTGAGGTTGCTGAACAGGCAGAGCAGCAGGACCTGATGACCTCTTGGCTTTATCTCTGCTGGTTGAACAGTTCACAGGTCAAGGGCTTAGTCAAGGACTTTCTCTTGGTATGTCATTATGTTTACTACATGTGCAGAGCACATCACTGCACAGACCAATGTGGCTTCTTCCTGTCCCACCCTGTGTAGTTCCTTGTCATATAATAGATAGCTATATTTAATAAAACATGTCACAAGTTGCAGGTCAAATGCCCATTAGGGCCCCATTCACACCTGAGGGTATCGATTTACTGGCCTTTATCTGCGTTTTTTTAAGTTTTTAAGCTTTTACGTTTTTTGCAGCATTTACAAGCTTTTTTTAAAATGTTTCAGAAGTTTATTACAAGCATTTTACAGCTTCCGGCATTTTTGTTTAGCCAATAGAAAGCACTAGGGGGAGGAGAGGGAGAGGAAATTAGGGGTGGAGAGCTGCTATTTGAGCATTTTACAAGTGTTCTTTTGCTCAAGTCAGGCATTTCTATTGAAGTCTATGGAGCCAAAAACGCTTGTAATCTGCCAAAAAAAGGCTCATGTACTTTTTTGAGCTTCAGGCGTTTTGCTTCAGGCGACAGAATGCTCAGATGTAAACAGGGGCCATTGAAATAAATAGGATTTTGCTTGTTGGGCGTTTTGCAGCTTCAGACCCCTTTCACACTTGTGCAACTTGTCATGCCACTTTGGATATCAAAGTTGCACAACATGTCGTTCCCCATGTTTTCTAATGATAACCATTCATATATGTGCAACTTAACCGCTTGCCGACTGCTCACAGTATATTTACTGCGGCAGTCAGTCCCTCACAGGCAGAGCGACGTAGGTCTACGTCGCTAGCCTGTGAGGCTCTGGGGAGCGAGCGATCCTGCTCCCACACGGTCACGGACCCCCCCGTGCGTGTGACCGGCGGACCCGATGTCCGCCGGTCACTCGGCGATCATCGGGGGAGAGGGAGAAAGTCAGGCGGCTTATGTAAACAAGCCACCTGTCATTCTCCCCGGTGTAGAAACACTGATCACACAGTTCTACAATGTAGGACCGTTGATCAGTGTTCCTACAGCTCAAGCCACAGCCAATCACAGTAAGAATCACGCCCTTAGGGACACACACAGCCCCTCCCTCTCAAATAAAGTTAACCCCTTCACTACCAGTGTATTTTTACAGTAACAGTGCATATGTATAGCACTGATTACTGTAGAAATGTCACTGGTAACCCAAAAAGTGTCAAAAATGTCAGTCAAGGGTCCGATCTGTCCGCCGCAATGTCGCAGTACCGCAAAAAAAATCGCAGATCGCCGCCATTACGCGTAAAATAAAAAAACAACAAAAATGACAAAAATCTTTCCCTTTGTTAGTAAACGCGATAACTTTTGCGCAAACCAATCAAAATACGCTTTTTGCGATTTTTTTTTTTACCAAACATAGCATAAAACATTTTGGGGGGGAATTTCATATAAAAAAATGTGAAAAATATTGTTAATTTTGCAAAATTGACGCTCTTTTTTTGTTTATAGCGCATGATCAAAAAATCGCACAGGTGATCAAATACCACCAAAAGAAAGCTCTGTTTGTGGGGAAAAAAGGACGTCAAATTTGTTTAGGTACAGTGTCGCACAACCGCGCAATTGTCCGTTAAAATCACGCAGTGCCGAATCGTAAAATACCCCCTGGTCTTTTAGCAGCCAAATCCTCCGGGACTTAAGTGGTTAAAGTTGCAGGAATTTCAGAGTAGTTCATGCACTACTTTGGTCCGACTTTCATGCAACTTGAGGGCCATAGATGTCAATGTTAACCCTCAGAAGTTGCATGAAAGTCATACCTGAATGTTATACAATTGTTGTGTGCAACAGTTGTCCATTAAAACTGGTAAAAGCCAAAGTCATATCCAAGTTGCACCCATCCAAAATTGTGTCAAAGTTGCATCAAAGTTACACCAAAGTTGCACTCCAAAGTCGACGCAACTTTGGAGTCGTACAAGTGTGAAACAGGCCCAAAGGAACTTATAATCTCCAAATACAAGTGGAATGCGCCTGCATTTTTCCTTAAACACAAGTCCCTAAAACTGTCACAAAAGCACACTAATATACTTTGGAAATAATTTTGGGAGAGGTTAGGTAACCTGTAAAACAGTTAAAGAAAAAAATACTTCTGCTATTATTTAATGCAACAATGTATTTTATTCATATTTATGATAAGTAATTTTTATTTGTTTCAGTAATTATATTCGAAGTATACCTAATCATGTTCCGGTCTGCTGTCTTTTCAGCTATAAATGTTTGTATACATTATTAAGTGAACTACTTATGTACGTGTATCATTCCAATTATGTAATTAAATTCATATAGATTTGTAAACAACTGCTGTGCAGAAAGCATCAGGTGCACAGGGATTTTAGTACTGCGTACCTGAACTCCAGACATACCATCTGTTGGATCACCCTGAGGCCCCACAAAGTGAAGACGGATGGATGATGATTAATCGAATAGGCAACTAGGACATCAGAATCCTAGCACTACATGAGTAAACCTGGATTCACATTTCCAAAATGTATTCTACATGCTTGACCTATTAGTGGTAAATATTTGACTGTGTAGTCATTTCGTTTTTTTTTGCAGGATAGCATGCTGAATTCCAAAATATACTGATTGGTGTTTATGTGAAAATGTATAGACAACTACATGTTTATACAGTGGGTACGGAAAGTATTCAGACCCCCTTAAATTTTTCACTCTGTTATATTGCAGCCATTTGCTAAAATCATTTAGGTTCATTCTTCTTCCTCATGAATGTACACATAGCAGAATTGTTGACATTGTTGCAGATTTATTAAAAAAGAAAAACTAAAAATATCACATGGTCCTGAGTATTCAGACCCTTTGCTGTGACACTCATATATTTAACTCAGGTGCTTTCCATTTCTTTCTGATCATCCTTGAGATGGTTCTACACCTTCATTTGAGTCCAGCTGTGTTTGATTATACTGATTGGACTTGATTAGGAAAGCCACACACCTGTCTATATAAGACCTACCAGATCACAATGCATGTCAGAGCAAATGAGAATCATGAGGTCAAAGGAACTGCCTGAAGAGCTCAGAGACAGAATCGTGGCAAGGCACAGATCTGGCCAAGGTTACAAAAAGATTTCTGCTGCACTTAAGGTTCCTAAGAGCACAGTGGCCTCCATAATCCTTAAATGGAAGACGTTTGGGACGGCCAGAACCCTTCCTAGAGCTGGCCGTCTGGCCAAACTGAGCTTTCGGGGGAGAAGAGCCTTTGTGAGAGAGGTAAAGAAGAACCCAAAGATCACTGTGGCTGAGCTCCAGAGATGCAGTCAGGAGATGGGAGAAAGTTGTAGAAAGTCAGAAAGTCAACCATCACTGCAGCCCTCCACCAGTCGGGGCTTTATGGCAGAGTGGCCCGACGGAAGCCTCTCCTCAGTGTAAGACACATGAAAGCCCGCATGGAGTTTGCTAAAAACACCTGAAGGACTCCAAGATGGTGAGAAATAAGATTCTCTGGTCTGATGAGACCAAAATAGAACTTTTTGGCCTTAATTCTAAGCGGTATGTGTGGAGAAAACCAGGCACTGCTCATCACCTGTCCAATACAGTCCCAACAGTGAAGCATCATGCTGTGGGGGTGTTTTTCAGCTGCAGGGACAGGACGACTGGTTGCAATCGAGGGAAAGATGAATGCGGCCAAGTACAGGGATATCCTGGACAAAAACCTTCTCCAGAGTGCTCTGGACCTCAGACTGGGCCGAAGGTTTACCTTCCAACAAGACAATGACCCTAAGCACACAGCTAAAATGACGAAGGAGTGGCCTCACAACAACTCCGTGACTGTTCTTGAATGGCCCAGCCAGAGCCCTGACTTAAACCCAATTGAGCATCTCTGGAGAGACCTAAAAATGTCTGTCCACCAACGTTTACCATCCGACCTGGCAGAACTGGAGAGGATCTGCAAGGAGGAATGGCAGAGGATCCCCAAATCCAGGTGTGAAACACTTGTTGCATCTTTCCCAAAAAGACTCCTGGCTGTATTAGATCAAAAGGGGGCTTCTACTAAATACTGAGCAAAGGGTCTGAATACTTAGGACCATGTGATATTTCAGTTTTTCTTTTTAAATAAATCTGCAACAATGTCAACAATTCTGTGTTTTTCTGTCAGTATGGGGTGCTATGTGTACATTCATGAGGAAGAAGAATGAACCTAAATGATTTTAGCAAATGGCTGCAATATAACAAAGAGTGAAAAATTTAAGGGGGTCTGAATACTTTCCGTACCCACTGTAAGTCTACATTCACCACTTTAGCTCATATTGATTGTGCAAAGATCCTGAAATATTACTGCATGTCAGTTTCATTCCAAATGTCACCCGATCCGCTGGACGGATGGCGAACTTATTGCTATACGTCTATTTTTAGCGGATTTTATCAACTCAGATGCCTGCGGGTATCAGCGGCCACGTGTCTGCTGAATCCGCCGCCCCTTATAAAGATCAATAGGAGATCGGATCGGGTACACCTGGAAAATGGACAGGCAAACCCGATCAGTCCACTGGTGTGAAAGGGACCTTAAATGATAGCCAACATCTGCAGGAGATTTTCAGTAGTAGTTTTAACTGCACTGCAAAATGAAATACAATAGTGAGATTTTCAGACAATGCTTCCGAGAAATATTTTCATATAACTCTTTCCAAAAGTTTTACATGGCTTGCCTATAAGTGAATGCCCAACCTACTAGACATAATCACATGGCTTTTGCTGAACCCAAAAACTTGTGCACAGCATAGGGTTGCCACCTCATCCCTTTAAACCAGGACACACATTATTTACACAGGTTCTGAGGCTGGTTAAGGTGGTAATCAATCTCAGTGCCTTATGTGCATTATTTTAGCCTCAGAACCTGTGTAATTAATATGTGTCCTGGTTTAAAGGGATGAGGTTTCAGCCTACTGGTCCTCATCAGCAGGGGACTGCTGGATCTAGCCACCATTTTTAAAGCTTCATTGTAAACAAAAGAAAAGTTGCAGGAGCTTCTTGCTGTATCTGAGGATTTTATTAGGAAACAGCATATATAAAGTGGGTTGCAGCTAATGGATGCATTAAAGCAGTAGTATTAATTGTTCTGAGTCCCCCTGTAACATAATTTCCTTAACTGTCGATCCTGCAGGTAGATATGCTATTTTTCCACTTCCTGTAATAGGGTGACAACACGTTTTTCCACAGTGAAATCACACAGCAGTGTAGACACCTTAGACCAGTGGTACTAAACTCCACTCCTCAGGACCCACTAATAGGCCAGATTTTAAGTATTACCTTGGGGAGATGCAGACTAGAGTACTGCAATCACTGAGCAGCAAATTATATCACCTGTGATGTATTTCAGTTAGCTTGCAAACCTGGCCTGTTAGTGGGTCCCGAGGACCGGAGTTGAGAACCACTGCCCTAGACGGTGTAGTAACATGTCGTTTTAAATGGACTTTAAATAAACAAATGAAAGTTCTATTAAACCCAAAAGCAAACATTTATTATATTGCAGCTTACCACTTCTTAGATGTGATGGCTGCTTTCATTTTCTTTTTTGAACTTTCTTTCTTTTAGTTTTTTTTTTTTTTTTTATAATTTAGGAGTTACAAAAAGGTCAACAGTAAAATACAGTTATGACAGAATTTACCAAGCATTAGAGAAGGAGAGACATACTCATAAAAGGGCTTTCTTTCTTTCTTTTATTTGCACCTGATGATCCTGCCAGTAAGTCTGTGATTTTCCAACAGAACAAGCTGTCCTGCAAATATAGCAGTTGCAGGGTTGAGACAAACCATTTAAAAGAGATGTATGTTTTTTTTATTATTATTATTCATACTTACCTAGGTGGATGGAGCATTAGTCTGATGCTGCATCTGTCCCCCAGCGCCTCTAACACTGAGAACTGAGCGATCAAACACCGCTGATCACTTGGTTCTCACAGCTCCCCAAGCAGAGAGCTGCTGACTGTCAGTCACCAGCTCTGTGCTCTGCCCCTCCTCGCTCACTGGAGCGCTGGGCTGTGGAAGGGGTGGGAGCAGCCAGCTCAGGCTCTCAGCAGCTCACTGAGAGGCTGAACTGGGTGTCGGTCCAGGCATGTGTGCGGATCCCGACTCCATGGTCGTGATGACGCCCGAGCCTGGACCGACTCTGAGACGTCAGCAGAGAGCGGACTTCAGACTGCTCTCTGCAGAAAATGGGTCACAGGAGTGCAAAACAAACTGCACTCCTCTGATCCACAGGAAAAGTACAGCCAAACGAGTTTTGGCTGTACTTCTCCTTTAACACTGACAGGGGTGCTTACAATAATCAACTTTAATTTATCTAAAACTTTTACACCAAAAAGAAAAACTGTTTGCTTTAACTGCTTTTAAAGTTTTAGCTGGAGTTTGGATTTAATTTGTTAGTCTATTAAAATCTGCTAGTACATCCAACACTTCCCTCCCCCAAAATTAACAATGCTGCTGTCCAAAGGTGTCCCTGATGCTCCTTCATTCAGAGTGTAGGCACTCTAATACAGGTGCATTACTGGCCAAATCACCAGGTTAAAACATTGGGGAAAAGGCTTAAAAAATACAAATGCAGCCACCACATATAATGATTGGTAAGCTGCAATATATTACAATTTTTGATTTTGAGTTTAATACTGCTTGAAAGCCTAGCTCCAGTTTTTATGAAAAGACTAATGCCCCGTACACACGTGCAGATTATCTGAAGACTTTTGTCTTCATATTTACCTTTTCTATGTAGTGCAATGGCGTGCCGGATTGCATACAAATTGAAAGTGTTTAGGTTTGACCTCATATTATATGGTTTTGGTAACAAAAGTCTTCAGATAATCTGCACGTGTGTACGGGGCATTAAGCTCAATAAATAAACGCTGACAGCTGCAAGCACCTTAGTGTTAAATGGTTTGTCCTAACCCATGTACTGTATCCTCATTTGCTGGACCTGGCCTGTTAACCACTTAAGCCCCGGAAGATTTTACCCCCTTCCTGACCAGGGGGTATTTTGCGATTCGGCACTGCGTGATTTTAACGGACAATTGCGCGGTCGTGCGACGCCGTACCTAAACGAATTTGACGTCCTTTTTTTCCCACAAACAGAGCTTTCTTTTGGTGGTATTTGATCACCTGTGCGCTTTTTTGATCATGCGCTATAAACAAAAAAAAGAGCGTCAATTTTGCAAAAATAACAATATTTTTCACATTTTTTATATGAAATTCCCCCCCAAAAAAATGTAAAAATCAAAATTTTTTAACATTTTCGGCCAATTTGTTTCATGCTACATATGTTTGGTAAAAAAAAAAAAAATCGCAAAAAGCGTATTTTGATTGGTTTGCGCAAAAGTTTTACTAACAAAGGGAAAGATTTTTGTCATTTTTGTTGTTTTTTTTAACGCGTAATGGTGGCGATCTGCGATTTTTTTTGCGGTACTGCGACATTGGGGCGGACTGATCGGACCCTTGACTGACATTTTTGACACTTTTGGGGTTACCAGTGACATTACTGCAGTAATCAGTGCTATACATATGCACTGTTACTGTAAAAATACACTGGTAGTGAAGGGGTTAACTTTATTTGAGAGGGAGGGGCTGTGTGTGTCCCTAGGGGCGTGATTCTAACTGTGATTGGCTGTGGCTTGAACTGTAGGAACACTGATCAACGGTCCTACATAGTAGAACCGTATGATCAGTGTTTCTACACAGGGGAGAATGACAGGCGGCTTGTTTACACTAGCCGCCTGACTTTCTCCCTCTGCAGCGACGATCGCAGAGTGAGGAGCGGGAGCGCGCCTCCGGCGGCGCACGCTCGCTCCCCAGAGCCTCCCAGGCTAGTGACGTTTATATACGTCACTTTGCCTGTGAGGGGCTGACCGCCGCAGTATATCTACTTGCGGCGGACGGCAAGTGGTTAAAGAACTGTTTGGCCTGGTAAAGGAATTGGAAAATAATTGCTTGTTCACATTGATTGTGGCTGTGAAAGCGTGTGACTTCCTCTGAAATTGCACGATTTCAAAGGTGCATGTCAGTGCGACTTCAGGTGTGATTTAGAAGACATCTGTGTGGTTAAAAGCACAGATGTCGGTTTGGAGAAAAAAAAAAGCACAGATGTCTATGCAAGCTGCACCTGAAATCGCCACAAGTAGTGCAGGAACTACTTTTTCAAATCATGGCAGTGCCTCAAACTCAGCCTCACACTGATTTGAACAGTGCCATTGCCAACAATAGGGTGCGACTTGTCATGCGATTTGACCTTTCAATCCGATGTGAACGGGGGCTAAAAAAACTACTTGAAGGATCAACAGCTGATAAAACTATGTCATGGGGGGACAAAAACTGCTAGTGAGAGATTGCAGCATAAATGTCATTTTTGTAATTTTTCCCATAGTTACACTTAAATTCTCAGTTTTGACTGGATGATAATCTTTAACCAACATAGAAGAATCTAAAAAAATCTAAAGGGTTTAGAATCAGACAAATATATCACACAGGCAAAGAAAATTACAATAAAATGCTGAAATACTGTAGGTGCAATAATCCAAAAGCCACGTATGCCTTTATAATTTAGAATTAATATCCCAAAGATTTATTAGCATTATCTCATTTAAGTACTGTCCATAGTATTTTTTTATTTGTATAAAAGTTAAATTTCAGGGTAAGCCCATTCTTTTGGGTCGAAGCAGTACCCTAAGAAGAAGGGGGTAGATTCCTGAAAGCTTGTCCTGAAAATATCTGCTAGTGATAATAAATAAAGTATTATGCACAGTACTCAATTGTGTTGTTGCGAATGCACTAATCACCCAAGACATTATCATTATCATAAGACTATGCATGCAACTGGCAGTGGTTGCTGGTGCTAAATATTTTGGGGGGGGGAGAGTAACAAATAAACCTCATCCCCTCACTTGCACTGCCACCCCTCCCCCATGGATGACAGATGGGAAGGAGGCCTTACCTTGGGAGATGAGGAGGGGTGGGGCTTCTGCTCCTCGCTCTACCCAAGGGAAGATCCGGGGGTTCTCCTCCCGGCCGAACAGACAAGCTTCTCCTCCCGGCCGAACAGACAGGCTTCTTCTCCCATCCGAACAGAAAGTGGGTCCTGATTGGCTGGGAGTCCTAAGACTCCCTGGCAAATTAGGTCTCAGGACCTGCTTCCTGATTGGCCAGGAGGAGAATCA
Organism: Pelophylax lessonae; assembly: GCF_965119305.1. Lineage (NCBI taxonomy): Eukaryota > Metazoa > Chordata > Amphibia > Anura > Ranidae > Pelophylax > Pelophylax lessonae. The sequence goes on along the minus strand of NC_138772.1, from coordinate 173,218,014 downwards.
GGAAGACAATAGCGAATAATAATTCGCTATTGTCACACAACTGAGTGGGCTCAAGGCACAGTGCTCTGCACCCCGAGCCTGCCCTTTTTATAATCCAATTAGAGCCTCAGGCTCTAATCATGTGTTTCCAAAAAAAAAAAAAAACCTATTGGAATCCATGCGTCTGGTGCCCTGCATGGAGATTAGGGTGCATGGATTAGGGGGGTGGCGCCCCTGCACCCCTTATGGACGAGCCGCCACTGGCATCTGGTCTCTGGAAGCTTGAAATGTTAGCAGGTAGGAAATCTAGTATAAAGGTGAATATACCAACGCTATGGCTATGTTTGACGTGCTCTAATCCTAACAGTGCATCAATTCTACAGTAATATAAAATTACAAAACCAAAAACATAAATTGTAATTAAAAATATAAATGTGAATGAAGCTGCTGCTATAGTGAAAGGTCAATTGACCTCATAAGCTATCCACAAAAATGTAATTAATTTCAGCACTGCTTCCACATATTAAACACTTTAGTTATTTCCTGAAGTAACGAGAAAGAGAGGAGTAGGAGGTTTTGGGAGTGGTAGGAGGGGTTTACTGTTAGAGTAACAACCAGTCACGAGGGCCCCCAGCTTCTGAAGACGCCCAGTGGGAGGGGCGAAACACGTCAAGCGGGGAGAGGATAGTGACGTCAATGAGCCAGGGCAGCAATCCCTAACTACATACATGCTTGAACTTTTCTACCTCTTTGTAAGTGCATTTGCTTTTAACATTTTAATAGATTAAAACGGTATCATGCTTTGGATATCTCTTTTCATTGGACCATACACCATCACTATACTGAAAGCCTGTTAACCGAAGGAGAAGGAAGGAGTCATAACCATCCATTAGGGACACATAATATGCTGTTTTGAATCATATTGCTGGTGAGTAGGGAATTCAGGTGGGGAGCACAGAGTGGCTCCTTGGATTTTCACCACAAAGAGCCTTCAACACTAATGATTTGTACTGATGGACTTTTGTTCTATTATTGAATGCACTAGCACACTTTATGTATAGATGCACATAATTTAAGTGTTTAATATGTGGAAGCAGCGCTGAGTTTAATTACATTTCTGTGGATAATAATAAATCTAGAAAATAGCATGCACATAAATTTAGCTCATGTGAATTGGCTACAGACAAACACAAATTCCTTCTTTGTCCCTATTATTGCCATTGTATTGGGAATGAGCGTAGAACCTTGCACTAGAGAATAACTCTACACTTCCCAGTCGCTCTGATGAACGCCTACTCACCAAATGTCAGACTTTGAATCGTATCCCTGGTGTTTCAAGACTTCAGGGCTCATATAGTATGGAGTCCCGGTGAAAGTTGTTGCCAGGTCACTGGATCCCATCAGAAGACGAGAAACCCCAAAATCCCCTGGAAACATTTGGAATAAATAATAAAATAAACAACATATGTGCTAGGGTACTATGTATATGATAAAATCATTGTATCATGTTAAATGCCAGTTGGAGCTGTGTAAACACATCCATAATAAATGTTGCACTTTAGCAAAGAGTCATAATTAGATTTACCATCACTGCATATTTTGTCTTAATTATTTTCATTAAAATCCGTGGGTCTCAGCAAAGGGGGTAAATAAAATGTTTATAGAAATGAAAAACAATACAAAAAAAAAAAAATATTTTTATAGCGTCAACAGTTTGTGCAGCACTTCACAAAACAAATAGATAGACAGTACAGTTACATTACAATTCAAGACTAGAGAATTAGGTGCACCCTGATTGTGAGAGCATACAATCTAAAAAGGAAGTGCAAGTAATACAAAAGTTAGTAACTGTGTGGGGATGAGTTGTATGAGAAAGATAAAATTTCAGTTGTTGGGTAGAGGTTTCAGTTGTTAGGTAGAGGTGGGAAAGGCTTCTCTGAAGAGAGGGGTGTTCAGGGATTGCCTAAACAAAGTTAGGGGTTGATTTACTAAAGGGAAATAGACTGTACAGTTGCATTCCACAAGAGCAGTTGCTCTAGAGCTTAGTAAGGCTCCATGTACACAGGACGTTGTTAAAAGTCCCTTTGAATGCTGGAATTTTTAGGACGTTTGAAACGTCCGTTAGGTCGCGTTTGCACCCACGTTTAGCGTGCATTTAGCGGGCGTTTGCGTTTAGAACCGTTAAAAATTATTCCTCTTTAAAATGGAAAAACGCGAACGCTAAACGCGGGTCATCGCGCTCGGTCGCGTTTTTGCATTTGAAACGCCGGGAAACACGCGTTCGAACGCAAATAATTGCTGTCCAAAAAACGTCCCTGAACTCAACTGCCTGCAAATGACTGTAAACGACCCTGTGTACATGGACAGATAAGATAACATGTAGGTGGGTTCAGGGGCTTCTGAAAAAAACGCCCAACTGCTCCTAAACGGCCATTTACAACGTCCCGTGTACATGGAGCCTTAATGAGGGAGAGCTCTGCTGACTTTCATCATCCAATCAGTTCATCTCGCAGTTTATGGGCCTGGACAACAACCTGTCAAATCCACTAAGAAATAGTGGATCTGGAAGCAAGAGAACCCGTTTTAGGATCTTCTGGAATAACAAAGAATGTGTGGAAACAGTAGTTGAGAGGTAAAACCTCAAAATATCCAGGCAATGCAGAGAGATCTCTTTGAGGAGAAAAAATATTGGACACAGAAAAGGTTACACAATATCCTCATTAAAGTAAAAGGCAGTAACTACTTTGGATAAAAAGGAGGTCATTGGTCTAAAAAAATCATTGGCCTATGTAAAATAAACTTATCTGACCAAAGTGATAGCCTTAACAAAGGCTATCTTACAAGGAGAGGTCATTAAATGAGTAGGTTCAAACAGGGTTCTTTGTAACACCCACAATACTAGATTTAATTCTAACGATTGGAGTGGAGAAACAACAGTGTATCAATATTTGTAACAGAAGAAGCCATTTCCCAGAGTATTTCAGTCCAGAGACAGACTGGATTTGTCCCACACTGTGATAAGGTTCCATTGCAAGACTCTTGAGTAGAAATGAGCAATGGAACCACATCAAATGTGAATACCATAGGCCCAAGAACTTGCATGCAGCCCCGTAGGGAAGGCCAAACTCAGGATTGAAGTTGCTTATTTTGACTGCGTAGCTTCATCAACATTTCTTTGGGTAGGAAAACCTTGGTCTTAGGGATATCCAGGGCATGTATGATCGACACATAGGATTCCAAGGCAAAGGAAATCTGCTCTTGTAGCAGCAGATTGTCCAGGTATTTTAGGACTGGAAAACCTATGAGACAAATATGGCATAGAACTGTTGCGAAGACCTTTGTGAAAATTCTCAAACTTGAAAAGAAAATGTTGAGGACCTGGAAATATAAGAGTGTGTATTTACACATCTCTTATGCCGATGGATGCCAAGAAGGTTCCACAATGAAGGTAGACATTAACAAACCAAAAGGATTTAGTGTAAAACATTTGAAGGGTCTTCAAGTGCAAAATGCCTACTTTCGGTTCTATAACTGTAACAGGTATGAATACAAATACCAACCCCTACATCACTACTGTGCCCTGTAGGATTATAGTATAACATAGGTAGGTGGGAGGAAACAAGGGGCCCAGACTTTCGATACCTCAAAGTGTGTTGCCTGCAAAAGATTCTTCTACAGTGGTATCTCTTAAACACAATGAGAATAGACAGCATGGACAGAGGCACAGGATGAGTACTAACTGTCTTCTTTTACATGTAATTCTTTTTCTTTACCTTTGTTTTAAGAAACTGAGTTGCTTTAAAGTAAATTTACCTTGACATTTATTGTGCCTAAAAGTAACAGCAATGCTAAACCTTGTGGTACCAAAAATGTACTTGTGTTAGTTTTCAGATAAGTTTCAATGTACCTGTGAAGCCTTTTGGATCCTTGGCCCAAGCTCTACACATGGGACTTCAAATTTGTGAATAAAGCGGAGTTCCACCCTGGGAAAGTTTTTTTTTAATAAAAATACCCCCAGGACAGTCAGGGCTAGTGCATTCCACAATGGCTAGCCTCTGATCTGTCCCGGGTTGCACTTACCTTTTGGAAGAAATACTTACCTTGAAAATGTAATGTCCAGCGCTGCCATCTCAGGTGTGGGCAGCTTGAAGCCAGCGTGATCCTCTTCTGTGTCCTCTTCCATCTTCTTCTGTCCCACGATGCACTGCACCGGCCCCGGCGTCACTTCCGGTGTCGCAGCGTCATCCCTGCACAGCTTCTGGGCATGCCCAGAAGCTGTTTAGCAAGGTATGACGGCACCTGCACCGGAACTGACGTTGGGGCCGGTGAAGGCGAATTGATTCCTGGGAGCGATGACGTTAAGCTCCCAGGAATCATTGCAAGCCAGGAAGTGACGAATCGCCGTGGCCACCGAGGGGAGGAAGAGGAAGTAAGGTAAGTATGTTTTCTTCTAAATAAAGTAAGTAAAAAAAAAAAAAAAATTGTGATTATCCATTTGTTTTTCAGGTGACCCGGAGCAAGAAGATGGAGGTAAGTATAATTTTAGGGTGGAACTCCGCTTTAAGCCCTGTCCCCTTTTGCTGATAATTCTCACCTCCTCATCCTCTATTATTAAGTGGCTCTGATAGTTGATGGTTAGTAGTCATGACGACAGCCACATGACAGTATGCTGCATATGGGATCCATCATCTATTTGTGTATACGTTATCGCTACTGGTTTCCATGGTAACTGCTGGCAACCTCTGAGATCATCTCCCTGTGCCTCTCGTCTGACCTGGCTACACACATCCGGCCAAAGTATTTGCTTCAAGTCCGAGAGGACACAGCGGGTCTTCTGCTACACGTCTACCACTCATGGAGACCTTATAGCGGTGCAACACACAGCAGCATATCCCTGGGAATTGGCTGATTTGCCACCTTGGAAATATTGTGTCCTTACCTGGGCAGACCATTTCCTGTCTCCTTTTCGGTACTGGTTCCTGTATGGTATGTGAAGCCCGTGTGCAGCTAATGGGCCATACACACTATACAATTTTCTTCAGATTTTTTCCTTCAGACTTACCAAAACCATATAATATGAGGTCAAACCTAAACACTTTCAATTTGTATGCAATCAGGCAGGCCCTTGCACTACATAGAAAAGGTAAATCTAAAGGAAATCTGACAACAAAAGTTGTATAGTGTGTATCCAGCTTTACTGTGCTGTTTTATTTATATGATAGATCTCAATATTTATATACAGTACATAACTGTCAGTCTGTTTTTAATGTCTTAATTTTATGAGTGCTCATTGAATAATCTTTGCATATATTTATTATCTATCTTTGGATTCATCCATCTCTTTTGGGCTACTAGTAACAGCCAGCAAGATTACTTACATATTTTGGCTGCATAGACTCAGATCCCCCAGCGCTACATTTCGAGGTCTTCCGTGTTGTTCTCTTGTGTATTGGCTCCATCCATGGTGCGATTTATGTTCCTCTTAGCTGCGGGTGGATATCTTGTTTGTTCATTTATTTATTGCTGTATTATTACATATCAGCTTTGTTTTTACTTGTTTTCTATGGTCCACTATATAGCGCCTGAATAATTTGTTTGTAGTACCAAAGAACAGGCAGCAGTCCTTAGGGTTAAGATTGAATGGATGATAAGAGCTGAAACCCCCATGTACAGCTTGGGAGAGATCCAAGAGGCTTCACTGGGACATAGGAATTGACATGAAAATGAACAAAGATACATGGAAACAACACAAGGCTTATATACTTAGGCAATACTGTCACCTTCACTTAGAAATGTGCCAAGTAACCTCCTTTATTTTGTTCCATGGGAATTAGCTTGGCCTATGTTCAAATCTTTCTCCCATCCATTTGCACATTTAGTTTATTTAGCTGTATTTCAAATTACAATTGTTACCTATCAGAAGTTAAAACTCTTTGGTGCACATTTTATACACATTTTTTCTGTGCTCGATTTCATTTGCTGCTTCACTGACTTCACTATCCATCTGCTAAATTGACTTGCTGAAGGGAGGAACACCAAAACCAATTTCAAACAGTTTCATTTCTGTGTTCAAAAATAATTGTACATAGCTACATGAATTCAGCAACAAATATTTTTTAAATACATGATAAATGAACATGGGACAACCCAAGAGAGAGTCATTGTGCTGAGTACATCCTAATTAGGCAACTTTGGCTATCAAGACTGCAGCATAATTGCACTTTTAGTATTTAGATTATGTGAAATGATGAATCATTATATTTTGCAGCACAAATGTCTGTTTTTCTCCAATTAATTTTAGTCGGTCTTATCAATGAAGGTACATTTAAGTGTACCTAGGCTAGATGTTAGCTTATACAAACACTCTAGTCAAAAGATGGATGGAAGGAGCATATTCTTCCAATTCTGTCTTTTATTTATTGATCCGAGCAGTCTGAATCAGTCCACTTCACACATAAATCTGATGCAAAAATAGCCAAACAAATTCCTTCTTACAGCCAACAATCAAATCTAAGCCTGCTTGATACATTTCATTTAGACTGCTGATGTAGGAGGAGAGAGGCAGGAAGTTACATATAGACTTCAAAAATCACATTTCTACTGCCCTTTTACAGCCCACTCACACTTTTCAGTTTTTGGATGCTGTTTTAAAGCACTCACGTTAACGTGCATTGTATGAAAGCAGCCTATTCATTCGAACAGGCTGCCAACCCAGCAGAGCAGAGAAGAAAAAACAGACATGCACCATTTTAAGCAATGTAGTAGGCCAAAATGTACAGTTGTGTCTGACTGTACTGTATGCTGTGATGTGTTGCAACACATTGTGTGTTCTGGATGGAACTACAATGCACAAACATGTATATGGTGTTCAATGTAGGTTGCAGTAATGCATGCTCTTCTGTAGCGTATATGTGTGAATGAACCCCTAATGACTGAAGTGTGGGTGCCTGCTGTGCAGGGGTTACACATAAACCCAAATTAGGTTAAACAGGGCCGATGCAAGGATTTTTGTCCACACAGGCGAAGGTGCATTTGGGTTTCCCCACCCCCACTGTCTACAGCCTCACTGGTACCTCCTTCATGTTGTGCTTGTAATGTGATGGAGTGCAGCACGAAGGACATTACACAGCAATGAAAATTTGACCTTTGTTGAACTGGCACTAAACAGCAGTGTGTGGTGAGGGGGCAGAGTTATGCATTCTCCGCTTCCCATCACTGGCTATGGGGCATCTGGCAGATGAAGCAAACTAAAACTTCCAAGTTGAGCCCGGTAAGAGGGAGGGTGCAGCTTTAGGTAATGCATACCTTCCAACACAGAATGCAGGGGACAGAAGTGCAATGCACAGAATGCAGGGGAAAGGGGTGCAATGCAAAAAAATGCAGGGGACAGGGGTGTAATGCACAGAATGCAGAAGTCAGCAGTGTAATGCACAGAATGCAGGGAACAGGAGTGTTATGCACAAAATGCAGGAGGCAGAGCTGTAATACACAGAATGCAGGGAACAGGAGTGTTATGCACAAAATGCAGGAGGCAGAGCTGTAATGAACAGAATGCAGGGAACAGGAGTGTTATGCACAGAATGCAGGGAACAGGAGTATAATGCACAGAATGCAGGGACCAGGAGTATTATGCACAAAATGCAGGAGGCAGGGGTATAATGAACAGAATGCAGGGAACAGGAGTGTTATGCACAGAATGCAGAGAACAGGAGTGTAATGCACAGAATGCAGGGGACAGGAGTGTTATGCACAAAATGCAGGGGACAGGAGTGCAATGCACAGAATGCAGGGGACAGGAGTGTAATGCACAGAATGCAGGTGACAGGAGTGTAATGCACAGAATGCAAGGGACAGGAGTTTAATGCACAGAATGCAGGGGACAAGAGTATGTAACACACAGTGTAGTGGTAAGGAGAGTACAAAAACACGCATCCCCCCCCCCAAACACCTTTTTAGCAAAAACCCCCCCTCCCTCCCCTCCAAAAAAATAAATAAAACCAGCACTAAATTTTTACGCCCCCCGCCCCCCTCCTCCTGCCTTCCCAAATCCCCAGTCCCAGCACAATCCCCCTTCTTCCCCATCTTAGCACTTATCCACACACCCCTCAATTACCCCTCCCAACACCAATCCTCTTCCCTTTCCAGCACAAATCCTCCTTCCTCCCATTACCCCTCTCAGAATGAACCCTCTTTCTCCCCCCAAATCCTCCCTCCCAGTACAATCCCCCATTCCAGTACAAATCCTCTCACCCCCAATACCCCCTCTAAAAATCCCCCCAGCACAAATACTCATTTCCCCCAATCCCCCTCCCCAGCAGAACAATTCCCTCCAAATTTCATCTCGCAGCAAAAAAATCCCTCCGATCCTTCTTCTAGCACATATCTTCCTCCCAGTCTAAATATTTTTCCCATTTCTAGCACAAATTCTTTCCCCTAAATCCCCCTTCCCAGCACAAATCTTCTTCCTCCCCCTAAATACCCCCTCCCAACACAAATCGCCATTCCAGCACAAATACACCACCCCCAAATCCCCTCCCAGCACAAATCCTCTTTCCCCCCAATCCTCCACACCAGCACAAGTCCACTGCCCAGTTCCATCATAAATCCTCCCACCCAAATCCCCCTTCCCAGTACAAAACCTCCCCCCAAACACAAATCCCCCCCCCCCCCTTCTAATACAAATCAACAATACTTCCCAACTGTCCTGCTTTTTGTGGGACCTTCCAGAGATAAGAACAAAATCTCACAAATCCAAGGCTAGTTCACATCAGCACGCAGTGCGGGAAACCTGTGCTCCGTATGCGTTTCCTGCACTGCATTTAAAATGTACTCCAGTTGCAATCTGCAGTGGGTGTAAATGTTAACTCAATGACACCCCAAATGTAGGTTGCAAATGTAATGCGTTTCACTGCACCAGATTGTATGCTACAGTAGTATCATGTGATCCATTTCCTGGGCGTTTTATAACTCTTGGTGCGGACACAATCTGACACAATTTAAGCCCGTTCAAATGAATAGGCTGAAATTGCACTGCACCTGGAACACATGTGAATCACACAGGAAAACACAGTGTGTTCCTGTGCAATCAATGGTGTGAACTGGCCCTGAGTTCTTGAGCGAACCCAATACTGCCAAAACTTCTGCCATTTGGCTCCACTAAACTTGCCTGGGGAGGGGGGGGGGTTTACAAATGTGTGCATCTGAGGCGATCGCCCTGCATCTCTAGCGGGGTGCCTAGGGTCCTAAATGCCAATTTGTCTGTGTAAAAGCCAGCATCTCTGATTTGGGAGGGGGGCATTACAGTTTGTCCTAGGGGGCACTTTGGGAGGAGAGAGGACTTGTGCTGGTCTCCTTCCATACTTCTCTCTCCCAATTCCCCCCCCCCCCCCTCTACATTGTTTGTAATTGTGTAGTGATCACAGACCTCCAATTAGCGCAGAACATGCACAGCAGCACAGCGTTATTTCTCCTCCTCCTTGGCTACTACTGTCCGAGTCCAGGAATGCATCACAGCCAAGGAGGATGGCATGGGTTCAGTCAACTCTGTGAAAGGCAGCTGGTGGGTGGGGTAGAGATGCCAGGTGCTGTGCAGAGAAAAGCTGGAGTGTCTGCATCCTTTTAGAAGTATTTAACTGATGAAGAGTACCTTACTAAAACTGAAATTCCTTTTGCAGAAGATGCCTTTATCTTTACTTTCTGACTTCTGGCAAAATCAGTAAGCCAATCACACAAGCAGAAAATTACATCTCTTGAGTGTTGTGTACAGCAATGGTGTAAAGAATGCCTCCAGGTTGCTATGTTGTATTGGATTTTATAGAAAATTACAGTGCCTGCAGAATGAAAAGGAAAGGCAGTTTTTAATAACATTAAAGTGGTTGTAAAACCTTTCATATTCTTAGTGAAGTGACTGGCCTCAGGTGATACACAGGGATGCAATATATCCTCAGACATACGGTAAGCTTTACCTGTTTATCTGCAGTCGTCTCTACTTCCATATAAAGTGCTGTAAGCTGGTTTGAGAGTTCAGAAAAAGGGGGAGGAGAGCTGAAATTACACTCTGCAGAACTCAGTGAGGAGAGCTCTGAGAGCTGATTGGAGGGAAGAGACACACCCCCCTCCACACAAAAACAGAGCCGAGGCTGTTAATCAGCTGGAGGTCCCTCCCCTGTCACCATAGAGAGAGATGCTTTGTTCATATTTAATGTATGAGGCTTACAACCACTTTAAATCACTACATGGCTTGTGTAGCATGTATATACTGAATGCTTGATTATTTTCTATGTGCTATATTTTTTTCTACAAAAGTGGAACTACCCTTTAACTGTCATAAATTTGACAGCCCTTTAAGTGAATGCCATTTACTGATGCATGAGTAGTAGAAAGAAGTGATTGAATCTCTGGACTATGTATACAGAGCTACAAGATGTGTGAACTCAAAAATGTAACAATCAAACAACAAAGGAATTTTTTTTAGCATACTTGTGGCACCTCTGAAACTGATTCTGGGGAAATGGAGCTTAGATGTTGTTTGGCTTGATGTATGTTAAAAGCTAAAACTGTTATGTGTGCGGCATAATTAATCGGCTCAGGAGAAGCAATGTAATTAATTTCAAGGCCGATGTAAACTATACCTCTAATACGTCCTTGTTCTGAGCAGTATGTAGGGATGTGGCAGTTTAGAAATTAACTATCATAATTTAATTATGTGGAGATTATATTTCTGGTGGAGACTATTTCTACTTGCTAAGATATAGAATTCAATAATGAGCTTCATGAAAAAATAATAATTTCCTAGATTATCAGCAAAAATACCCACTGCGTGTTTAAAATGGGCTGGTCATATTAAAGTGGAACTTTGGTCTCCCATTAAAAAAAAGGTGCTGAGCATTTCATTATAAGCACACTTGCCACTTGCACTTGCACTTTTTCTCTTAAGCCCCGTACACACGTACTGATCGTCGGCCGAACGATCGGCCGTCTTTTGTCCAGGGCTGTCGTGTCTGTTGAAAACTGCAAAAGACTGCACACGAATTTTGTCGGCCAACAACAGCCGACTGCAGAAGTGATGTCATGTGATGGTTAACTTTCCTTGTCTTTTTTCTTTTCTGAGCATGCCCAGTCTTGCTAATCTGCTGTCTGTCGGCCGAAATCTGTATTGACTGGCGAACAATCGGCCGTTCTGGTGACGGCCAACAAATATTTTAAAGTCTGCACGACAGATTCTGTTCGGCCGAAAATGCGCTGTCGGCTGTTGGAAGCATCATACTAACAAGCCTACAATCGGCCGATCGGTCGGCGGCCGAATATTTACAGCCTACAATCGGTACTTAAATCGGCTTAAGTCCCATAAATACCTAAAGTCCATCCAATGCAGCCTCCTGTGATGGTAGGTCGCCAACCGCTCGTATTTTCACAGACATTTGATTTTAAAAAACAGCCAGTTTTCTCCCATCTACTAAAGTCCATAGATGAGAGAAACTATTCATTAAAATACACTGACTGGCTGGCAGTGGATGCATTGGTCTCTGGGTTATATAGTTACATGCTGTACACTATATTACCAAAAGTATTGGGACGCCTGCCTTTACACGCACATGAACTTTAATGACATCTCAGTCTTAGTCCGTAGGGCTCAATATTGAGTTTGCCCCCCCTTTACAGCTATACCCGTCTGGGAAGGTTGTCTACAAAGTTTAGGAGTGTGTCTGTGGGAATGTTTGACCATTCTTCCAGAAGCACATTCGTGAGGTCAGGCACTGATGTAGACGGTAAGGTATAGAATATAACTGCGCTAACTATTGTGTTCAAGCAGCGACTTAAATTGCGACAAACAATCAAAAAAAGCATGGAATGGGTAAGTCGCGCTAATGAATGATGTTGTCAAATATTTACATAAATGTCAAATCATATAAATCGTGAAGAAGTGTCCATATAGACTATTATTGGTCAACTAAATGTCCCAAAACTCAGAAAATCTTCCAAAATCTTCTACTTGAAATATGAGCCACCAGATGAGTGATCTCCTTACCAGATGGATAAAGAAAAATAGCCCTCAGAACACCAGATGAAGTGGATCTGCAGCCTCGAATCCAAAATTGAATCGGTTCCCGGATATTGTTTGCATGTGGAGAGAAATTAAATATCCATAGCGTGACACTGTATGACAATCTCTCAAACACCCAAAAAGTGAACCTTCATTATGAAATGAAAGGAATGGCCACCACACCAGTGCAATCAACACTGCCAACGGCCAGGTGATAAGTGAATGAGACAACCCAATAGCCACCAAGAGGATAAGAACCACCACCAAACTCACTGTCTCTTACCAGAGTCTGATTAATACAGGCCAAACAAGCAATCTAAGACTTCGGTATGTGCCAAACACCATATGGAAATGGATGCAGAAATGTGAGGAGACACTCAGAGGTCTGATCATCTAGACCAAAATCACTGCCGCTTACCAGACTGTGACAGGTGACAAGCTAAGGGTCTCAGACAATCCTCTGGATACCGATATCAATTGCTCCAAGTCCAGCCGACCAAGCCAAAAAGGGAGACAAAAAGGCACTCCATAGTGTAAAACCAAACAAACTTTAATTCAAAAAAGGAGAGCAACTTACAGAAATGTAGATGGAAAAAGCGTGGATAGGATGCGAGCCGCCGGCCGGTCGGCTCCTTCGCCCGTCCTCAAACTCAAAGCAGTGACGTCAGCACGCCGCGACCGACGCACGTTTCGTCAGATATGACGTTTTCAAGGTACCTTTTTTGAATTAAAGTTTGTTTGGTTTTACACTATGGAGTGCCTTTTTGTCTCCCTTTTTGGCTTGGTCGGCTGGACTTGGAGCAATTGATATCGGTATCCAGAGGATTGTCTGAGACCCTTAGCTTGTCACCTGTCACAGTCTGGTAAGCGGCAGTGATTTTGGTCTAGATGATCAGACCTCTGAGTGTCTCCTCACATTTCTGCATCCATTTCCATATGGTGTTTGGCACATACCGAAGTCTTAGATTGCTTGTTTGGCCTGTATTAATCAGACTCTGGTAAGAGACAGTGAGTTTGGTGGTGGTTCTTATCCTCTTGGTGGCTATTGGGTTGTCTCATTCACTTATCACCTGGCCGTTGGCAGTGTTGATTGCACTGGTGTGGTGGCCATTCCTTTCATTTCATAATGAAGGTTCACTTTTTGGGTGTTTGAGAGATTGTCATACAGTGTCACGCTATGGATATTTAATTTCTCTCCACATGCAAACAATATCCGGGAACCGATTCAATTTTGGATTCGAGGCTGCAGATCCACTTCATCTGGTGTTCTGAGGGCTATTTTTCTTTATCCATCTGGTAAGGAGATCACTCATCTGGTGGCTCATATTTCAAGTAGAAGATTTTGGAAGATTTTCTGAGTTTTGGGACATTTAGTTGACCAATAATAGTCTATATGGACACTTCTTCACGATTTATATGATTTGACATTTATGTAAATATTTGACAACATCATTCATTAGCGCGACTTACTGATGTAGACGGGAAGGCCTGGCTCATAGTCTCCGCTCTAATTAATCACATAGGTGTTCTGTCGGGTTAAGGTCAGGACTCTGTGCTGGCCAGTCAAGTTCCTTTACCCCAAACTCACTCATCCATGTCTAAGGACCTTGCTTTGTGCACTGGTGCGCAGTCATATTGGAACAGGAAGGGGCCATCCCCAAACTGTTCCCACAAAGTTGAGAGCATGAAATTGTCCAAAATGTCTTACTATGCTGAAGCCTTAAGAGTTCCCTTCACTGGAACTAAAGGGCCAAGCCCAACCCCTGGAAAAACCACCCCACACCATTATCCCCCTTCCACCAAATGATTTGGACCACTGCATAAAGTAAGTTCCAAAGACATGGATGAGCGAGTTTGGGGTGGAGGAACTTGACTAGCCTGCACAGAGTCCTTACCTCAACTCAATAGAACACTTTTGGGATGAATTAGTCTGCAAGACTGTGAGCCAGGCCTTCTCATACACATCAGTGCCTGACCTCACAAATGTGCTTCTGGAAGAATAGTCAAACATTCCCATAGATGCACTCCTAAACCTTGTGGACAGCCTTCCCAGAAGAGTTGAAACTGTTATTGCTGCAAAGGGTGGGCCAACTCAATATTGAATCCTACAGACTAAGACTGGGATGCCATTAAAGTTCATGTGCATGTAAAGGCTGGCGTCCCAATACTTTTGGTAATATAGTGTAGTTAGTCTGGTTGGCCTCTTACTGCAGATCATTCCTTTTCCTCTCTTCCCTGTGTCCCCCTCACTCTCTCCCGCTTCCTCCCTATCTATCTCTTCCCCTTCCATTTGTGGGCGGAGCCACTCGCCATGCATATTGAGGTATCTTTCACCATGTATGTGCTCATCAGTGCCCGGGAACAGGCAGGGCCTGTTCCTGTTCATGTGGAAATCAAACATTATGGCGGTACCCCGGCTTAGAGATGAGCCATACACTGTATGCAGTAGTTAAACATGCAGAGTTCATCTGTGAAACATGCTGTTCTATGATATTACACACCTTCTTAATTGTACATTGCATTTGGGGGGGGGGACACTGCTGAGCTTGTGCCCTCTCCACCAGTTCAGCGTACATATGCCACCTCACTCCCAGTGGCAGAATGGGGTCCTGCCATGTACATAGCTCAAACCTCATGTGTGCACTTATTTAACTCCTTCAGTTGTCACGCACCATGTAGCTAAGTACATGGGTTCTTCGTACCGTGGGTTAGTCCCAGTTACTTTGAGGAAACCAACCACTAAAGGAGGGAGCCAGATCACTGACACACTCATTACCGGAGGACCTGTTGCATTCGCCACTTTGTACTTTGCACTAGTTAATGGTTACCAGTGGCAACTGCTCTCCAACTTCAACTCTCCTGCAAAGTTAACTATTTAGTTGTGGCTTTCCTTCATACTCCACATGTGCTTTACTGACCCTGTTCTTCTATACTCCAGAGATCATCATGCACCCCTTTTCATGGCAGAACAAATAACAAGCATCGCATAGTCCATACTCTAAACCAACTAATGGAGGTGGCTGCCCAGGCATATCTTCAGAGGCGTTAGTCCTTGACTGGCAAGCTCCAAAAACTAGTAGTGTCAACCCAAACCCTGGCTTCCTGTGGGGTTAAATGCTGGCTCTTGGACTCCCGGATTCCATGAACTTGATGTGTTTCCTCTCTTTCAAGCTCCTGCCACCCAGAACTGGACCTTCCCCCTATTTATGTATTACATGGGAAAGAAGGCTGATCCAAGATCAAAAGCCTGGGACTTGAGGTCTGAAAGTTAACCCTTTCCCCAGGCTGGGAAAGCCAACTACTTTGTTAATGAAAAAAACCCACACTGTAGGAAACCCGCCTATGGAGGTGTATATTTGCCTGCGAGACTGTCATTTGTGGCACTGTAGTTAGAAGTAAGTGGCACAACAACTGTGGCATTTGTGTGCAGTGTACTGTTTATAGGGGCTAGGCATAGGCTCTGTATAATCTTCCCCACTATGCCCACTGTTTGCCATGCCCCTGTTCCAAGGTGCCCCAGGTCTTTGTAATCCTAGTCATGCTCACTTTTGTCACACTGGACTCAATTCACTGAAAGAACTTGCATGAGATATTAGGTGTCAGGACACATTTTGCCTAAGTGTCTAATGCGATCCTGAAACTGTCAATTCACTAGACTTGTTTGTATTTACCGAAAAACACTGAAATCACTCAGTAAATACTGCATGAACAGGCGTTAAAATACATTCACAGAAGGAAATAAGTAATTCAATTCATGTGGAAATTAAGTACTAGTCCAGGCATGCAGTATTTTTGGACTGTGTATTGGGTGTTATGGCCGGGGTGGCTTCCCGCTCCTTAGCAACCAGTAAACATTATGGTTGTTAAGGAGTGGGCAGCCGCCGCATCCTTAACAACCGATGAGTCACCAGCTGTCAGCGGGGTTCCCTGAAGGGGAGCTGGATCAGTCAGGGGAAATAAAGGAAGTTTTTTGTTTACTTTATTGGGCTTGTGCATCCTGTTATAAATGGATTTGGTTCTTTCTTAGACTGTAATACAGGAACCTTAAATTGTATTTCATACAGATGATTTAAAGAAGTATGAGGAAAAAATATTCCAGGAAGCAGTCCTAAGTGGAAAAAAATACATAATTGGCAGCTAAGCCTGAAAGAAAATGATAAAGATGCAAAGCCTATAGGAATCAAGAGACTGTATGCTATGGACAAGGATAAAGAAGAATGAAGGAAGATCCCAAAGAAAGATGTGACTCAGTCAATCAGTTGCACTGAAAGCAGACACATTTTGGGTACACCTCATATGTGTAGTATTTAAAGAACCTAACGGTCAAATTATTTGGTCTAAGCAAAGTTGCTGTTTCATGTGGAGGCAAACTAAGAAATGAAAGAGAATTCCAGACTCAGATCGGACTATAGCAAGGCAAAGGGGACATGATCAGGCATATATAAAGCCAGCATGTAGCATGAGAAACTGTAGGAGACACGGGTAAGCAAGGCATATAAGAAGCAAAGGTTGAAGATTGACAATGATAGGATTAAAGTGTATCTTTAACCAAAAACTTTTTTTTAGTTTTGGATAGAAAACAGAACCCTCAAAACCCAACAATGCCATTGGACAATAAAAAAGAAAATCAGTGACCCAGAGGGAATCCAAATAGAAAAAAAAAAAAAAAAACGGCTAGGCTGCAATATTCACTGTCTGGCACTGTCCCCTGCAGACTCTTCACTCCCTGATCCCATGCCGTTCCTCTTTTAGGTGGAATGACAACCAGTGTCATTCATTAAAAAACATAGGGCTTTAAAATTCTTTTAGTAGGTACACCCTTCATCTTTTCTTATTAATATAGTTCTTGAGGGAACTTTGAGTAGACCTTTTACATTTCTTTCCTCTTGTACATTCATTATCAAATGCATTCTTAATATAGATATCAAGTGCATTTTATTGCTGCTGTGCATTTTTAGTGTATTTTTTTGTGCCATAGATAAAACCTTTTTTTTTTTTTTTTTAAAAAAAGCACCTAAAAAGCATGGATGAGAACAGTTCCATTGAAAATAATGATACAGAACTCTGCATGTACTTTAAGGTGTTACAATGCACCTAAAAGCAGAGGCATAAATGGTTATTAATGCTTCACAAAAGTATATTAGAGCATATCATGCATCTTGAAACTAATGTAATCTTATTTGCTGGGGTATGGTCACACTGTGTAAAAACCCTACCAAATCACAGTATGCATTTTTAAAATGGATGTTTACCTTCTGGTAAATATTCAGCATTATGGCTTTTCGTGCTGGGCAGTGATAATGCTAAACAAGCTTATTATAACATCAACTAATAGTTGTAGTATGTGTTTTTTGGGGTTTTTTTTAAACAAAACCACATATTTGCTTTTCTTCTTGAACACAAGCCGAAGGCAGCTGTACAGTCAAAGCCATTCTCTGTACTAGAAAACAGCTCAATCTTGTGTGAGCTTCAGCCTGCCTCTAATATCCAAAAGTCTCTTCAGTCTCACTTTAATTATTGCCTTGGCTGACTTTAGGAAAGTGGAACCAGTTTATTAACACAGAATAATATGTGTTTGCCTAGGACAAGCCAGTTTTCATCAAAGGCCTTGAAAGTACAAATGATCTCGCACTGCAGATGGCCATCCAATTTTGCAAGCACAGCCTTAAAACTTTGAAAAAGATCCTCCAAACCACATATTTTCAAGTCTTAGAATTAAAATTACTGTTACTAATTAAATGTACTGTTGAATTTGTATGTGTCATGACAGATGTGAAATTGTTTAACTAAATGTTATTTTATGTTAAAATCATAAAATTTCAGCCAAAAATGACAAAACAGTTTAATGCATACAAATATTTATTTTTTTTTGTAAAACAATGAAAGTTCAAATTCAATAAATACGCAAGTTATACTAAAAACTCTATAGTGGCAGATCTTGCAATTTTATACTAAAACAGTGACCTTAAAATATGCATAGTACACATGATAAGAATATCGAACGAGTGATCGTTTGTTTTTTTCTGTATGCTCGTCTCATATTGAAAACCAATAGGTTACTAAAGGTACACAAATTCTAGTAAGCCAGAATACAACTTCAAAAGTGATGTAATGTATTGTATTGTGTTGTAGAATTTCATATTAACCCATATATTTCAAATTATTCATATATTTTTGCATATGTTATTAATATAATTATAATTATCATCATTATTTATTAAGATATTATTATTATACTAATAGTGGCATTATCATTAATATTATTAATAATCAATATTAAAGCAATAGTTATTAGTCTTTAGTAATGTATACTATATTATTTCATAGTATAGAAAGCTACATCTAAAAGTAGAACTCAAGATGACCTCTCTGCTTCATACTGGTATTTTATATAAGACAGTCACAAGATTACTGGGTGAAAGTTTACTAGGATAAAGCTCAGACAGTTTAAGACGTCTGTGTCTGAACTGGAGATGTCCATTATTTTTTGATTTATGGTAATTACATTGACGTATGTTTTCACAACCAATCATATTGTACCACATGTAATTCTATGGTCAAAAATTGTTATAAGAAGGCTTGCACGCCTTTCTTTCTTTGAACAAATAACTAATTTGTTCCCAGCTGCAGCTGTCAATAAAACCTCCTGTTTTTTTTTTTTTTGGGAAATGTATTGCCTGGTTGTTTGTTACTTTTCTACATCATTGTAATGTATTCTTTCATTTCCGGGCATGCACGGTTTTGGTCACATGATTTTTTTTGTACAAATACTATACTAATTACATGAAAATCATTTGTTCTGTTATATAGTTACATAGTTAGCCAATTCAACCAAAAAAAAAAAAAAACGGGCATTGAAAACCCAACCATACAATCCCATATACACAATCCTATACCCGCTGTTGATCCAGAGGAAGGTGAAAATAAACCCCAGCAAAGCATGATCCAATTTGCTACAGCAGGGGAAAAAATTTCCTTCCTGATCCCCCGAGAGGCAATTGGATATTCCCTGGATCAACTTTACATAAAAAAAAATGTTAGTACCCATTTATATTATGTACACCTAGGAAAGAATCCAGGACTTTTAAAGCAATCTAGTGAACTAGCCAGAACCACCTCTGGAGGGAGTCTATTCCACATTTTCACAGCTCTTACGGTGAAGAAACCTTTCCGTATTTGGAGACGAAATCTGTTTTCCTCTAGACGTAAAGAGTGCCCCCTTGTTCTCTGTGTTGACCTTAAAGTGAACAACTCAACACCAAGTTCACTATATGGACCCCTTATGTATTTATACTGTACATGTTGATCATATCCCCCCTTAATCTCCTTTTCTCAAGAGAGAATAAATTCAGTTCCTCTAATCTTTTCTCATAGCTGAGGTCCTCCATGCCTCTCATCTGTTTGGTTGCCCTTCTCTGCACTTTCTCCATTTTCCCGATATCCTTTTTAGGAACTGGTGCCCAAAACTGAACTGCATATTCCAGATGAGGTCTTACTAATGATTTGTACAGGGGCAAAATTATATCTCTCTCTCTGGAGTCCATGCCTCTGTTAATACAAGAAAGGACTTGCTTTGGAAACAGCAGCTTGGCATTGCATGCTATTATTAAGCTTATGATCCACCAGAACACCCAGACCCTTCTCCACTATGGATTCCCCCAGTTCTACTCCACCTAGTATGTATGATGCATGCATATTCTTAGCCCCCAAGTGCATAACTTTACATTTATCAACACTAAACCTCATTTGCCACATAGTTATTGTACAATAAATATTTTCATGCATGTCCTTTAGAATATTTTCGTATGGATGGTCATGATTGGCTCCCTAAAGCTGCATACTAATGATCAAATTACTGGACGATCGCCCTGAAAGTGGTATTTTTCATCCGATTTTCTCATCGTGTGTACTACCCAGATAGCAAGTAATTGTGCTGCAAGTTTAAAAATTACTTGCTAAGCTATTGCTAGACTTGGCAGGCTTTACAAGTTTGTTGCACAGTTGCAGCAAGTCCACATTTCATGACTCCAGAACAACTTTCTTTGCAAACATTCTGCAAGTCTGCTGCAAGTTGTGGTTCAGTTTTGTTGTGCAATAGTCATCCCACCAAATGAGTCACTGTGGCTGAATTTCTATGCTGTAGACTTGCAGAGCTCTTGCTGTAGACCCATCACTGCAACTTTGCTCTTGCTAGAGACTTAACACGCATCATTTCTACACAATGAAAACTGTCAACTAGAACTTGTGCTTCAAGTGCTTTGCAAGTGTACAACTTGCCAGTGCAGTGAAAATGTGCCGGAAGTTAACAGAAGTACAATTCAACGCTGCAACAAATTTTGTGGCAAGTTATCCTTGCTATCTGGGTAGGCATTACTCGTATACTTCTACAGAACAAAGGGCTATCAAGTGTATTTAGTGTAACAGGGGTTTGCTGTACACTATATTGTCAAAAGTATTAGGGCGCTGGCCTTTGCATGCACGTGTACTTTAATAGCATCCCAGTCTTAGTCCATATGGTTCAATATTGAGTGAGCCCACCCTTTGCAGCTATAACAGCTTCAACTCTTCTGGAAAGGCTGTCCACAAGGTTTAGGAGTGTGTCTATGGGAATGTTTGACCATTCTTCCAGAAGAACATTTGCGAGGTTTAGGCACTGATGTTGGATGGGAAGACCTGGCTCTCCACGCTTTTTCATCCCAAAGGTGTTCTATTGGGTTGAGGTTAGGACTGTGTAGCCAGTCAAGTTCCTACACCCTAAACTCACTCATCCATGTCTTTATAGACCTTGCTTTGTGCACTGGTTCAAATCATTTAGTGGAGGGGGATAACGGTGTGGGGTTGTTTTTTCAGGGGTTGGGCTTGGCCCCTTAGTTCCAGTGAAGGGAACTCTTAAGGCATCAGCATAGAAAGACATTTTGAACAACTTCATGCTCCCAACTTTGTGGGAACAGTTTGGGGATGACCCCTTCCTGTTCCAACATAACTGAGCACCAGGGCACAAAGCAAGGTCCATAGAGACATGGATGAGCGAGTTTGGGGTGGAGGAACTTGACTGGCCTGCACAGAGTCCTCACCGTACCCCGATAGAACACCTTTGGGATGAATTTGAACGGAGACTCTGAGCCTGGCCTTCTCGTCCAACATCAGTGCATGACCTTACAAATGCGCTTTTAGAAGAATGATCAAACATTCCCATAGACACAATCCTATAAATTGTGGACAGCCTTCCCAGAAGAGTGGAAGCTGTTATAGATGGAAAGGGTGGGGCAATTCAATATTTAACCCTACGGACTAAGACTGAGGTGCCATTAAAGTTCATGTGCATGTAAAGGTAGGTGCCCCAATACCTTTGACAACATAGTGCATATCTTTGTATATCAATAGTGCTAATGAGAATGTTACGTGTATACAGGTGTGTTATGCTTGTGTGGAAGATATTTTTTTTTATTTTTGAATATATTTATTATTTTTAAATTTCCCTTATTTTTCTTTCTTTTTTCTTTTTACTTTGTTTGCCTTTGTTAATGTCATTAGTGGATTTACAAGCCAGGCATGTGATACTGCAGATCCCTGATGTTTATCAGTGACACGCTAACATTGAATCTGTGCACATCCAATTCATTCAACGCCAAAAGAGATTAAAGAACACAGGAGACGTATTTACCTAATCCCTGTGCTTGCCATCCAGAATAATAGGGCTAATAGGGTTGCATCTGCAAGTAGGGGTAAAGCAGCAGGCAGGGGGCACATGCAATGTAATCATTCAAATCACTTGTAATATTTAGGGACAGGTTCCAGATTAAAATGTAAACATTGTTACAGCTGCTACTGCAACACTGAGTGTATTTTAACCTTTAAATTGTCATCATGATGTATTACATATGAGGTACAGTGATGATATATACAGTATCTCACAAAAGTGAGTACACCCCTCACATTTTTGTAAATATTTTATACCTTTTCATGTGACAACACTGAAGAAATGACACTTTGCTACAATGTAAAGTCGTGAGTGTACAGCTTGTATAACAGTGTCAATTTACTGTCCCCTCAAAATAACTCAACACACAGTTATTAATGTCTAAACTGCTGGCAACAAAAAGTGAGTACACCTCTAAGTAAAAATGTCCTAACTGGGCCCAAAGTGTCAATATTTTGTGTGGCCACCATTATTTTCCAGCACTGCCTTAACCTCCCTGGGCATGGAGTTCACCAGAGCTTCACAGGTTGCCACTGGAGTCCTCTTCCACTACTTAATGACGACATCACAGAGCTGGTGGATGTTAGAGACGTTGCACTCCTCCACCTTCCATTTGAGGATGCCCCACAGATGCTCAATAGGGTTTAGGTCTGGAGACATGCTTGGCCAGTCCATCACCTTTATCCTCAGCTTCTTTAGCAAGGCAGTGGTCGTCTTGGAGGTGTGTTTGGAGTCGTTGTCATGTTGGAATACAGCCCTGCGGCCCAGTCTCCAAAGGGAGGGGATCATGCTCTGCTTCAGTATGTCACAGTACATGTTGACATTCATGGTTCCCTCAAACTGTAGCTTCCCAGTGCTGGCAGCACTCATGCAGCCCCAGACCATGACACTCCCACCACCATGCTTGACTGTAGGCAAGATGCACTTGTCTTTGTACTCCTCACCTGGTTGCCGCTATACACCCTTGACACCCTCTGAACCAAATAAGTTTATCTTGGTCTCATCAGACCACAGGACATGGTTCCAGTAATCCGTGTCCTTAGACTGCTTGTCTTCAGCAAACTGTTTGCGGGCTTTCTTGTGCATCATCTTTAGAAGAGACTTCCTTCTAGGACAACAGCCATGCAGACCAATTTGATGCAATGTGCGGCATATGGTCTGAGAACTGACAGACTGACCCCCCACCCCTTCAACCTCTGCAGCAATGCTGGCAGCACTCATACGTCCATATCCCAAAGACAACCTCTGGATATGACGCTGAGCATGTGCACTCAACTTCTTTGGTCGACCATGGCAAGTGGAACCTGTCCTGTTAAACCACTGTATGGTCTTGGCCACCGTGCTGCAGCTTAGTTTCAGGGCCTTGGCAATCTTCTTATAGACTAGGTCATCTTTATGTAAAGCAACAATTCTTTTTTTCCGATCCTTTAGAGAGTTCGTTGCCATGAAGTGCCATGTTGAACTTCCAGTGACCAGTATGAGAGAGAGAGCGATAACACCAAATTTAACACACCTGCTCCCCATTCACACCCAAGACCTTGTAACACTAATGAGTCACATGACACCGGGGAGGGAAAATGGCTAATTGGGCCCAATTTGGACATTTTAACTTAGGGGTGAACTCACTTTTGTTGCCAGTGGTTTAGACAATAATGGCTATGTGTTGAGTTATTTTGAGTGGACAGCAAATTTACACTGTTATACAAGCTGTACACTCACTACATTACATTGTAGCAAAGTGTAATTTCCTCAGTGTTGTCACATGAAAAGATATAATAAAATATTTACAAAAATGTGAGGGGTGTACTCACTTTTGAGAGAAAATGTATAATATGTCCTTAGAAGTCAAAAGATTAAACAGAAAGTATAATGTTTTGGTCAATTTTACTTTAATAAATAATTTAAGTTTAAAAACTGATGTTGATTATTCTTTTTCACAATAAAGTTTTATTAAACATTTGAGTACAAAAAAATCACACAAATGCGATGTATGCTTATCACTGAGATAAGAGCACATCAAAGTATAACATTACATCCCGAAATCATACAAAGATCTCTGCAGTTGTCAGATAGTACACTTTCATTCAAAATAATGAAACCCTGTGGCTTTCAAATTGACATCTTATGTATAATTTGGAGTTCCAGGAAAGCCAGATCTGAACTCATGCCTATCTTGTTAACATGTTCTAGTGTAATATTCGAATTATCGTAATCCAACAATAATACACTTTAACATGGAAATAGGGTGAGGAGAAGGAAGTTAAAAGAGAGGGGAAAAAAGCAAAGTGGGAGCGATAAGGTTCTCAGTTCACAGTCGCTATGGTGAAATATGGATACTGATAAGGAGGAGGTATGGAAACAGCGTTAGGGTCCTCCCAAACCTTAAATAATTTAGTCATTAATGTAAATCATAAGTCATATGTAAATATAAGCCATGCAGCCCAGATTTTATGAAAGTGGGATGTGGTATCTTTAGCGATAGCTGGATATTGATTTTTTTTTAATTATTGGAACAAAACTTTTATTTAAGAATACATTTTTTTAAAAGGGCTGCACAAACTATTGGTTCTATAAAACCCAATATAATAATAATAATAATAACAACATAAATAAACAGTTATAACAGGGTTTCTGCTGTTTGCAAAGCAAGCCAAGCTTTATACTTTCTTCATACTTTCTACTTTCTAGACACCTCTATATTACTGACTAAGCACCTAGGAATACCGTAACAGTCTTTGTAATCTGATCTCTCTTGCTCTCTTACAGAATATCTGTAAAAAATAATAAATGTGGATAAAGCTGGCGCTGTAGCTTAGCGTTCGCCATCTGCTAGCTCCAGGTGGTAAGTGAAATATGATATATACATATTTGTTTTTCATATTTTTAAGAATAATCATTAACAAATAAATTTTATTTTATGGATCATAATAGTAAAGATATTATATTATAAATAAGAAGTATAATAACTATTATATATAAAAAACACTATGCCTTTCCTTTAAGCAATGGCAATGTAAACCAGAAAAAATAAAAATAAAAAATGAGCCAAACAGTGACAAAAAGTCTAAGTATGATTTATGAAACTGAAACATGACCCAGAACAACACACATTAATTATGTAAACACATAAATAATCAAATCATTTCCACATCATTTAAAAGGGTCACTAAGCCTTACCAATTTTAAGCAGATTGTTCTTCAGAAAAATGTTCTTTGCTTTTAAATCTCTGTGAAGAATTCTCCTAGAAACACAAACAAGAGGGATCAAATAAAAATCAACACACAAAACATAAATCTGCTCTACACATTCTATTTGACTATACCGAAAGCACACATGATCTAATGCCAGGAAATCTGTCAAGCTAATAATTAGGCCAAGGAGATAATCATAATAAAAAAACAAGGAAACCAAATGAATAGGCAGGAAATATATGTAATTAAACTGACAACCAACATACAGAAGAAGAAAATGGATAAGTAACTGCGTACCCATTTGTAGTAAAAAAAAAAAACATAAAACACTTAATTAAAGCATAAAGCATCAATAATCCAGGGAGTTCACATTGCATGATATAGTTGACTGGCGGAACTGAGAAGTATAATCTATATATACTGTATTTAACCATACATGAGAGGATAATTGTGATGGAAAATTATACAAACTGGTCCTTTTAAACCTTGAGAGATAACTAATCCCAAACACAAAAGGTTTATCCAATGTCAAATACAATAAGTAATAAAGCTTTGTTAGTGTAAACTTTAGGCATTGTTAAAGAAATACTAAAGCAGCTTTGTTGTAGTTCCTGCATGAATCTCATCAAGATAACAATTAAAATGCATTTCCACTTTTGCAGCCAAATTGGGATAACACTTACTTTATACTTGTTATATGTTCCCGTTAACATAGCACAACTCACAAAAACGTTTTCAAATTTGCTGGTTACTTTTTTAGGTGCTTTTTACTTACTTAAAAATCCTAAGGGTCCTTTCACACGGGCGGTCCGTATGTCCGTTTTTCATCCCATGTTTTGGGGATGAAAAACGAACATAATGCATGTCAATGGGATTGCGGATGTCAGCAGATGACCATCCGCTGACATCCGATTTACGTCCTTTCCTATCAGTTCCGTGGAACGGAAGAGAACCCTATTTTTCTTCCATTTAAAAAAATGTAACGGACGCAAAAACGGATCCGCTGACATCCGCAATCCCATTGACATGCATTATCTCCGTTTATCATCCGCAAACGGATGGGATGATGAATGGACATACGGACCGGATGACACAAGTGTCATCCGTGTCCGGAAAGAAAAAAAAAAAGTGCCGAAGCGGATCAAAAAATGGTCCACTCCGTGTGAAAGGACCCTTACATGCTCTCCTCTGCTTTGTGATGTTTAGGAAGGGGCTGTGGAGTAATGTTTAACATAATTAACCTCATAATCAGTTGTAAACTAGTTTTGAACACTGTCTGCCCTAACAAAGGGTTACAAATTTAGAAACCACTGTCTTGCATTGTATGTTAAAGCGGATCTTCACTGCATCTGAGCACCACAAACTCCAAACACTATTTAATTTATTTTTAATATTCAAAGCAAACTTTCCCATCCATCCATGTCTCTATGCTTTATTTTGTTGAGAAATCACTCTGAAAAATAACCCCCTAGCACTTCTGGCCGTGGCCATCTTGAGTAAGGGCAAATGATTCATGTAGCTTTTACTTCCTGGAATCCATCTGCCCTTAGCTCAAGCATGCAGGCAGGAGAGTGTGCTTAGCTGAGAAAACCCCTCCTTCTCGCCTACCCTCCTGAAGACTCCTGGGATGTATGACATCATTTGCATATGCAAGAAACTAGAAAGTAACTGAAGAAATGTAACTAAAAAAGTTTAAAATAAGTAAATATGATATACTTTCCTATCTATTTACTAATATTACCAGCATGAGGATTACAAATAATCAATGTTGATTAGGAGAGTGAAGTTCCACTTTATTGAGAGATAGCTGGAGTCTGTGTAGGAACAAAGACACTGTGGGATTCTCCAGAAATTCTTACAATCAGCCATTTTTGTCAGGATCCCTATAGAGCCTGGACTGGCTCTGTGATGTCATACTTCTCCTTTAACCACTTGAGTTCCTGCTTCTACTTTAAGCTCACCGCACATGTTACAATCTAATTGTGCAATCTTTATTAGATTGGATACAAATTGATTGGATAGTTAAAGTAGGTCATCATATTGAAAAGTTTTCGCAGATCTACTTTACCACCGGAGGATTTTGCTGTCTTACGTCCAGGCCATTTTTTGCGATTCGGCACTGTGCAACTTTAACTGACAATTGCGGGGTCTTGCGACGCCGTACCCAAACAAAATTTACGTCCTTTTTTTTCCCCACAAACAGTGCTTTCTTTTGGTGGTATTTTATCACCTGTGCAATTTTTAATTTTTGCGCTATAAACAAAAAAAGAGCGTAAATTTTGAAAAAATAACAATATTTTTCACATTTTTTTATATGAAATTCCCCCCCAAAAAATGTAAAAATCTAATTTTTTTTAATTTTTGGCCAATTTGTTTTCTGCTACCTATGTTTGGTAAAAAAAAAATCACAATAAGCGTATTTTGATTGGTTTGCACAAAAGTTATTGCGTTTACTAACTAAGGGAAAGATTTCTGTCATTTTTGGTGTTTTTTCTTTAACAAGTAATGGCGGCGATCTGCGATTTTTTTTGCGGGACTGCGACATTGCGGCGGACAGATCAGACCCTTGACTGACATTTTTGACACTTTTGGGGGTACCAGTGAAATTTCTACAGTAATCAGTGTTATAAATATACTGTTACTGTAAAAATGACACTGGCAGGGAAGGGGTTAATTTTATTGGAGAGGGAGGGGTTAATGTATACCTAGTGCTTACTAACGTGTGTGGGGGGAGGTGACTGAGTGACACAGGGACAGATCGCATGTTCAGCTATGCTGAACCCTGCAATCTGTCACTGTTTGTCACTTAGGAGATCCGCCCGCTTTGTTTACACAAGCGGGCGGATCTCCAGACTCGATTCCCCGACGATCAGGGAAAAGCAGCGCCGATCGCCGCCGCTCCTCCCCTGGCCCGACTCCCGCTGTGACTGAAAACAGTGGGAGTGAGCCTCAGGCGGCGTATAAGGGGAGTCCAGAGACGTAGGTCTACGTCGCTGGACGGAATCGAGCCACTTTGCTGCAGTACAGTCCCAGTGACTGGTTGGCAAGTGGTTAACAGAAATTGGATAGCCAGATTGTATTGTGCGTAGTGAACCTCAGACCTCATTCACATAGCCAATTAGGGCCAAGCACCGCCAACATTCTTTGGCAGGGATCACAGGTGTGATCAGCTACAGCCAGGAAGCCTCTGCAAATCAGTGATAGATGCCGCAGCTGGCCACCGCTGTTCACATGGATTCAAACATAATGGTTACATACAGTTAGGGATGGATAAGCAACACTGGCCTCTATAAAAATGATTTAAGTAGGGCTGGCTGGATACAATGGAAGAATGATTTCAATGAGAGGAAAGGAGAGGGAAAAAAATATGGAGCACCTAGTCACCCACCATGACTGTTTTTACCTAGAGACATTATTGAGCCACCAGGTCATTGCAAAAGACAAGGAGGCACACCTTTGCATGTGGAGGAAGAGGGATTTAATAACTGCATATGGTGGGGTGCTTTACAGTAAGAGCTGTGAAAATGTGGACTGCAATAGCAGTTAGTTCAAGCAAACTCAGTAGGTTATTAAAAAAAGAAACACTGATCCCTTACATTATCAGTAACTGAGTTCCTATTGTGAGAGAAATCCCTAGCAATACCGCTCTCTACAATTTACAAGGCCCTTCAACTCACTGAACATGATGGTTTTGACAAGCTTGTATCCTGTTGGCGCATGGAGGTCCTGGTGCTGGATTCAGAGGATTGGGAAGATGTCTGGGATTACTCCATGCAACACCTGGTCTCTGTCAAGGACAGACTAATACAATTTAAAATTCTTCATAGAGTCTACCTCACTCCTCAAGGTTGTATACAATTTTTTCCCCTACAATTATCTAAAGGTTAGCGCGGTTTGGAAGACCGTGCCACATTCTTACATGTGTTTTGGGACTGTTCGGGCGTTTCTTTTTTTTTTTTTTCTGGACTGAAATTTCTTAGTGAATTTGTTCAGTTACTACCTTTTCAGTAATCATGTCCATTGATGTTTGCATATTAGGTCTAGTTCATTTACTGGCTACTTCCAGTACCATAAGTATTGTGATAGGGCTGTTACTTATCTTATGCTCGTAAGTCTACACTTCTTAAATAGAAATCCTACTTTAGATTTCTGTAAATAAAATGGTGCCATTTTATAAATTTACATATAAATCTAGAGGATTCCCCAAAAAAATTCTCAAAGGTATGGGACATCTGGACGGAGTCCAGAGACACGGTTGTCTCAGTTCCACTGCCTCCCATGGTTAGTGCTTTCCTTCTTCTTAGTATTCAACATAGGTCTTTTTATTGCACTGTGGGTACCTGTTCTCCTGTTTTCTACTTAGTGCCTACCAGCAGAACTCAGTAGGGTCACATTAACTTTGGTTGCCAACTTTTTAGTTTTGTGTGCTTGTTTTTTTCAGTTTTTTAAGCCCGAGTATGCCCAATAAGCTTTGTTTTGTACACCTTACCTTTTAAACTCAATAAAAAGAAGTTACAAAAAAAAAAAAAAAAAAAATAGTAACATTGTAGACTGTTGATCCAGGGAGTATCTGATTACTTAGGGGATCAAGAAATAATATTTTCACCTATTGCAGCAAATTGGAATATGCTTTTTAAGGGTTTTTAGCCTTTCTCTGTATCAACTGCAGGATCAGAGTTCTGAGGACGATGATTTTTAATCTATTTATATTTGTCTTTTAGTTAAGCTCCACGGACCTATGTCTTTTTCAACCTGAACAGCTATGTCATTTATATATTTAGTAATGCCCTTTACATTATGTTTTTGACTATCACTATTATAGAACAACAAACTGATGTTATCATTATCAATACTTTTTAATCCATGTGTCAAAAAGTTTGAAAAATTACAAATAAATTAGGATGGGAATAAGGACGATGATGTCCTAATAATGCCCACAGCTACCAATTAGATTTCAGTTTCCTGTAATCAAAACAGAGAAAGATAAACTTTGGTTGTCATGGGTTGCTACACTCACATACACATTACTTATTTCCAATGAATGATGCCGTTATGTCACCAGAAGCATAATAGGCATAAAATTAGTAGAATTAATCTCAGAATTATTAGGAGTCTATATTATTCAATCACAACTTTGCTCCTATTATTATAATAAGGTTGCACAAATACCTTTGCAAAACTTAGTCTTTTTTCCATGCCTACTAGTCTGTGAACAATGAAATGCTTTTGTTTGTAATGTGACTTATTGCTGCCCCGAGCTCTTTCCAGAGTGCACCTCTCCGCACAGTGCAACCCTTGATTAAACAGTTCAAACAAAGAAAGCAGAAACATCAGTGACAATGAGATTGACACTTCTACTTCAGCTGATCAGGGGCTGTTGTCTCTCAAGGATAGTAACGAATGCAAGCACACCATACAAGCCAGGCTTCAATCTACAGTGGTATGTGTATATTGATATGCCATATTCTTTCACTGTTATCAAGCACTAGGTAGTCAAAGAGATTATAATCATATGGTATAGAATATCAGACTAAATGAATTGTATGAAGAGATAAAGCTGGGTTATCATTTAGGTCAGTTTGAAAATCCACATAGGTTATTTAACTGTGCTCTTTTTTTGTATTTTACCATAATTTCCTAAGCAACGGGTTCAGTTCAGATGTATTATCTTTTTTTTTTACAAACACGCAAAAGCCATGTAAACCACAAATATGAGCATCTCTTATTTGCTCCCTTTTGGTTTGTTATATGCTGCATATACAATTGAAAGAATTTTGTTATGTGGTATAAAAATGCAAAAAAAAAAAAAAATGAAAAGGTATGCCTGTGTTGACCCTGATATCCAGTACTGTCCTGTACATTTTGACACCTTAATGAAACGTTATCTGTAAACTACAGAACACATGTAGTACTAATACATTTCCTGTCCTAGGGTGACAACACCTCCACAATTACTGTACAGTCAGTGAGACCTAATCAATCATAAATCACAGCGCTGAAGAGGGAGACTAAACTCACAAAACGTGCCGGGTCACCACAGATGCCATGACACATTTACTATGTACTATTTGTTTACTATATGTACCAATGTAATGGATTTGTATACCCCGGCCAACTATTTGGCATTACGACATCTTTCCCAGTTTTATTGCTGGCATTTATTTAATAAACTTTTATTATGTTTTTTATTACTGGTTGTGTGACGCTTCATCTAAAGTCCCAATGGGCAAAACTCTGCAATTGTATGTACAATAGGGACGGAAGCGCTTCGCAGGGTACTACCAACCATATTTTGTTTCATATTTGACAAATAATGCAAATAATAATTGCAAGCAAGTGCTTAGTGAAAGTCCAAAGTAAAAAGATCTAACATTGATCCAGATAAAGTGCTGAAGTGCTTCACAACTTTAGACTCATGCAGTGAAATGTGCTCATCACCCTCTTGTGCTTGCACTTACCAAAGGATGAGGACCCCTTAGTAATACTGCATGTAGGTTTATATAGCTGTATGGTAAGTGGGAAGATGTAAGCTCACATATATATTGTAGCTTGGCGGTCATGGATGGAGAAGAGAGAATCCCAATAGTGTAATAAAGCCTTTTTTATTGAGAAAAAAATATTAAAATTGCACTTACAGTGTTGTAGGCAACATATCGCATCAGGTTAAAGCAAAGGTAATAGGGCAATTAGTCTCTCAGTCAGAGTTCGAAACGCGAGGCGAGCATTCCAACGTGATTTATGATTGATTATTTATTACCATTGAACAGCAGCAATGGTCATTATGTGTTTTAATCTAGGATTTGAATCTAGCGCAGGTTTTTTTTTTTTAGTTTAGTTAGTCAGTGAGACTTGTCACCCTAAGAAAAGAAGCATAGTTTTGAAACGTACCCGCTCCCATTTTTACTCGGCCTAGGCGAACCAAGCAGAAGTTGGCCTCCCCTTTCCCGGCCGCAACCTCCTGGGACACATCACATGTCCCAGGAGACTGCAGGTCCATTCACACAGCAAGGGCTTTTTTCAGCAGGAATGCAAGGGAACACAGTTCGAGCACCTGCAGCAATGACTATATGTCAAGGCAAGGGGTGCTGGGGTGTGCTGCAGGGTCTATTGATGTTGGCTTATAAAAACAAAAAGCAGAGCGCCTCTAAGTCCCCATTCACACTAGCGCGACTTGTCAGGCGACTTGGTCGCCTGACAAGTCGCGGTGGGTCGCCTGCCATTGATTAGCACAGGACCCGTTCTAATAGGAGAGACACGAGTCGCTCCGACTTAGAAAAAGGGTCCTGTACTACTTTGAGGCGACCTGGAGGCGACTTGCATTGACTTCAATGATATGAAGTCCGTGCATGTCGCGCCGAGGTCGCGGTGCACGCTGTGCACCGCGACTTCACAGGTCGCCCCGGCAAGTCGTGTCGCCACCTGTGTGAATGGGCTTTCAGTGTTATCAGTTTAATTAAAAGGGTAAGGCAGGTACAGGAAAACTGCTCACATTTAAAACAGTATAAAATAGTTCATCTGTTAGGTGGTCTGCAGGAACACAGGGGTCCACGGTTAGACGTTTGTGGCTCCAAGAGGTGGTGCACTTGAGAAAGAAGCGCGCACGCCCTGTGAGGCTACTGCGCACGCTCGGAAATGCGTTGTGCGATTGGCTGCTGGATCTGTCACGCTGGGCTCCCCTATCTGTCGGAGCCTGATGTACTGAGGAGCAGGGCGCCCTTCTGAAGCCGACAGCCATCCTACCTAACGGTCTCTGGGCTCACCAGGTGTCTCCCTGAGGAACAGAAGACCTTCCTGAAGCCGCTGGCCATCCTACTATCTGGTCTCTTGTCTCTCCAGACATCTCCCTCCTTCACTATCCCCTGCACCACCTCTTGGAGCCACAAACATCCAGCCGTGGAACCTGTGTTCCTGCAGACCAACTAACTGATGAGCTATTTTATACTGTTTTAAATGTGAGCAGTTTTCCTGTACCTGCCTTACCCTTTTAATTAAACTGATAACACTTAGAGGCGCTCTGCTTTTTGTTTTTATTTCCACTTTCAGAGTTGACTTCTCTCTGCAGCTGAGCTGGCCCTGAGTGTAATTTATTTCAGCCATCAACTACACCAGACTAATGACTATACATGAACTGCATACCCCTTGATGCTATATAGGTATGTGTATTGCGCCAACTCTTATCCTGCTTATTGATGTTGGCTGCTGGGGGATCTGTTCTAGCTGGAGGGGATCTATTTTTGCATGGAGGTCTATTGTTGGTGGCGGGGGACCTATTGTTGTTGGGAGGTGGGTCTTATATTGCTGGGGGGGGGGTCAGATATTCCTGGGAGAGATCTACTGTTGAGGGAATGGTCTATTATTGCTGGCTGCTTGAGAGTCTACTGATGCTGGCTGTAGGGAGATCTGTTTTTGCTGTTGAGGGTCTATTGTTTCTGGGGGGTTTTTTGTTGCTGAAGGGGGCTCTGTGCTCGGACCCCCCCCCCCACCTCCGAGAATGGTGCTCGGAGGTGGGGGGGGGGGGGGTCAGAGAAAAGCGCTGACTCAGAAAGAGTTCCTGCCCCTATTCTCTGAGAAAACAATCTGTACAGCACAGTGTGACTTGCATATGCACAGGGGGGAGCCAGCTGGGAAGCTACAAGAAGTCGCAGCCAGTTTCCCACATCTAAGGTGGCGGGCTGGGGACCTGAAGCCCAGTGAAGAACAGGCCCGGGTTAGGACAGCGCTGTATTGTAGCTGCTGGCTTTTTTTTTTTTTTTATTCAGACTGAAGATTCTCTTTACCTACTGCAAGTCTATTTGTCATGAATGTCTATTTTATCTTGTGAATCAACATTTTATCCACACCTGAAGTGGCTCTTTTTTCCCATTTTCTTTATAAACACCTCATGGAACCTAACAGTTCAAGCAAATGCAAGCCTGTACCAAGCCTGTGCCCCATCAGTTCAAAGAGAGGGCCTGGGCACATGCTGAGCAGGAAGGCCAAGTGCTGACTCTTGTGGCCTCCCTGCAAGTTAGAGCGAGAACAAATATTCTATATTCTCTGTAACTCAAAACTGATAACCTGTAAAATATTTTTAAAGCGTCGCCTATTGAGATTTTTAAGTACTGCAGTTTGGCGCCATTCCACGAGTTTGCGCAATTTTATAGCGTGACATGTTATCCATTTACTCAGCAAAACATCATCTTTCACATTATACAAAAAATTAGGCTAACTTTAGTGTTTTTTATTTTAAATTCATGAAACAGTTTCTTCTTTTTTTTTTAAAAAAAGCGTGTTTGAAAAATTGCTGCGCAAATACCGTGTGACATATAAAATTTTATTCCCTAGGGTCTCTGCTAAAAAAAAATATATATATAATATTTGGGGATTCTGAGTAATTTTCTTGCAAAAAAAAAAAAAAAAAATTATGAATACATGTAGGAAAGGAGTGCCAGATTAGGACTAGTATGGAAGTGGTTAAAACATTTTTCTAACCTTTTTAGGTGTTTCTCAGAAAGAGGTGTCATGGTTGACTGCAAGGTTTTTTTAACAATGTTAGAGTGAGCCTGTTCCAACTCTGTCATCATTAACATACAATGCAAAAGGTCCATCTATACCTTAAACACTTTGTTAGGACAGACAGTTTTCAAATCTAATAAATAAGGTAAACAATGGGATATACAGTGGGTACGGAAAGTATTCAGACCCCCTTAAATTTTTCACTCTTTGTTATATTGCAGCCATTTGCTAAAATCATTTAAGTTCATTCTTCTTCCTCATGAATGTACACATAGCACCCCATACTGACAGAAAAACACAGAATTGTTGACATTGTTGCAGATTTATTAAAAAAGAAAAACTGAAATATCACATGGTCCTAAGTATTCAGACCCTTTGCTGTGACACTCATATATTTAACTCAGGTGCTTTCCATTTCTTCTGATCATCCTTGAGATGGTTCTACACCTTCATTTAAGTCCAGTTGTGTTTGATTATACTGATTGGACTTGATTAGGAAAGCCACACACCTGTCTATACAAGACCTTCCAGATCACAATGCATGTCAGAGCAAATGAGAATCATGAGGTCAAAGGAACTGCCTTAAGAGCTCAGAGACAGAATTGTGGCAAGGCACAGATCTGGCCAACGTTACAAAAAGATTTCTGCTGCACTTAAGGTTCCTAAGAGCACAGTGGCCTCCATAATCCTCAAATGGAAGACGTTTGGGACGACCAGAACCCTTCCTAGAGCTGGCCGTCCGGCCAAACTGAGCTATCGGGGGAGAAGAGCCTTGGTGAGAGAGGTAAAGAAGAACCCAAAGATCACTGTGGCTGAGCTCCAGAGATGCAGTCAGGAGATGGGAGAAAGTTGTAGAAAGTCAACCATCACTGCAGCCCTCCACCAGTCGGGGCTTTATGGCAGAGTGGCCCGACGGAAGCCTCTCCTCAGTGTAAGACATATGAAAGCCTGCATGGAGTTTGCTAAAAAACACCTGAAGGACTCCAAGATGGTGAGAAATAAGATTCTCTGGTCTGATGAGACCAAAATAGAACTTTTTGGCCTTAATTCTAATGTGTGGAGAAAACCAGGCACTGCTCATCACCTGTCCAATACAGTCCCAACAGTGAAGCATGGTGGCAGCATCATGCTGTGGGGGTGTTTTTCAGCTGCAGGGACAGGACGACTGGTTGCAATCCAGGGAAAGATGAATGCGGCCAAGTACAGGGATATCCTGGACAAAAACCTTCTCCAGAGTGCTCTGGACCTCAGACTGGGCCGAAGGTTTACCTTCCAACAAGACAATGACCCTAAGCACACAGCTAAAATAACGAAGGAGTGGCTTCACAACAACTCCGTGACTGTTCTTGAATGGCCAGGCCAGAGCCCTGACTTAAACCCAATTGAGCATCTCTGGAGAGACCTAAAAATGGCTGTCCACCAACGTTTACCATCCAACCTGACAGAACTGGAGAGGATCTGCAAGGAGGAATGGCAGAGGATCCCCAAATCCAGGTGTGAAAGACTTGTTGCATCTTTCCCAAAAAGACTCCTGGCTGTATTAGATCAAAAGGGGGCTTCTACTAAATACTGAGCAAAGGGTCTGAATACTTAGGACCATGTGATATTTCAGTTTTTCTTTTTTAATAAATCTGCAACAATGTCAACAATTCTGTGTTTTTCTGTCAGTATGGGGTGCTATGTGTACATTCATGAGGAAGAAGAATGAACTTAAATCGTTTTTGTGCCCCTCCGCTAGGTAGAGCTCACCTGAAAAGGAATTGGATAGTTATTTTTATTTTTTTTGTTTACTCACCTTTTTATTGAAGATCGTAAATACTCACCTCTGACTGCTTCCTCCCTCGGTGCCGCGGCTCACCCCGTCACTTCCTGCTTTGCGATGATTCCTGGGAGCTAAACGTCATAGCTCCCAGGAATCAATGCGACGGCACCGGCCCCGCTCGTCATTTCCGGGCGACGCCGCATTCCCCTGCTAAACAGCTTCTGGGCATGCCCAGAAGCTGTTTAGGAATGCGCACCGGAAGTGACGAGAGGGGCCGGTGCAGTGCATTCTGGGACACGAAGACAGAGAAGAGGACCGCGCCGGCTTCAGCTGCCCACAACAGAGATGGAAACGCTGTGGAAGAAATTTTCTAAGTAAGTATTTCTTCTAAAAGGTAAGTGCGAACCGGGACAGATCAGAGGCTAGCCATTGTGGAATGTGCTAGCCCTGACTGTCCCGGGGGTATGTTCAGCAAAAAATCATTTCTGTGCCCGGAACTCCGCTTTAAATGATATTAGCAAATGGCTGCAATATAACAAAGAGTGAAAAATTTAAGGGGGTCTGAATACTTTCCGTACCCACTGTAAATAGTATATCCACTACCTGCGCATCCTAAATAATAGAACCAAATTGTGCCAAAAAAAAACACAAAAAAAACAAAATAAAGCTGCTGGTTGTGAGGCCAAAAAGGTCTAAATAAATGTGAACCTAAAAAAAAAACTCTTAGCACCCGCTCTGATCGATCTCTTGCCAACCAGCGATTATTTGTATATAATATAAAGTGATAAGTGCCAATAAATAGACAAAATTCATATAAATTACAATAATTGCGATAATTATACGACAAACTAAATACATTAAATAAAAAGGTGCCAAAAAAAAGTCAATAATGTAAACCAGTAATTATACAGTGCGTAAGTGCAATAAATTATTATTGTATATTGTCCATGAACACCAATGTGATTCACACGTGCAAAATCTTGTGGATCGCTCTTCAAAGTCCTCCACGGGAGTTTCTAGTGACAATTGGTAATGAAGAATCACCTGCACAGTACAAACAGGGATGATTATGGCAAACACAGCTCCCAGCCCCCACATAAACAAAGAGAACTATGTAGAATTTTTTTTTTCCTCGTGTTATCCCAATATGCCCTCTGCCAATCCATTATAATGCATGTGCTTCCACTGTGGAGGCTCTCAAATTTAGAGTTAGGAATACAAAAAATACTGGGGTGCCTTGACATAGCTATGTAGCTTACGCATGTATTTGCAAATGAGTGCAAACTAAACCCGTTTTTAGCACATACTGTTGGACAGGACAATTCCGTGGGTAAGGCTGGTCGGTAAGTTGAGCTTGGAAATTCTTTGATTTTGTTATCCCGATCTGGCAGCAACAGTGGAAATACACTTTAATCTTCTGATTATCATAACAGATCAGGTTCTTTTAGTGTGTCCTGTAGTGACAAAGGGGCCAGTGGAAGAAACCACTCCTGGAAGTGTCAGATGCTATGCAGATCCTTAAGACAGTGGCATCTCTTGAATACAGAGATTGGGGGAAGCAGGTTTTAGCGTAGATAAGTACTAAAAGATTGGTTTTCCATATAGTAACTTGAACTGCTGTGATGTTGCTTTAAACATGTTCTATATCACCAGCACATTTAATCACGACAATAAAGGATTTTCCAGAAAAAAAATAGCATTTTCAAAAGAGAAGTGTAGGTTTTTTTTTAAATCATACTTACCTAGGTAGATGCAGCCTCGATTTGATGCCGCATCTGTCCCCCCCCCCCCCATCTTTAAGGGTGAGAACTGAGCAATCAAACACCGCTGATCGCTCAGTTCTCCCTGCCGCTCTGAGCAGAGAGCTGGTGACTGTCAGTCATGGCTGTCTGCTCTGCCCCCCCCCCCCCCCTGCTCACTGGAGTGCTGGGCTGTGGAGGGGGTGGGAGAAGCTGGCTCAGGCTCTCAACAGATCGCTGAGACTGAGCCAGGAGTCCGTCCAGGCTCCTGGGTGGATGCTGATTGTTGGTTATGACCTTTCCCTAGCCAGGGCTGGCTCTGTGATGTCAGCAGGGCCGATCCTGGGCGGGTTCACGGGGTTCACCGCACCCAGGCGCCGCAAGCTGAGGCGGGGGAGGGGCGCCGAAGCTCCAGTGGCACTGAGTCCTCTCCTCCTCCAGCGGCGTACACAGACCAGCGCTGTGACACAGGGGAGAGACTAGCTGCGGCGCCGGTCTGTCCTCTCCTCCTCCAGAGGTGTACCCAGGGCCGGCGCTGTGACACTGGGGAGAGGCGAGCTGCGGGCTGTCAGAGTGCCCCCCCTCCCCCTCCCTTATCAGTGCGGGAGAAGAGAGAGCGGCCGGTGTCTCTCACATGCTTTAGTCCACGCCTATTCTGTCTCCATTGGCCACAGCGGAGGGCCAATCAGAAGATCCACATGCAGCACTATGGACAGGGCTCCACCCCTCTGCACTCGGCTCCTCCCCCAGGAGCCTGTAGTGAGCCTAATGTCTGAGGCTGTCCCATGATGTGTCCTCATTCTGGAGCCTGACAAAAGTAAGTGTCCCCAGACAGGGGAGATACTGTAATGTAAAGAAAGACTGTAGTGTGTGAGCAGACTGGGGGGTATTTAGGGGGGTGTGATCAGAGTGGGGTGGGATATCTAGGTGGGGGGGTATCTAGGTGGTGTGTTTAGAGTGTGGTGGGTATCTGGAGGGGGGGGTGGTCAGAGTGAGGGGGTATCTAAGGGGGTGTGATCAGCGTGGGGGTGGGTATATGAGGGGAGTTTTCAGAGTATGGGGGGTATCTGGGGGCTGTGATCAGAGTGGGGGGGGGGGTATTTGGGGGGTGTGATCAGAGTGGGGGCTGGTATATGAGGGGTGTTTTCAGAGTAGGGGGTATCTGAGCATGTGATCAGAGTGGGGATATCTGGAGGTGTGCGATAAGGATGAAGGAGTATCTGGGGGGGGGGCGTGATCAGAGTAGGGGGTATGATCAGAGTGGGGGGTAGCTGGGGGGCGTGTTCAGAGTGAGGGTATCTGGGCGTGTGATCAGGGTGGGGGTATCTGGATGTGTTTGTGATCCGGATGGTGGGGTATCTGGGGGGTGTGATCAGAGTGGGGGGTATCTGAGCGTGTGGTCAGGGTGGGGGGTAGGCTGCATTTGGTGGGCACTGTTAAGGCTCCATTTGGTGGGCTGTGGTAATCTGCATTTGGTGGGCTCTGGTAGGCTGCATTTGGTGGGCTCTGGTAAGCTGCATTTGGTGGGCACTGGTAGGCTGCATTTGGTGGGCACTGGAAGGCTGCATTTGGTGGGCTCTGGTAAGCCACATTTGGTGGGCACTGATAAGGCTGCATTTGGTTGGCACTGGTAGGCTGCATTTGGTGGGCACTGGTAAGCTGCATTTGGTGGGCACTGGTAAGCTGCATTTTGTGGGGACTGGTAAGCTGCATTTGGTGGGCACTGGTAGGCTGCATTTGGTGGGCACTGATAAGGCTGCATTTGGTGGGCACTGGAAGGCTGCATTTGGTGGACACTGATAAGGCTGCATTTGGTGGGCTCTGGTAAGCCGCATTTGGTGGGCACTGATAAGGCTGCATTTGGTGGGCACTGGTAAGCTGCATTTGGTGGGCACTGGTAAGCTGCATTTGGTGGGCACTGGTAAGCTGCATTTGGTGGGCACTGATGAGGCTGCATTTGGTGGGCACTGGTAGGCTGCATTTGGTGGGCACTAATAAGGCTGCATTTGGTGGGCACTGGTAGGCTGCATTTGGTGTGCACTGATAAGGCTGCATTTGGTGGGCACTGGTAAGCTGCATTTGGTGGGCACTGGTAAGCTGCATTTGGTGGGCACTGGTAGGCTGCATTTGGTGGGCACTGATAAGGCTGCATTTGGTGGGCACTGATAAGCCTGCATTTGGTGGGCACTGATAAGCCTGCATTTGGTGGGCACTGATAAGGCTGCATTTGGTGGGCACTGATAAGGCTGCATTTGGTGGGCTTTGGTAGGCTGCATTTAGTGGGCACTGGTAGACTGCATTTGGTGGGCACTGATGAGGCTGCATCATAGCATTAATCTCTTGTATCA
This sequence comes from Pelophylax lessonae, assembly GCF_965119305.1. Taxonomy (NCBI): domain Eukaryota; kingdom Metazoa; phylum Chordata; class Amphibia; order Anura; family Ranidae; genus Pelophylax; species Pelophylax lessonae. The sequence goes on along the minus strand of NC_138772.1, from coordinate 173,177,756 downwards.
TATCCGCAGTCTCTGACCATCTCTTGTATCAAGTCTGCAGTCTCTGACCATCTCCTGTCTGGGGGCTCTGTCTAACAGACTCTCTAACAGATGCCCTCTCTGTGTCCATTAGATAGACCCCCCTCCAGTTCCCATTAGAGTACTCTGCTTCTCTTCCTGTAATTTGTTTATTGTTAAGAGATCGTAGGAGGGTCCCGGGGTAAGGAAGACTTCTTAGGGGAGCATCTCTGTGTTTGAGTCGTTGCCATAGAAACATGTGTAAAGGGGAGGAGCTAGTAAGATGACCACGCCCATATGGGGGCGCCAGAAAAATTTCTGCACCCAGGCGCCTGTGACCCTAGGATCGGCCCTGGATGTCAGCTGAAAACAGGCCACAGGAGTGCAGAACGATACTGCACTCCTGTGATCCACAGCTTTGACTGTACTTCTCCTTTTAATTGCCATTACAATTTTCATGGTCATTTGCATGGAACTCAAATATTTAAATAATGGATAATAGATAAAAAACAGCATCTGGGTCAAATCTCAAACCTAGCAGTTGTATATTTATCTCTAGTGGTTGCTTCAAACAAGCTTTGAAGTATGCTAGTTAATATTTTACACATGTAAGCATTTTGTTTTTGGTATAGTGATAAGATTTACATTTTTTTTCTATTTATAATAATGAAAAATAGCAATACCTTTCATGCATATAATTTACACCAAGCAGTAACTGGATCAACCATTCTGTCACTTGACTTTCGGGAATTACATCACCATTTTTCTTGTATTCTTGCACCTTACAATCAAGGTCTCGACCCTAAGGCTCGGGTCACACTATTGCGATGCGGGAAGGCTGCGAATTCGCAGCCTTTTCCCGCATCGCACACGCACCCCCGGCAGTTCACACTGCCATATGCGATACGCTGGGGGTGTCAATGTAATCTTAACGACACCCCCAGTTTGATCGCATATCGCAGTGCGATCGTGCAGTTCGCACAGGATGGGATCGCACAAGTGTGAACCGCTGTGCGATCCGATCCTGATGCGGCTGCAAAAATGCCTCCTGTGCGTGTTTGCACCGGGTGCGATGCGAATTTAGCCATACAAACTGTATGGCTAAACTCGCACCGCACAGCTGATCGCATGTAATGTCGGAGCAGTGCGCTCCGACATTACATGCGAACCCGGCACTCGCATTAGTGTGAACCGGGTCTGAAGAACAAAGAATAAATAAATATTATGTAGCAATATATGCACTTCCCCACCAAGCATTTAAAGAGGTAACATAATTTGTGGTGGTCCAAACAATGAATTCTGCCATTGACCCCCTTTAAACTAAATATCATTTATGTTTAAAAAATGCATGCTTTTTAAAATATGTTACATAGTTAGTCAGGTGGGAAATAAGACACAAGTCGATCTAGCTAATAATAAAAAAAAAAAAAAACATCCATACAATCCCATATACACAATCCTATACCCACAGTTGATCGAAGGTTTTTAAAGCAAATGTAAGGCAAAGCAATACCGAAGGCTCACTTCAAACAGCTGTACATGAGAGCAGGTGTACATTTCCTTCCACTCAGTTGGGCAACCATCAGTAAAATGAAATATCTGGTATTTGCAGTTATGGGGGGCTTGTGATTTGCAACTCTTCCTACCATGTGACAGGGCTAGTGCTTTATGATTGGTTGTTCTGGCACCAGTAGAAATGTTACATGAATATGAGGAAAGAATCGTATAGCCCTGTGTAAGCTCTGAACATCAAATGCAATGTGTACTGTACGTTTCCAGATTCAGATTTTCTGATCAGGGCAATCCAGCAAAGTGAATACATTTACTGTAGTATCGTTGCATCATTACTGCAACATGGCGCCATGCTGATAACATTTTATCACACTGGTAAAAGAGCATTACTCAAAGAAGAATGAATTTCTTCAATAACATAGCATTGTTCTGGTTCTAGTAGTATGGAACTACTGTTGCTATGGTAACATGGTAGATGGGAATCCAGGACACTGGGGGAATCAGGCAGCAAAATGTTCTTTTCTCTCGTTCCCCGCTGTCCTACTCCAGACTGGCTACAGCACAATATGGACTATTCATTGTGTTTTCCAAGATGACCTTTTTAAAATTATAATGGATATAATGTAAAAAATGATAGATTAAAACTTCAGTGGCAATTGTCACAGAGCGAGGAAAGTAGCTTTTTTCTTGGCGTGGGGGGGGGGGGGAGTACAAAAGAACACTTCCCATAGTGCACAATATATATAATTCATTTATATAGTATTACAGTATGACCTCATCTTTACCAAGATTAAGATGCATGTAAAGTCATATATATATATATATATATATATATATATATATATACACACACTGTATATATGTATATACTGTATATATATATTTTTTTCTGACGGATGGAACAGGAGAGGATTGGAACTGGTAGGTTCACTTTCTCTGTTTGTCCTGGTGACCATTACTACTGAGACAGAAAGTGATAGGAACCCAACAGTTTAGAGGTGTTAGAATAAAAAGAGGTGAGGGCAGTTCTTCCAATGGAACTCCAGTTTTGGGTGATGACTGGGGAATTATCCTAACTTTATAGGGGTTTCCTCCCACTTCCTGTTGTATCTCGGGGACATAAATTGAAACAAAATGTCCCCAATATGCCATAGACAACGAATAAAAAACTGTTTTTTTCTATTTTTTTCATTTCTATTAATATTTTTTTCAATTTATTTAGAAAAATAGTCTAAAATGGTAATAACTATAGACAATAAATATAGACTGTTGGATGGAACATTGTTATAATCTCAAGCATGGTACACAAAAAGAATCTCTATATTTAGTTACATTGTTTAAGGGTTACCATTGCAAATCCTTATTGTCTGGTATATTGGTTTCTTGTGTACTGTACATATATTTATAAAGGATTTAACAAAGTCATAATGCATGGTCATGTTTCACATAGGATAATTAAACCAGCAATAAGAATAAAGAAGTTAGGGTCTTCAGGGACCGGTCCATGGAATATGTCCCTTACCAACTGCAACAAGACAATCAAACGAAGGATGAAAAAGTGAAGAGAGCATTAAGAACTGATGGGGAAGGTTGGCCTTGCCCCCATCCGGAGACAGATAATTCCCAATGGGGGTGTTCGGATGTTCCAGGGGCATCGTCAACATCTCCAGTGTGTTACAGAACCTTCTATGTTTTGTGTGTTTACTGTTCTGCTCTGTTTCTCCTGTATTGTTCACGTTGACTATGTTGACCCAGACACCAATGTAATAAGCACTATGCTGGCAGAAAATGGAAAATGTTCTATTTGGATGTTTGTATTTTATTTGAAAGTCTTCAATAAAAACATGGTAAAAGAAAAAGTAAAGAGAGAAAACAGATACAATATAAAATGAAAATGAAAAATATAAATAAAGTACAACTAAAGTTGTGTTATGCATCTTATTGTAATTTTAGTCATTTGGACTAACGTTAAAGACACTGAGAAGGTAATGAGTAACAACTATACATTGGTGAGCCATGCAGGGGAAGCTAAGAAAAATATTACTCTATTATTGATAGAAAATTAGGTAAGAAGGCCATTTATGTGGTTTGAATTGTCTGGACTTGAGGGGAGAAGTACAAACTGAAATGTATTACTTTCCCAACCATTCCCTAAGCACCTCCGAAAAAAGGTTTAGGCTATACATAATATATACTTTTACCTATAAGAAGAATATGAAAAGGTACTCATTCTCTTCAAAAAAACACACTTGTCCATTTAGAAGTGAAATGCAAACTTAATTCCATTAAAACTTTTTTTTTAATAGAATAGAATGGAGAAGGGTTAGGGCCTTTCCCCAATGCATGGCAACATATCTGCCCTATGTGCGATGTGTTGCAGTACCATTCATTGTGAATGCCACCCAAATGCATTGTACAGTAGAGGTCAGCACACAACACAACTTTAGGCCTAAGGGCAAACTTGCCCTAGTGGCCCTTATCACAACATGCCAAGCTCAAACATCAATGTCATTTTAACTCAGCTGTGCAGCATCACTAGGCTATAAAACAAAAGTATAAAAATTAAGGCTGAACTACAGGCAGATAATATGTTTCAGGGGCCAAAGCATTCCCCCTTTATTGCTTTATCAGCGGAGCGCCATGTTGTTATAAAAGGGTCATGCACGTTTTTTCATCTGTTGTAGTGCAATGGCAGCCCAATGCTATGCATTTAAAGCCCAATCCCTAATGCTACGTATTGGCAGCCCATTCCTATGGCATGCATTCATTTGCACAGCTCATGTTAACACATGCCATGATGCACATTAAAGCGGAGTTCCCCTCAAAAGTGGAACTCCGCTGATCTGCTTCCTCCCCCCCTCTGGTGCCCCATTTGGCAGCTTTCGGCCCCCTCCTTTTTCCTCCGCGCATGCGCAGTAGGGAACCAGCAGTGAAGCTTACCCTGGATGGCGGTGGCACCCGAGAGCCGATACGTAAATCGGCTTCAAGTGGCGACATCGCGGGCTCCCTGGACAGGTAAGTTCTACAATCTAAAAGTCAGCAGCTACCGTATTTTTAGCTGCTGACTTTTAATTTTTTTAAGGGGGCGGAACTCCGCTTTAACATGAGTGCATTAACAAACTGCAATTGATTGCTTAGGTGTGAATGGTCTATTTCAATTTTTTTTATTTCTTTTAGGTTTATAATGCTGTCTGGATCTTTATTGAAGAGTTTTCTCATCTATTCCCCTTTTGTAACTTTTCAACACAAACAGCAATAAAGACAACTTTTATTTTTAGAGTGAAATAGGGTTAGATGTTAGAAGTAGGCTGGAACTTCAGTCTGGATTGTATTGCTGTATGTGTCCCTATTGGGGATTTCCTCTCACCTCCTGTCTTGGTGACAACACTATGAGATGAAATCTCCACAGGAGGTATATAGACAACAATAAACCCTAAAATAGTTCTTACCTCTTCCAATCTATCCAAAACTAAAACGAGAAAAAAGTATGGATGAAGCTCTGGCTGAAGTTTAAATTAAGCACTGGAACACAGAGCATGATAGAATAAAAAATACACACACAGACAGTAATTGGACTGAAATATAGATGTGTTCTCATTATTTGTTGAACCATCACTTATTTACGTAATTCTGTACTTATTTATGTATTTTGACATAATTTCTGTGGGAGTTAAAGACTCCATGTCTGTTTATATACTAACTGGAAGGATTTTAGGATGCTGTAACTACTAAACAGAATACGTTCAAGACAATTTTTTTTTTTTTTAATGTAGTTTTCCTGCTGATAGAACATAATTAGCACGTATTATTAACTGCAATACATTTGGATTTTTTTTTTTTTTTTTTTTTAAGAACTACAAGCAAAGTAGTTCTATTTTTAATTATATTAAAATATCTCTAAATTAAATATATTAAATATTTATAATAAAATATAGAAAATTAATATTGTAGACTTGTACATATTTTCATATCACCTTAACCCAAATATCATCCTAAATTTAAAGTATGATTTTATCTTTTAATTAAGCCCTTCAATGAAAATGCTTTTTAAGCTCACCTCCAGTAGCTAAAACCGTCAAGGCTGGGTAAGAAAGGAAAATCTGATTCTATAAAACTCCTCCAGTTAGTTAAGTGAGAATCTACAAATCACAGTACTACAAAGTCCATCATCATCATCATTTTTTAAAGTAGGTTTACCAAAGAGAGCACAGCCGCAAGTAAATCTGCTCAGGATTTAGAAGATATTACATTGGTATAACAACTAAAAATGTAAAATGCCTTTGAGGTCTGGCAGGGGAACTTTAGGCCTAAGGGCAAGCTCACCCTACTGGTCCTTATCACAATACACCGAGCTCACATCTCAATGCCATTTTAACTCAGCTGTGCAGCATGGCTATACTGTAATACAAAAGTATAAATTTAAAAAAATGAAAGCTGAACTTTAGGCAGACAATGTGTTTCAGGGGCAAAAGCATCTCCCTTCACAATTGCTAGTATATAACACACTGCTCAAAAAAAAAAAAAAGGAACACTTTGAAAACACATCAAATCTCAATGGGGAAAAATATCACGCTGGATATCTATACTGATATGGACTGGGTTATGTGTTAGAAAAGAAAGGATGCCACATCGTTTGATAGAAATGAAAATTATTAACCTACAGAGGGCTGAATTCAAAGTCACCCCGGAAATCAAAGTGAAAAAATGACGCAGCAGGCTAGTTCAAACTTGCTGAAATTTCATTGCAGCAACTCAAAATGATACTCAGTAGTTTGTATGGCCCCCACATGCTTGTATGCATGCCTGACAACATTGGGGCATGCTCCTAATGAGACAACCGATGGTGTCCTGGGGTATTTCCTCCCAGATCTGGACCAGGGCATTACTGAACTCCTGAACAGACCGAGGTCCAACTTGGCGTCATCGGATGGACCGAAACATAATGTCCCAGAGGTGTTCTATTGAGTTTTGGTCAGGCGAGCTTGGGGGTCATTCAATGGTATCAATTCCTTCATCCTCCAGGAATTGGCTGCATACTCTGGCCACATGAGGCTGGGCATTGTCGTGCACCAGGAGGAACCCAGAACCCACTGCACCAGCGTAGGGTCTGACAATGAGTCAAAAGGTTTAATCCTAATACCAAATGGCAGCCAGGGTGCCATTGTCTAGCCTGTAGAGGTCTGTGCGTCCCTCCATGGATATGCCTCCCCAGACCATCCTGGACCCATCAGCAAACCAGTCATGCTGAAAGATGTTACAGGCAGCATAACATTCTCCACGGCTTCTCCAGACCCTTTCACGTCTGTCACATATGCTCAAGGGGAACCTGCTCGCATCTGTGAAAAGCACAGGGCGCCGGTGGTGAACCTGCCAATTCTGGTGTTCAATGGCAAATGCCAATTGAGCTCCATGATGCCAGGCAGTGAGCACAAGGCCCATTAGAGGATGATGGACCCTCAGGCCACCCACATGCAGTCTTTTTCTAAATGTTTGGTCAGAGACATTCACACCAGTTGCCTGCTGGAGGTCATTTTATGGGCTCTGGCAGTGGTCATCCTGTTCCTTAGTGCACAGCAGATACCGGTCCCGCTGATGGATTAAGGAGCTTCTACGACCCCGTCCAGCTTTCCTAGAGTAAATGGCTGTCTCCTGGAATCTCCTCCATACTCTTGAGACTTGTGCTGGGGGAGACAGTAAACCTTCTGGCAATGGCGCATATTGATGTGCTATCCTCAAGCAATTGGACTGCCTGTGCAACCTCTATAGGGTCCAGGTATCATGTCATGCTTCCTGTAGTGACACTGCCCTAGACAAATGCAAAACTAGTAAAAAACAGTCAGAAATTATGAGTAGGGAAAAAAATGTAATTTGCCTCCACTTGTAAAACCATTCCTGTTGTCTCATTGTTGCCCATCTAGTGCACCTGTTTTTAATTTCATTAACACCAAAGCAGCTAAAACTGATTAACAAGCCCCTCTGCTGCTTAACTGACCAGATCAATATTTCAGAAGATAATTGACTTGATGCTACACTCTGATAAGTGTTCCTTTAATTTTTTTTTTAAGCAGTGTATATCCATGAATAATACAAAGTGTAGGAGTCATATATAAAAACAAAAGATGAGCAATAAACATTTTAATGTGCCGATGTGGCAAATGAATATACAAATAATATTTCATATCAATCATAAAATATATTTAAAAAATCATTTTTTCCTAAAATCACATGATCTTCACTTAAATATAAATGTGACGAAAAATAAAAGCTATATAAAACATTCCATATATACACAGTATATATATATATATATATATACATATACATATATACATATACATATACACACACATACACACATACACACAGTATATAAAAATTAAATAATAAAAAATAAAAGTTCCATGTACTATATATATAAAATAATCATAATATGTATATATAGAGAAAGGGATAGACAGCAAGCATACAGTAGTCTTACAACACATGATAAGATTTAAGAGACAATCTACCCACCAAACATAACATCAATTAATTGGATTAGAAAAATCATAAAATTATTTTCAGCCAGCTAGAGGATGCTCGTTTTTTACTATGTGCAGCAAGAACACCTAAAGTGTTAGTAAACCCAGGAACCTGCATTTACTAAATTTGGTCTCCCACAGTATACAGAAAATGAAAATGCAATAGTTTTAGTAAATATAAACTGCTAAATACCCTTTCTCATCAGCAAATAGAGCAGTCTTATTATTTCTATCAGTGTCTAGTTAAAGCTTGTAGGAGGAGTTTTTATACTGCTCTGGCTGTCCTATGAGGCTGCAGGACCCTTGATCCTCCGTCTGGACAGTGCTGAATGGCCCTGTGCTGATCACATGCACTCTCCCAAGAAAAAAAAAAAAACTTTTTAGCAATACACACGAAACTGAACATGTGCAGCTTGTCCCCTAGCCTAAGTTCTATCAAGAGATGTATTGGGGACAGCGGAAGAAGGGAAGGAACAGAGAAGACAGCATCAAACAGTCTTTTTACACAATACAGATGATTAACCCCTTAGGTTCCACAGTGAGTATAACAAGCAAACTTGACTGCATATACACACTGATTTTACTGCTGTGGGTTTGGTAACACTTTAAACTTACTGATATCTTGGTTTTAAAATTGTGAATAAGGGGTCTTTAGGGATTTCTGTGCCCCTAGGTATATGATCCTGGCTCCATGGCTTGTTTCTAAGTCACTGCTTCTCATCAAAAAAATTGGGCTCTCACCCATCGCTCAGTGCTTAACTTATTCATGAATTGTAGAATACAGGATGAGTATTATTCTGTTTTATAAGAAAGTATTTTGCTTGAAATGGCCAAAGTTGCTAACCTGCAAAGCTGAATAAATCACACACGGGTGAGATTCCACATTTTATGTGAATTCTACATGATGCAATTTTGGATCCTGAAAGTAGTATTTGAGTATTAACCAATGTTTGATTGAACGTATTGTATATATAAGCAGGTTGAACAATATTTTAAAGCAAGCCAGGAAACTTAAATGAAAATAGACATCTGAACAGCATGCTTAGTCAGCAGGACTGCAATATAGATAGAAATGGTGTTTTACATCTCAAAAATCCAATCCTGTTTTCGTTCCTATATTCAGAATCTATTTATCATTTTTAAGCATGATTTATGGACAGCAAGGTATAGATACGATCCTCATACAGGAAAATAAATGACAAAACTGACATGCAAGGGCTGATTTTCAAGACAAGATTCTTCATTCCAACTGTCATGGAAGTACAGTTGTGTTCATGTCATATAAACTGAATTCATACATTTGAAAACAGCTATTTATATTTGGGAATAAAGGTTGCCATTTGACAACTATCACAAGAAATTCAGTTGCTATGCAAATATGTTTTTTTTTGTGCTTGTATATTTTTTTTTTCCATTTGATTTAAAACGTTTAAAAAAAATTAGAACTGTACCTGCAGATAGCTTGACTAATAATAGTGATGGAGATAGGGATGTGTAATAACTCTAGAACATCTGGCTAGTTTGCTGCTTAGCAAGATCTGCATATAATGAGAGATTTTTTTGTGTTGTAACTTGCAATCTTTTTTAAAAATGTGTGGATTTGTACAAATGTTTAACCACTTTTCCACCGGAGGATTTTGCTGTCTTACGTCCCGGCCACTTTTTGCGATTCGGCACTGTGCAACTTTAACTAACAATTGTGCGGTCGTGCAACGCCGTACCCAAGCAAAATTTACGTCCTTTTTTTCCCACAAACAGAGCTTTCTTTTGGTGGTATTTGATCACCTGTGCGATTTTTACTTTTTGCGCTATAAACAAAAAAAGAGCGTAAATTTTGAAAAAATAACAATATTTTTCAAATTTTTTATATGAAATTCCCCCCCCAAAAAAAGTAAAAATCAAATTTTTTTTACATTTTTGGCCAATTTGTTTTCTGCTACCTATGTTTGGTAAAAAAAAAATCACAATAAGAGTATTTTGATTGGTTTGCGCAAAAGTTATTGCGTTTACTAACTAAGGGAAAGATTTTTGTCATTTTTGGTGTTTTTTTTTTTAACGAGTAATGGGGGCGATCTGCGATTTTTTTTGCGGGACTGCGACATTGCGGCGGACAGATCGGACCCTTGACTGACATTTTTGACACTTTTGGGGGTACCAGTGACATTACTACAGTAATCAGTGCTATAAATATGCACTGTTACTGTAAAAATGACACTGGCAGGGAAGGGGTTCCCTTTATTGGAGAGGGAGGGGTTAATGTATGCCTGGTGCTTACTAACATGTGTGGGGGGAGGTGACTGAGGGACAGATTGCATGTTCAGCTATGCTGAACCCTGCAATCTGTCACTGTCTGTCACTTAGGAGATCCGCCCGCTTTGTTTACACAAGCGGGCGGATCTGCAAACTCGATTCCCTGATGATCGGGGAAGAGCGGCGGTGATCACCGCTGCTCCTCCCCTGGCCCGACTCCCGCTGTGACTGAATACAGCAGGAGCGAGCCTCCGGCGGCGCGCGTGCGCCACCCACAAGGGGAGGAGTCCAGCGACGTAGGTCTACGTTGCTGGACGGGAACTAACCACTTTGCCGCAGTAGAGCTCAAGTGAGTCGGCAAGTGGTTAAAAAAGTTAACAAACTCAATGGATGACAATATTACATGTCATAAATAATAAGGATATGGAAGTTTTCTATTTATTTATTTTTCCATTAGTTGAACTAGATGGACTTGTGTCTTTTTTTTTTTTACCTGACTATGTAACTATGTAGCATTGTAACATTTTTTTTTTTTTTTACAATTTTGGTTTTGCTGGAATTGACATTTAGTGGAATATTCAGAGACACTCATATGAAAACGGCAACAAAGTCAACTAGTTCTTGATTGGCATAATTCACATTATATTTCAATGGCTTTGACAAATAAATAAGAAAGAAATACCACCTTTTCAGAGAAAAGGAAACTGGCAAATAAATAAAAGTAAAATAATTTAGGAGTAATTTGTGTCGGAAGTGAGGCACCCGTGTCTCCCATGTTGTTGGTTGCTAGAACACTGGCGGTCCGAGACTGCTGACATCTTAGCAACCTATGATGCTTAGCTACACAACACTGATTGTTAGGACGCCGGCCACCCCAAGGCTACCAAGTAACCAACTAAGCTTGGCTGCGCAAATTAATTTGTTTCTAGGATGCCAGCAGCTCCTGAGGCCGCCAGCATGTTAGCAACTAATGAAGCTTGGTCACACAGCATGCTTGAGACCTGTGCAAAATGAGACCTTTGCAAAATTCCTGTATATTTAAACTAAGTTTCAGTATATGTAGTATAACCTATATTAATAGTTGCAGCTGCCCATTTCCTAATTTCATGTGCAGGGTATATAACTTTTTGTAAATTCATGTATATGTTTCAGATTGGTACATTAATTTGTTGCATTTACTGACATTTGTCATATGGTAGTGCAGACACTCTTCTAAAGAGTGCATGTGCCAATCTTTATGAATGCCAGGGTATATGCAGCCAGTCCTAATACATATGGACTGCAAACTGAAAATCCAGAGCTGTAGAAATCATAATTTTTCTATAGTTATTGGATGGGCTCCACTGTCAATTTGGTAGTCAGTTCCATTGCGCATCAGAAATGGCTGTAAGCCTTTATAGCAGAGCCCCATAGATTAGACTAAGAGTCACCATAGTGTGCTGGGCTATTTACTGATGAGTGATGGGAACATGAGAGGCTTTTGCTCCAGCTGTACCTTTCTGCCAACACAACATTCGTACCAGGAGTGTCTCCTGCTTCTGTCAGTATTAAAAGAAACATTTTTGACTTTTCTGATCTGCATACTTGCTCAGTGCTGACAGTGCTGCCTGCAGCAATCCTCCTTTGCAGGCATTGCCTGCGTGGTCTGACCCACTCCGCCAGGAACTCCTCCCTTCTTTTACATGTTATGTGCGTTCAGGTAGCTGGGAAGCCATGGTCAGTGTTAATCGTTCACCTGAGGGCTAAGAATGGAATGGTGCTACAGAAATATGAAGTTGACATTTTTCCCCCTCTTGTAATAATTATTAAAAGCCTGATGACTGCTCTGCATACAATTAATGTAAAGTGACACAGCCTAATGAAAAGCAAGGTACAATGATGAACTTTCTGACAGTTGCTGTGTTTACTAGAAAGTATTAGTAGCCAACAGAATGCCTTCACTGGTTGGCTTTAAATTTCAATACAGAGAAGGCAATTTTATAGGAAACGAGTGTTGCTGTAATTGTAACCCAGGGCCTTTTTATTCTCAGAGAAAAGGTGCAGGAACTCACCCCCCTTCCCTAGGTCATGTCTGTCTTCACCCCCTACCCACCCCTAGAACCGCTCCTAGGACCACCCCTTGTCTCCACCCCTACACATCTCCCAGTACCACCCCCTTTTGAGAACAGGGAAGCAAGTATCATTTGGGGGAAATACAACGTAATTTGTATGGAATTATTTTAATAAAAAGCAATTCAGTAAAATGTAAAAAACATTAAATATATCCAGTGCTTACTAAGCTCAGATGCACTCCCAGATACTCCCATATCCAGCAAGAGACAGTCCCCAATATCCAGCAATATAGTCCCCAATGTCTAGCAAGAGACAGTCCCCAATGTAAAGCAAGTGACAGTCCTCATATACACAGAAAGAGACAGCCCCCATATACAGCAAGAGACAGGCCACTATCCAGGCAGCATTGTTAGATAGCCAGGCAGCCCCTATATTCATCCGGCAGCAAAATTGACGGTTTAAATAATTACCAAAATCAATGTACTTACCTTAGGCAGGCATGTAATGTACTTCATATGCATGTAGAAAAAAAGTGGCACTTCCAGTCTCAGGAAAGTGGAAACTTGAGTTTTATTTCTTCAAATCAAAAAGTCCAACATCGACATGTACAAGACAAACAGGATAGCAGCAAACGCGTTTCACACCATGTGCTTATTCATTGCTGAAGAAATAAAACTCAAGTTTCTACTTTCCTGAGACTGGAAGTGCCACTTTCTTTCTACATGCATATGGACTTCTTAGGTTGCGGACCTTGGTGAGCACCCAGTCTTGCAGGACTACTACAGTTTACTTGGGAATCCTACTGGCCCAGCTGTCAGCACTTTGAGTGGTGATTTGTTTCTTTGCTTCTATGTAATGTACTTCAGGCAGTGAGAAGTCAGGAGTCTCAGGACAGGACACCACATGGCAGCTCTTTCTCACAGGACAATCCGCTCTGCTACAGGGAGAGACGGAGTGCAGCAGATATCATTCCGCCCTCCACTATCTTAAAGCGGAGTTCCACCCAAAAGTGTAAGTTCCGCTCATTTGCTTCCTCCCCCACCCTCCGGTGCCACATTTGGGCTTCACTGCCGGGTTCCCTCACCGGCAATGGCGGCGACAGCACCCGACAGCCGATGGAAACATCGGCTGCAGTGCCGACATCGCTGGACTCCAAGACAGGTAAGTGTCCTAATATTAAAAGTCAGCAGCTACAGTATGTGTAGCTGCTGACTTTTAATTTTTGGAGGGGGAGAGGGGAGGTTGGAACACCGCTTTAAGGCTGCAGTCAGCACTATAGGAGGTGTGTCGGCTTATGCGGCCGCCAGCGCACTTTGCAGTGGCAGCAGCATAAAGCAAACTATTTTTTTTTTTTTTATAAATTTCTGTTTGTTTTAAACAAGAAAAAGACATAACACAACACAACATAGATGCCGCGCAGGGCAGACACAAAAACATAAGAACAGCTGACAACATGCAGCATAGCAGGCAGCTACACAGTGTGCAGATTTAAGCCCCGTACACACGCACAGATTGTTGGCCAACCGATCGGCCAACTTTTGTCCAGTGTTGTTTGTTGGTTGAAATGTGCTCTAGACTTGCACTGGACTTTTGTTGGCCAACAAAAAACAACTTCAGAAGTGATGTCATGTTCTGGTTGACTTTCAGTGTGTTTTTTCTTCTCTGAGCATGCCCAGTCTTGCTCATCTGATTTTGTCTGCCGAAATCTGTACTGACTGAGGAACAATCGGCCGTTCTTTGTTGGCCAACAAAAATTTTATAGCATGCACACCAGATTTTTACGGCCAACAATCTGTGCGTGTGCACGGGGCTATAGGCTGTATATAAGAGAATATATCTGAGCTGTGTGTCATTAGAGAGGAGGAGGGAGAGGGAGGAGGAGGAGTGCAGACAGCCCAGAGCCATCTTCAGTCAAACAGAGGAGAAAGAAAGGAGGTAGATCCCGGAAAGATTTTTGGGATGAGAATCCAGAGAAGACTGTAGCCCCTCCAATAGGTATTTACCTTGATTTTGACAGAAAGGGTGCAATTCTCAGAAGGCTGGAAACATTTTTATGTATTAGTAGTCAACAGGAAATAGGATGCAGCTAAAAAGGGAAACCCATGCCTCTCTTTTAAAGTGTTACTAAACCCACAAGAGTAAAATCAGTATATGCAGTAAAGCATGCTTGTTATACTTACTGTGAAACCTAAGGGGTTAATCCTCTGAATTGTGTAAAAAGGCTGCTTTAATCTTGAATGCACAGATCCTCCTCTTTTTCCACTGACTCCAGAATATGTCCAGATAAGACAGAGCCTTTGGAGTCAGGATGCACATGCTCAGTTTGGTGTGTATTGCTGGGGTTTTTTTTTTATTCTTGGGAGAGTGCATGTGATTAGCACAGGGCCAATCAGCACTGTCCAGACAAAGGGTCAAGGGTCCTGATAGGACAGCTCAGTGCAGTATAAAAACTCCTCCTACAAGCTGTTAATGGGAACTGATAGAGATCACAAGACTGCTATATACTTCTGATGAGAAAAGGCATTTATATTTACTAAAATACCTGCATTTGCATGTTCTGTGTATTGTGGGAGACCAGATATAGTGAATGCAGGCTCCTGAGTTTAGTAACACTTTAACTATAAATCTACAGATTACTATAAAACAACTGTGATGTTAGTCCAAGGCTCACAAAAAGCCAGAAACTAGGGTCAACCTGACATGTTGTGTGATTAATCTTTGCTGTGTAATTAATCTTTGTTGTTATCTATACAACAAACCTAATTTAACAGATTATTTGTTCTCATCCAATCTGATCTGATTTTGACACGTTCATTTGTTTACTAGGCGCTGTGTGTGGGTGATGAAGAACCGTGATAAACACAGAACTTCAAAGTTTGATGAAAAGTCGATTGGTCTACTTTTACATTTTCAGCTAATTCCCAGCTGGTGTGAATGCCTGTTGCTGCTTTTACAGTCAATATTCCAATACCATGTTCAGTAGTTAAAATACCAATATTCTTTTAGTTTGGCTACCCAAGTGCAAACTGATTATCAACCATATTAGGCTGTTTAAGAACAAGCAACATCCTATACTAATTGTTATCTGCTTTAGGAAGGTTAAGTCACACATTAACTGCATATGCACCTGTAGGCACTTGTTACGCAGTTTTATTTTAACTAGTGATCTGGATTTGTAAAAATAATAGCATCACAGATATGTATGAGATATACTGTACATGCCTGGCTGCAATGTGTTTGCATGCATTTATTCTTACTATTAAGCCACATTTACCCTATTAGGACTTTGTCAATTTAACTTTCCAGGGCAAAGTAACAAAGTCTCTTGCTAGCCCACCCCCTATCCAACTTAAAGCGGAGTTCCGGCCTCTGAAAGTATTTTTCAATAAAAATACCCCTGGGACAGTCAGGGCTAGTACATTCCACAATGGATAGCCTCTGAACTGTCCCAGGTTGCACTTACCTTTTAGAAGAAATACTTACCTTGAAAATGTCTTGTCCAGCGCTGCCATCTCAGGTGTAGGCAGCTGAAGCCAGCGCTTCCTCTTCTGTGTCCTTATTAGTCCCACAATGCACTGCACCGGCCCCGCCGTCGCTTCCGGGGCAGGAGCGTCATCCCTGCACAGCTTCTGGGCATCCAGGGAGCAAGATGACAGTGACCAACAGTTTGCCACGGGTAGTCAAGACACTCTAAAGGAGTCTATTACAACTCTCCCTGTGCAAGGAGTCTCTACCCTGACAATGTGAAGCTTTTTCCTTGCAGGACAAGTAAACTGGCCAATTTAACCCTCTTCAAACAATTCCTAAAAGGAAGATGCGGATGAGGAAGATCTTTAAGCAGGTTTTTGTAACTCCCTTTTGTAAGGCTGTTGAGCTGCCTAAAATAGCAGAGGTACCTGCGATGCAAGTATTTTAGCACTTCCAAAGGAGTGCATTGCTTTTTTTTCCTATGATGTTTAAGCTAGAAGCTCATTCTTGAAAGGGGGTGCAAACTGAACAGAAGGACAGAGCAGCAGAATGTCTTAGAGGTCAGCATCTAGCATCTTGCTGTACTGGGTTGCTCAGTTCAAACCCCTATCAGGAAACTTCTACCTGTATTGCAGGATGTCAGTTAAAGGCACTTATGAGGAAGAGGTTTTCCAGCATGAGTCACCTGTTTGGACGATGTGGCCTTCAGTGGCTTAGGCCCCTTCTAGGGCTAAATGTCAGTGTCTAACGCCAAAAAGGTTTTGCTCCTGCAGTTCTGGCTTGGAGTCCAAAAAGAATTGCAGAGAGAAAGAGTCCTCAACCAAGTAATCAGCCAAGAGCTCCATTTCTGAGGGGGAGGTTGCTTATTGGCATTTTTCAGATTTTTCCAGCCATACATATCTTATGGGTACCTGGTTGCTCCTCTTCTGATAGGAAGATACAGCTTTGGTCTTGGACAGTTGGACCCTCAGATTAAACACTTCAGGCCATGTTGATCATGAGTCATCTTCAAGCCTCTGACTGTGCCAGAAGGAATCCTTTGCTCCAGCAACAATAGACAAGTTCCGCTAGCTAACGTGGTTATTACCATCTCTAGGAATGGCAATTCCAATTTCAGCAGATGCGATTTTAAGAGGAGTACTATTGTTGCTATGAGGGATGCCTACTTCCAACTCCCAGAGCTGTCTTCTGACATACCTCTGGTTTCTACATGGGTCAAGACGTCATGCAGCATTTATGTCTGCTGGTTGGGTTCTCGATACACTCCTCCTCTGGACAGGGATTCCTGTCAAGTATACATAGAGAGTTTTCAGAACCTTACAAGAGATTGGCTGGCTGGTCTTTTAAAAAGGGTCACATGACTCCTACGCAATTTCTTGTGTACCTGAAAGCCTAATCCATCAGGGTTCAGGATTTTACCACTAGAGACTTTGGATAATCCTGGCTTTCCTCTCTTCACCTGTCAGTGTCTCAATACCTGATGATCAGGATTATGGTCTCTCCCATCCCTATTTTGAGGTGTGCTCAATGGAAATGGTGTTCTGTCCTGAAAGGGTTTTTTCTCGAATGTTGATCATGCACCCAGCAATTCATGTCTCATAAACAGGCAGATGAAGCCTTGGGTGCTGGCACAGTAATAAATCTTCTGTGCTGCTGAGTTTCTGCCAGTGGAACTCCCCTGTCGGGAAGTTGTTTTGTCAGTAGAACTCCCTGGTTGGGAAGTTGTTTTGAACATTCTGGTTTTCTGGCCAGCTCTTCCATGCTCCCTTTGTCTTTTGTCACCTGACAGCAGGATTTTTGTAGTCTCCAGTGAGGCTGAACAACATTACAGTGGTGTCCTACATCAGGGGGCATGTCAGAAGCTTCTGGGTCAGTCCACTGAGAAGAGGTAGAGAGGACTGTAATCTGGGTGGAGTAGACATTTTTTATTATCTAATTTGAGTCTACACTAGATTAGATCTTCTGTCCCAGAGAGCAATATTTCACCCTTATTAATCTCTTTCAGTTTCTCATCCTGGAAGGAAGAGACTCATCAGGCCTGGCTGTTGTTTCTTTAAGCTAATATCTATAAATCCTACAAAAGGATTTGAATAAAGCTTGTTCAGTTAGGACTACTTTGTTTTCTTTTGCTTCAGTTTTCCGGTCAGGTGCATTCTGGACTTTAACTGATCGTAACGCTCTCTTAGAGGGCAGATCTCTGCAGTCCCTGTCATATCCAATGTCTCATGGGTAGACTATCCCTTATTCATCCAATGATTTGATTGGGGGACTGCAACTGAGTTTTGAAGGTGAGCCAAGACCCTCTTGGTGGGATTTACTACTTGCCCTGGACTTCCTTGCCAGCTCCAGATGAGATCTCCTTTCAGTCTAGCTTGGGTAGAGACCGATCAATGAGGACATGTACTATAAGGGCTATCTCTTCAGTTGGGAAGTTTTCCAAGATTAACACTTTGTGCTAGGAAGGATCCTTTAGTGACTCATAGCTCTGGGTGGCATCACCTCCAGTCCAGTTGGAGTAAGAATTGAGCCAAGTTGTCATTCTCTCGAAGGTCTACATCCTCAGCAGGAAGTTTGCCAGAATAAGGTCCTTTAGGACCCTTTTGCAGTTGCTGCTCCAGATGGGATCTCTTTCAGTCCAGTTTTGAGTAAAGGTTCGGTCATGAAGGCAGCCTCTCTAAGGGTCCTTTTTTCATCAGTCAGGATGTTTGCCGGGATCTTGTCAGGATGTTTGCCGGGGCCTTGTTACCATGAGGGATCCTTGTTGGTATTCTGCCTAGTATGGGTAGTGCTAATATCCATACTGGGTTGCAATCTGAGGAAGTTTTGTTCCTCCCATTTGCAGGACCACAAAGGATAACTGGTTCCATGCCATGGATGTTGGGATACTTCGAGCATGCTTCCAAGCTTTAGCTTTGCTTAGAGTTCTGTAACAGAACCAGCGGGACAGAGATACCATCCAGAATCATCACTGGATGGGTCATTGCCATGGAAGCAGTAACAACACACTCAACCAGGAGTGTGTAGGCTTCATGGGCTCCCTGTGAAAGGGTACCAGTAATATTTGTAGGAGGGTGACATTTCTTCCATTAAGGTTGTTCTGGCTCATTGTGGTGTAGCTAGCTTCGTTTTACTGTTAGTATCTTTCCATAAGGTTTCTGTTGACTAAGTGCTATGTTGGAAACCTTACTTTGTTCAACATCCCACCCTTGTTTTTTGGGCTAGTTAGTTTCCAAACATACTTTATGCTGCCAAAGAGTCTTTCAGGAAAACAGAAAATTTCCTATCAAATACTTACTGTAATTTTCCTTTCCTGATGGGCTCCATGGCACCAGGAGTTCCCTCCCAGTGTCATGAGTAGACAAGTTATGGAACGCGGCCTCTAGCTCAGCCTAAAAATTTATGGGAGTGGGGTCCTATGGGGTAGGAGCGAGGGCGGGGTTACCCAAACGTATACTGCCACGGAGCACATCAGGAAGAGAAAATTACAGTAAGTATTTGATAGGAAATTTTCTGTTTTCTCAGCGTTTTTAACAAGGAGGAACCCTTGAAATACATTTTAGGTTTAGGAATTCCTGCTACTAGATTATTATCATTATAAATTACATTAAAACAATGATAATAAAATAATGGATAGAAAGGAAAAGCAGATGATGAAAATTGTGGTATTCCCTTGTTTGGAGAGGCCCTGGACAAGGAAAGGGGGTTTGGTGTGCAGAAGGCCCTGGACTAGAAGGGGGGGGGGGTAAGAGGACCTGGACTGAGTGGGTGGTAACTTGAGGCCCTGGACTGGGGAAGGGGGTGCATGGGGGCCCCAGACTAGAGGAGGGGATGCCTGGAGGCCCTGGACTAGGACATTGGGTGTCTGAAAGCCCTGGACTAGGAGAAGGTATGGAGGATATGGAGTAGGAAAGAGGGTGCCTGAAGGACCTACCGGATTCCGGGAGAAAGATCCTGGACCCAAAGCCTCAACTGAGAGGGTGTCTGCCTGGGGCCTGGAAGTTGAGCCTGCAGTTGGTGAGTTCAGAAGATATATGGGGATATTTATCAATATGACAGGTTGTGTGATAGATTTACATCTGACATCTCATCTTTCCTGCTCTGTGACCCACATGACAATTGTGCCTTTTCACATGGAGCATATGCATACGTAGTTACGTACCCCATGAGAGGGAAGTGTACCGCAGGGGAAAATTTGACATGTGGGCAGGAACGGGTTCATGGACCTGAAAGCAGAGTGTCTGCATTTGGACCTGTTTACTACCCACTTCTATGGGCTGCCGGTGTGCAGCTAGCTCTGAGGTGGATGCAGGCACAGCACAGAGGATGTATCTTGGCACCCTGTATGAACCCTTAGGATAATATATCAAAACTGGAGCAGTCAGAATGGCAACCAATCACCTCATATATCCATTTAAGTCCCTCCCAGTGTTGATGCAATTTGACAATACCCACAATTTGGTGTGGCATACTGCCTACCTCATACCATTTTTTTTTGCAAAAAAATGTACCAGTCTTGGGTGGCAGGTGTGCTAGATACACTACTGCATATGGGCCTTTGTTTTGATTGATACTGTGGATTACTGCACCGTAATATTTTCAATTGGTATACAAAGTGTCTGCTAATGATGAAAGTTTATTTTTTCCAGAGGCTGTCTGGATTATTTAGATGCTCTGTGTAGTTATGGGGAGGGGTTTGCTTTGATATTTCAATCCAATTATTATTACCGGGACAGTTTCCAACCATTTCTTCAACTTTCTTTTGAAATTAAATTCTGTAGTGTGAAAATATGTATGCTGTCAATACTGACCTTTGCTTCTGAAAATGCTAGCTTCCCGGTTGCAATGCAGGTTCAGTTATTTCAGAGGTAATTACCTGGAACAAGAATTCAGATAAAGATTTCTGACTTTCTAATCTCCATGCTTGTTCCAGGTCACAAATGTAGAAAATATTGATACCAGTGATATCGGGAACCTAGCATTTTCAGAAGTGGTAGACTCCATATTTCTCACAGCACAGGTTTTCTTTAATCAAAATACATTTATGTAACAGTGTATGTTCAATTTCCTGTTATCCATTTAATAAACAATATCCTTTTGAATAAAATGGAAAGATGTAAACATTTATTTTATAAAATAAAAATTGATGTGTAATCTGAATATCAAGGAGAACACTTTGTGCTAGTGGTTGTAATATTACAAACACGAGTCACAGCGTCAGCTAAGACTGTGCTGTTAGTTAATTTCATCAAATTCCACCTTATTATCCAGCCACCGGGCTGTAAATAACATTAAAAGTGCACCACTGTACTTAAAAATAACTTATTATACAAAATATATCTTAAATAAGATATATCCTAAAATAAGATAATTAACTCATTAAAAATATGCTAGTCTTTTATCAGTTTCTGTGATGGCGTATTGGTTATCCACTGGTGGCCTTGTTCTCATAATGCCTATAATTAATATCTTATTTCATCCCTGCCTATCATGCATTATGGGAAAAACACAGAGAACTAATATGCACTAAGGGAAGAATGCTTTAAGCTTGGTATAACTATACGTTTTTTTCATTCAACTCAACAGGCTGAATGAAGTAAACTTACAGATCACCATACTAACATATGCAATGTTTTAGCGGTGATCTCACCCACTGATTTATTGTGTTCTGTTCGGGCAGGGGGACTGAACTACACGGTTCAGTTCTCGCAGCCACTGGCTGTGAGCACTGATCAGATGCTGATTTTCCATTTGCTCATTCGACAGAAGCCGGTTGTGGGACTGGCTTCTGTCAGGCAAGGAGCTGTATGCGCGGGATGAAAGCTGCCCGGTTCCTACCGGATCAAGTTTTTTTGGCTGATTTCCAGCCCGTGCGTACCTAGCCTTAGCCATGGTGGTGTTATGGTCCCTTTAATGCAGACCTAAGGAAAAAAATATAAAAGCCCTATTAGTGGTCAAACAAAATACCGTATTTATCGGCGTATAACACGCACTTTTTCCTCCTAAAAATGGAGGAAAAAGCAGCAGTGCGTGTTATACGCCGATATTAAAAAAAAAAAACGGCCAGGAAGCATTGCCGAGAGCAGAAGGGGCAGGCCGGGCCGAGGAGAAGGAAGGACAAGCTGTCATAAGAGCAGAAGGGGGCGGGCCGAGCCGAGGAGAAGGTAGAACGAGCGAGCGCAGTCATCGGAAGTCCCGCCTATGACAGACTACACACGTCTCGGCAGAGGAGGCAGGACTTCCGATGACTGCGCTCGCTAGTTCTTCCTTCTCTTTGGCCCGGCCTGCCCCCTTCTGCTCTTATGACAGCTAGTCCTTCCTTCTCCTCAGCCCGGCCCGCCCCTTCTGCTCTCGGCGCTGCTTCCCGGCCTTTTTTAAAACAAATTTGGTCAGTTCCAATGGCGCTTGCGAGGCTGAATATTTGGACATTGCGCTTGCGAGGCTGCATAAATGGACACTGCTGGTGGGCTGCATTTATGGACACTGCTGGTGGGCTGCATATATGGACACTGCTGGTGGGCTGCATTCATTGACACTGTTGATGGGCTGCATATATTGAGGCTGGATATATGGACACTGCTGGTGGACTGCATTCATTGACACTGCTGATGGGCTGCATATATTGAGGCTGGATATATGGACACTGCATTTATGGACACTGCTGGTGGGCTGCACATATGGACACTGCTGGTGGGCTGCATTTATGGACACTGCTGGTGAGGCTGCATATATGGACACTGCTGATGAGGATGCATTGTTGGACACTGCTGATGAGGCTGCATTCATGGGCACTGGTGAGATATCCTTTGATTTAAAAAAAAAAAAATGTTCTGAGTTCAAAGCTGTTTATTTTAAATTTATACGCCGGCGCGTGTTATACGTCGATAAATACGGTAACCAAAATGCAATAGATTGTTGAAAAAGATTACACTGTGAGGATAAAAACAAGCAAATTACATCCCCTGAATGGCCTTCTCAGTTATTTCCTAAGTCTTTTAGATACATCTTGGGTGATGGATTAGGCTTTTTAAAACTACTGTCTGAGAACTCCCTTCCCTTAACTCCTACTGCATCTAACTGACTACCAAGTTTATTTTAAAAAAATCTAAAAGCTCAATGCAAAATGGAAAGGTCCTTCTTCAAGTGCTGTTGTCTCTGCCTATGTGACGTGGACAATTTCAACGGAGGTCCTAACAAGCTCCAGTGTCATGATGTCATAATGAGGAGCAACAACACTGGTTAGTGGTGGGCCCATAGTATCACCAGTCTCCATTCCCAGAGAAAAGGCACTATGGAGTTTCAGGCTTTGTTTTTTTGCATTGAAAGATCTTGTTCACACTTGACCAAATTTCCAATGCTCAACAAACGCTCCTATAGCGTTTGTATGGCGTCAGTATGGGCCTCAGAAAGGCGTCAATGAGCTTTAGTATGGGGGGGT
The DNA here is from genome assembly GCF_965119305.1 of Pelophylax lessonae. Lineage (NCBI taxonomy): Eukaryota > Metazoa > Chordata > Amphibia > Anura > Ranidae > Pelophylax > Pelophylax lessonae. The sequence continues at coordinate 173,154,521 of NC_138772.1, read as the reverse complement.
TTACAAACGTTAAAAACACTCCATAAACATCCTAGGCGCGGTTTTGGCGTGTTTGATGACTATTAAAACTGCTCGACAATGGAAAATGATAGAAAAACAAATTTTAACGTGCCACAACCGCACCAAAACCACCCCGCAAACGCTTGCCAGAGCATTTGCAAATCATTACTATAGACTTGCATCGGAGGCGTTGAAAGGGTTCAAACACCTCCTGACTCGACATGAGGCTTTCATTTTGAAGCGAAGCAACTCTAACACTTCATGTTTTGAAAGCGTGAACAGCATAATGTGCTATCTATTATGTCTTGTGCATAGGCATTTAATGGGCATTTTTAACGCCTCTCAAATGCCTGCTTTTAAAACCAGTGTGAACTACAAAGATTAGGAGGAGGAGACCTGATGGAACCAAGTTACCAAGAAGTAAGGCCTAAGAAACCTCCGACAAGTGCTGGGAATCTGATTTTTTTATATATACCTTCAAAGTGATTATTTTGCACAAACTATTCTGCTTTTTTTAAGCACCACTCATGGGGATTTGCATATTTAATTTAGGGTTGTATTTCTGCCTTAAACCTGGCCATGGGTAGGCAAGACAATGCCCAATAATATGTCTGTCTGCCTTTGCTAGGATCAAATAATATTCAATATGTCTTACACTGCTTTCATCCATTGAGCACTTTGGAGCACTGTCAGCAAGTTTAATTTTTAAACTGAGTGGGAAAGTGTTAGAACCTCCATTGGCTTTTTACTGTTGACTGCGTTTTCATTTGGAAGATTTACCTTCACTCAAATAGAACAGAAGTAAATGAATGAACCCACTTCTTGTCTATTTGATAGGTTTCAGACAGAAGAGGAAGAAAAGGAAATACCCCAAACAGAATCACATACAGCAATATAAATACATTTTAGGGATGCACCGAAATGAAATTTTTGGCCGAAGCCGAAGCCGAATAATAATGAAATTCTTGGCCGAAGGCCGAATACCGAACGCGGTGTTTCGCATTTTTTCCATTTATTTTGCCAATTTTTTGTCCTCTCTCTTGTCCTCTCGTATCTCTCTCTCTCTCTCTCTCTTGTCCTCTCATGTCTCTCTCTCTCTTGTCCTCTCACTCTCTCTCTCTTGTCCTCTCATGTCTCTCTCTCTCTTGTCCTCTCATGTCTCTCTCTCCCTAAATGTTACTGTAGGGAATGGGATTCAGTGCACACTGCAGCCTTGTACCATAGGGTTAATGTTAGTGACACTGTAGGGATTGGGAAGGATGCTGGGAATGGAACTCAGGAAGCATGCAGGCAGCCTTGTAAATTTTAATTGCAGATACAGGGCACTGGGCAGGTCAGGGTTAATATGGTAACATCAATTACTCAGTGACAGTCAGTCAGTGTCAGTGTGGACTCGATCAGATTATACAGTGACAGACAGTCTCTCATAGTGGTGGTAGTAGGAGGCTGGAGGTGGACTAGTAGGAGCCTGGAAAGGAGCACAGCCGCATACATACATTACTCACTCGTGCACTGCAGCCCGCCCCACACATTCAGTGAGTCTTACTCTCCTCCTTAGTTTTTTCAATGGCACATTCAGGAAGCCAATCACGCCATGAGTAGCGGCACAGCGGAACCAATCAGGTGTGCAGGTGTTGCCGAACATTCGGTGCATCCCTAATACATTTACTAGTAAAGTAAGGAAAGCTGAGAATCACTTTCAGGATTTTACTCCCATAGGTTGAAGGCTATTGCACAGAACAGGAAGTGGGCAAAAAACTCAAAAGTGGAACATGGCATTTAAAACTGGACTGCATAACAGTGCATTAGAAGGTGTTACAACTTCAATAGAATAAATCCAAATGCATGAATAAATTATGTAAAGCAAATACTATAAATTCGATAAAATAACATCAAACTGGTTTCTAAGTTTCAAAATGTGTTTTTCAGTAGCCCCTAATTGGAATTATTGTCCTACTAATCAGATTGGCTTAGTAGCAGTGTTAATTTTTACTTCAAATTTTGATTTTGTTTTTAGTCATAGTCTTTTGACTAAAATGCCATTTTAGTTATAGTAATTTTTTAGTCTTTTGACTAAAATACCATTTTAGTTTTAGTCGTATTTTAGTCATCTGAATTGTTTTAGTTTTAAATATTTTAGTCGATGAAATGAACACGGCTTAGTAGACTATTTTTCAATTGGAAAAAACAATAATTAACATATTGGAGTGTATGCAAGAGTCCTTTACAAGTTAATCAATAGTTAGATGACTGAAAAATGATAATTTCTCATCTTTTTCTGCAGTTTTAACAATTTCTTACTTCAGATTTTTAACCTTTTATTTTTTAACATTTAGATTACTTTTAAATCCTATGCAAGAGAATATAAGAATTTATCAGTAGGCAGTTTAGTTTCTATTTAAATTTCTTAAGGGGAAACTAAAGGTTTTGGGTCAATTTAATTTCCTTATTTAAGAATATTTTGTATTTTAACAGTCAGCCAGCTGGTGGAGCTTTTGGCACCTTTTCACAATTTTTCCAGGATACGCTTATCAGTTTGGTGAAAACAAACCTGTTCATAAAGCTCATTAGCTTAAGCTGAAATTTACATACTAGCAAATGACAAACATTAGTGTCTCTTCCAATTCCATTTGTATTACAATTTACAAACGATGATAGAAGTGCTTTATCTAAGTATATTCCCATGCATGAAGAAGAAACAAGACGTGCCCACACACCTTAAGTATGGATCAAAAATGAATACTGAACTCACAAAGCTACTGTTATATACCAGATAAATTCTCTTGCCATCATTAAATGGTTCTGAAATTAAATTGGATCCTAAATGTCCCTCCAGAGCAGGGGTTCTCACCCACCAAAGAAAAAGGAAAGTTAATGCTCCCACGCTTGAGGGATGGTAATGTTATGGATGGAAACTGTATGTCTACTACCACAAGCACCACGTCGGCTGTGCTGCCAATCTCAACAGGTCAGAGGAAACCCAAATAGAACTCTAAAAAGAAAAAATACAGAGGGTGCAGTACGCATTACTTTTGCAAAAATGGTTTTATTAAAAATATTTACACATCATACTCACAAAATAAGACGACAATTCAAGCAAATATAGGTGTAAATTCACCCAGATTTCCACTTGGCATAGCCTGCTTGTCAGCGACAGTCGTGGAATGGATATCTCCAAAAGAAGGTGACATGTTTTGAGGGATGGCCCCTCTTCCTCAGAACTGAGTGATCAGTGGTCTTTGAAACAAAAAAATTGAAACCTCGCTCCTTTTAAAAAATAAATAAAAACATTTCTTGTGTTAAACTGAAAACATAACAGTGTCCATACATGACCACCAAAGTGCTCAAAATAGTGCAAATAGAATGATGCAGAGATCTTCTCTAGTGCCTCCACACAGCAAAAAGAATTGTGGGTTGTGTATCTTCCACCACCATCAGAGAGATTTCCTACTCACCAGACACAGACATATGGAATGCATGTTAAATCATTTAGAGCAGGGATTCCCAAACTACGGCCCTCCAGTTGTTCAGGAATTACAATTCCCATCATGCCTAGTCATGTCTGTTAATGTCAGAGTTTAACAATGCCTCATGGGATGTGTAGTTCTGCAACAGCTGCAGGGCCGTAGCTTGGGAATCCCTGATTTAGAGAGATCTCTCTCTTATAAATGAATACTCCCCAATGTCACTTCAATCCAGTCAGCTAGTATCTTCAGATTGGTGTACCGTATAATCAGGGAAAAGACAAAAGACCCTTCATAGTGTAATATTTAAATAATTCCACCTGCACTCCAAGATGGCGGAAGTGACGTATCACGCTGATCCCACCCAACGCGTTGCGTCAGCAACGTCTGACGTCATCAGGGGTCACATGACGGGACACGTCCATTCCTTCTATTTATATTCTGTTTATATCACTGCCGTATTAGGATATCCAATCTGTTTTAATCCTCCCATATTGCAATTGTGACCAATTCTTTACATCTGCCAATGGTAAAATATACACAAAACCTGAATTATACTGCCCATATTAATTAATTCTTCAACTAAAAATAACTTTAAATAGATGACTCTAGGGGGTGACAGGGAGTAACACATCTAATTATTATTTAGCCCCATCTAGTGGGAACTTAAAAGAACACACCCTAATTGATATTTTAATAGTAATAAATATAAAAAAATCATACTTAAATTGTTTAATCTTCAAAAATTATTATTAAAAATATATTTTCTAATATTAATGTCGACAGGATTGAGAAACAACACAAGAAGAGGGCGTGGCTTGGCGCGCGGACGGAATGGACGTCTGAAGACAGAGCTCCTCTGCCGAACGGGTCTCCCTGAGCTAGCGGGCTCCACTGCGCTCGAGTATGGGAAGAGCAAACAAGCCAGGCACCGGCACAAAGACTCCTAGGGCCGGACCGAGCAACACTGCGAGGAATATCCCGGACTTCTTCGGCACCAGCACCTCCACTACAAGGAGCTCCCAGGCCTCCAAGATGGCGCGGTCATCACGCGGGGAGGAAGACAGGGAGTACGATACAGACTCCCTGGCCGATACCGAGGACACTGCAGGTGAGCCTGAGCCCTCTGATCCCCCATTGACATATAAAATAATGACGGCAATAGCGGCTGATATAAAAAACTCTTTTGCTTCAGCCATTGTGGACTTGAGGGCGGACATCACTAGGCTCTCCGACCAAATGGCGGCCGTTGAGAGAGCAGGGAGGCACAGGGACAGAGCCATAAGGAGGCTAGAAGATGTAGCCATGTCCCATTCATCCCACCTGATAGCTATAAATAGGCAAGTGGAGGATCTGGACAACCGTGGTCGTCGTAACAATATAAGGGTGAGGGGAGTCCCGGAAGCCATAGAGAGGGAAGGAATCAAACGCTCCCTCCAAACTGTGTTTAACACCCTGCTTGAGCGTCCGGAGGAATCGCCAATAGAATTTGAGAGGGCGCACAGGGCTCTGAGACCAAAACCCCCAGACGATGCTCCACCGAGAGATATAATTTGTTGCCTATCCAGCCACCCCCTTAAAGAGGATATACTTTCAAAAGCAAGGCAAAATGAACAGATCACTTTCAATGATTGCCCTATACAACTATACCAGGACCTATCTCCTATCACCCTGAACAACAGGAGAGCACTCAGGCCTTTATTAGACATTCTTAAAGCAAAGAACATTACATACAGGTGGAAATTCCCCTTTGCTCTTCAAGCAGGCGTGGGCGGCAAGCAATATCTCCTACGCACGCCAGCAGACATACATGATTTCTGTATCAATCTGCACATCGAGGAAGTTAGCCTCCCTGATTGGTATGCTGAATTCCTGGTTCCACTCCCACCAGAAGCAAATCAGGAAAGTCCGGAAGCCTCTTCAACGCGGTCACCCCATTATAAGAAAGGAAAACAGAGGAAAAGAGAGCTCAACACCCTGTTCAGTGCGTCCCCCAAAACGCCAAAGACCCCAAGAAACAGAGACAGATTTTAAATGCATGCTATCTGCTTCTCCAAAACTGCAATATGTTTGTTCACAACCTTTCCTTCCCCAAGGCTAAAGGCCTCTGTTCCCACGAACATCCAGAATTTTTTTTTCTTTTTTTTTTTTTTTTTTTTTTTTTTTTTTTTTCTTATACTTTTGTGTTGCCAGGAGTCATTGTTCTCGACAGCTCTCATGTTATTATAAGCATGCCCTCTTAGTAGACTGTGCAGCTATGCCAAACCATGGATAAAGTTAGTTTGTTAGACAGACACTTCCTTTTTTTGACCTCTAGATGGCGACATAGCGTGTAAAATCACTGGAGGGATTACATGTCTACTTTCCTTTCTGCAAAGTTAACGCTGAACTTCCAACTCAAAGTCTAATCCCAAAGCCCGGACTTCTTCCTCCCAGCTCAGTTTTTTCGAGATTGAGATATTTCTGTCACCACGGGGGGAGGGGGGGGGTATGATACCCGGGCCACGGGATCTGGTTAGTAGTATACGAACCCACAGAGGTTGACACTGATGATATGAGAGAACAATTGGCGACTACTTATGTTTTTTTTTTTTTTTTTGTTTATCTCATTAATGCTTTGAATTGCTTTTTACAGTTGTTCACACGAACTCATGGGAAGTTTGGGAATTATACTGCCTTAAAGTATTGGTTCCGTGGGGGGAAGGGGGGGGAGACTACAATTTGATATCATTTGTGTTTTGGAGACAGGTCCTTTATTTTGATTTTAGCTAACCTAGGAGCCCGCTTACACAACATCTTTTTTTGACCTGCATGAAGGTCGGTCTCAGAGGGCAGAGGTCATGGACTTCTGGATCTGCAGACCGAATGTTACCTTTAGATACTAAATGATGCTACAATGTTATAGTTTAATCATACGTGGCTGAACTATGCTCACCTCTAGCAGGTTTTCTTCTTACTCTTCATATGGAGACCCGGGATGGCGGATTGAGTTATTTGGTCATATTTTGAGAGTAATTTTTCTTTTCTTTTTGTTGTTTTGTTGTTTTCCTGTTGTAAACTGTTCTCTGATTTGACCATTCCTTAGTGACGCCTTCCACTACCCTGACAGGATAATCTCTGCATTTGATTCACTTACACTTCTTATACGTGTTCTAAATATCCAATAACTGCGACTTTGGCCGGTTCAGGTTAACCAGGCTGACCTCGCTATACTGTGAGTCTACTTATCTTCTTCTTTCTTTTTCATTAACCTTCTGTTCTTTCTTTCCCCACCCTTAGTGTCTCAACTCCTTCCCCTCTTCCCAACCCCCATCTTCCTTCTGCAGCTGGAGAGGACCCTTTCCCACAGACGAGATGGCATACGCCCACCTTGGTAAGTCACCGTTCTTAATATCACACAACATTAATGGCCTGAACATCCCAGAAAAGAGACGAAAAGTTCTCTACGAACTCAAAAGATGCAAACCACAGGTGGTGTTCTTTCAGGAGACCCACTTCAGAAACCCCTCTCATCCTTCACTGACTAACAGGTCCTTTCCAACAGCATTCTATGCGTCTAATGATTCCACAAAAAGCAAGGGAGTAGCCATTTTGCTGCACAAAGATACACCCTTTGTTCTGGAAAAGCAGCTAGCAGATCCGGAAGGGAGATACCTGTTCGTCATGGGTACACTTGGAGGTAAACAGCTTACATTAGCAAATGTCTATTTCCCTAACAAAGCTCATTTAACATTTTGTAAATCAATGATAGCTGAACTAAAAAGTTTTGCAAAGGGTTGCATAGTCCTAGGGGGAGATTTCAATGTACCACTCAACCCTCTATGTGACACCTCCACTGGTCAGTCTTGCCTGACCTACGCCATCCTGAAAAAAATCAAAATGTCGCTTCAATCGCTCACACTAGTTGACGCCTGGAGGATGTTGCATCCTTCAGACAGAGACTTCACCTTTTTTTCTACACCCCACAACAGATACACGAGGATTGATCATGTGTTCGTGTCGCAGAGGGATCTGGCAGAAGTGAGCGGAGCAGACATTGGCTCCATTACTGTTTCGGATCACGCGCCAATCTCTCTGCATATGCGTTTCCTCCCTGTTCGTAGGCAAGATAAAGCTTGGAGGCTTAATCCTTCCTTGTTACTAGAACAAACTGCCCAGCAACATATTCAAAATGTGCTGAACTCCTATTTCTCTGAAAACACTCCAGGTGAGACCTCACAGCTGACAGTATGGGAAGCTCACAAGGCTGTTAGTAGAGGTGAGCTAATTCGCCTGGGTTCTAGAAAGAAAAAGGAAAACATGGCGATCAAAGAAAAACTCTTAACCAAAATCAAAGACTTAGAAAACAAACATAAAAAATCCCTGGCCGATTCAGTAGCTGAGGAACTGTTGCAGGCAAGGAAGGAACTTCAGTCCTTGCTAGACGCTGAGACTAAACGGATCCTGTTTTGGCAAAAAGCTATATACTATGAGCACGGGGACAAATCCGGGAAAATACTGGCCAGGGCACTGAAAGACTCTCAGGTCAGTAACATTATCCCAGGAATTAAATCAACACAGAACCTGATAGTCCAAGACTCTAGGGACATAGCAAACACTTTCAGAAGCTTCTATGAGAAACTATATAACCTGCCCAATCAAAATAAACCTGAAAACTGTACTTCTTCCAGACAAAAAGCAATCAGGGATTATCTGTTGAAAAGTGGTCTCCCCACCTTAGATCAAGAATACACAAAACAGCTGGATTTAGAGATAACAGAAGAGGAAGTTAAACTTGCAATTAAAACAATGAAGGCAGGGAAAAGCCCGGGCCCAGATGGCTTCACAGCCCAATACTATAAAATATTTTCAGACACACTAGCACCCGTCCTAGCCAAAGCATTAAATTCTATCAAAAATGGGAATACCCCATCTAGGGATTTTTTAACGGCCCATATAACAGTGATTCCAAAACCTGACAAGGATTTGACACTTTGCTCTAATTATAGGCCAATCTCCCTTCTTAACCTTGATCTTAAAATCCTAGCGAAAATCATGGCCGATAGGATCAGGCCACACTTGGATAAAGTGATTGGACCTGATCAGGTGGGATTTATGCCCGGGAAGGAGGCCAGGGACAATGTTATTAAATCAATAAATCTCATTCACGGAGCTAAGTTGTGGGGATTCGAGGGCCTTCTGCTGTCCACAGACGCAGAGAAGGCCTTCGACCGCGTGTCGTGGGATTATCTGTTCGAGACATGTGCCCATGTAGGGTTGGGCTCGAATATGATGTCATGGATCAAAGCCCTTTACTCGTCCCCACAGGCCAAAGTTAGGGTGAACGGGGTATTCTCAGATCCTCTGGATTTAAGGAACGGTACGAGACAGGGATGCCCACTCTCCCCCGTACTATTTATACTGTCTTTGGAACCCTTAATCAGGCTAATTAACTCGGACCCATCTATTCAGGGAATCAAGACAAGACAAAGGGAATACAAGGTCTCGGCCTATGCGGATGACCTCCTTTTTTACGTGGCTCAGCCGCATATTTCGATACCAAACCTGAATCAACACTTCAAGGACTATAGAGCATTGTCAAACTTCAAAATAAATAATTCCAAATCAGAGGCATTAAACCTGACTCTTCCCCCTCAGATGATAAATTTGACTAAAACCAACTGCCCATATAGATGGGAAGAAAAATCCCTAAAATACCTGGGTATTGGCCTAACAGCAAAAACTGGCGATCTATTTGAAACTAACTTCACACCTTTACTACGCAAGATATCGGCTGACCTCAAAAAGTGGGATAGGGGCAAATTTTCCTGGTTCGGAAGGGCAGCCATTGTGAAAATGACGATATTGCCCAGATTACTCTACTTATTTCACTCCCTTCCGATACATGTCCCATCCTCATTTTTTCGTAAACTTTCCTCCTTACAACGAAATTTCATTTGGGCAGGAAGACACCCAAGAATTAGCCTTGCATACCTGCAGAAAAACAGAGAGAGCGGCGGTATGGGAATTCCAAATTTTTATAAATACTATGTGGCGACCCACTTAACCAGAGTAGTTGACTGGTATTGTCACTCTGGGATTAAAGATTGGGTTGATATTGAGAGACATTGGTCCCTCTGCGACACAGAACACATGCTATGGACGAGTGCTAGAGCGCTGCCCTCAGAGATCAAGCAACACCCCTTGATTTCTACCTCCATTAAACTTTTTCAGAAGGTAATGACTAAATCTGAACTATCTTCCACTCCGAGTCCTATTATACCTTTATACAACAACCCGGACTTTCCGCCGGGAGTGCAAAACAAATCTTTGCTAGTCCTTTCTGGCAAGGACCTGATACCCCTGACAGCCGCGCACTGCTTCTCCAAGGGGAAAATGTTAACATTTCAAAAATTACAGAAGGTTTGCTCGAAGGAACACCGTCTTTCATATTGGAACTACGTTCAGATTCACGACTTTTTACAGAGTAACAGACTTAAACACCTATTTTCTAGAATCCCGACTGAATTTGAAAGATGTTGCTCATCTCGCACACCCATGAGGAAGGTGACTTCCCTAGCATACCAATGGATCAACTATACCCCAATTGATTCGTCAGACCCATACAAAGAAAAATGGGAAGACGCTTTGGGTATAAAGATCTCACCCGCACAATGGAAAAGGTCGTGTGTCTTCACGTACAAATGCTCTCTTAGCACCAAACTTCAGGAGACCTCTTTTAAAATCAGGACACAATGGTACAATACACCGGACAAACTGAAAAAGTGGTTTCCAAATAGCTCTGACAATTGTTGGAGATGCGGAATGACTCGAAGTAACTTCATCCATATCTGGTGGACATGCCCTAAGCTAGAACAATTCTGGAAGGAAGTTGCCTACTGGGTTAGACATATTTCTGGACAGGATTTGGCCTTTGACATCCCGACCTATCTTTTACACATCAATTCATTGCCTTACTCTGTATACAAGTCCTCCATAGTTAGACATATGTTAAATGCAGCAAAGTGTCTCATCCCACTGAATTGGAACTCTGTGAACACACCACGTATCCGTGACTGGTTGTTCAAAATTAACCAAATATACGAAATGGAAAGGACGCTAGCTATGAAAACTGACAAAATTGAAAAATTCCGTATGATGTGGTCGACTTGGACGCATTTTACGGTTTCTCCCGACTTTTACAACCTCATGAACTGAAGGGTCTCCTTTGGGCCCTCTTTCTGATAATGTATTTGTACCTCTTCCGGGAGAAGGGTCCCCTCTGAGTTATGCGGCTATCCTCCCCCCCTATCTCCCCTCCCCCCCCCCCCCCTCATCACCATCTGATTATTCCTCCTATCCTCCACTTCTCATTTTCTCTTCTCTATCTTTATCCCTATCATTGTGGTCGTATATCTTCCTCTAGTGCGACCAGCAATAGGGATATTTTCTAATTCAATACACTACAAGTTCTGCAATCCAAACTGTTAATACATTTGTACTACCAATATCAACAGTTAGTTCCAATCAGGATTTCTGCATTCCTTGTTATTTTCTTGAAGTTATTTGCATTGGAATCCTTCAGTTTTATAAGAAATTCTCAACCAAGATACTTACCTTGCTTGACGTCAGTGTATGCTGATGCTTTGAACAATATATTGGTTACCTTTCATACTGTTTGGTATTATATGTAAAAATTCATATGTGCCTTATTTTCTGTTTTTTTATATATACACTTTTGTACTATTGTACAGTTAACTGTAATATGTGTTAATTCTTCCAATAAAGCACCTTTTTGTGAAAAAAAAAAAAAAAAAGAAGAGAGTTTGCCTAATGGGAAAAGAATATAAATAAAATGAAACTAAAACAGAGAAGAATGAAAGAAGAGAGGCAAAGGAAGAGAAAAGACAAGAAAAAGAAGAACACTATAGAACAAAAAGGAGAGAATCATTATTGCTAGTAGAAAAAGGAAAAAATTAGAAAATAAAAAAAAATCTAAAATTATATTTTTCCCACTAGGCAAACTCTCTTTTTTTTATTACCCCAGACTATTTCTTTCACCCCCATTCTATCTCCTGCACTGTCTCTTCCCTTGCCTTCCCCCTCCAGAGCCGTATTTACTCTGTGTTAGCACTCCATGGTTTCCATGACAACAGTGGCCGCGAATCCGCCCGATGGTTACATAGCAGCCACACACTGATGCACACACTGGGCCCCCCTTATGTACTATATGATACATAATGATGCTGCCTCATGTACAAATAAATAGTGTTTAAAATGGCCTTTGGAGGGAATGTAATGTCATGTGACGACAGAGGATGAGGGGTGTCACTGTTTCCCTTGATTTTGATTGGTGGTAGTTTCACATATATTCTGTGTTCATTGTTTACACTTTATCACAAGCCTGACATAGGGGTCCTGCGTGGCTCCGAAACGTTGCACTTACCCTGTTGTGATGTGATCCTTTCACAATAAAAAGTTTTGGATTGCTATCAAAGATCCATGGTATGCTGACGAACATGTATACTTATTTGTGATATATCCAGTGTCCAGCTGGTGATCGCTGCAGCACCCACTATAGATGTGCCTGTACCCAGGAATGTGTGCAATGATAATATGAACTATAATATATTATATAGTTAATTCACAAAATAAAAAAAAAGAAAAATTATATTTTTTAATATTAATATTATAATCAAGGATGTATATAGCGACAACAGTTTGCGCAGCGTCTTACAATATAAAGGGAGACAATACAGCAACATTACAATTCAGTACAAGAGGGTTAGGAGGACCCTGCTCCTGGGAGCTTACAATCTAAAAGGGATTTATTGTATTTCATTTTTTTACTTGATAATATAAATGTTTATGTATACAGTATCTCACAAAAGTGAGTACACCCCTCACATTTCTGTAAATATTTTATTATATCTTTTCATGTGACAACACTGAAGAAATTACATTTTGCTACAATGTAAAGTAGTGAGTATACAGCTTGTATAACAGTGTACATTTGCTGTCCCCTCAAAATAACTTAACACATAGCCATTAATGTCTAAACCGCTGGCAACAAAAGTACACCTACGTGAAGATGTCCAATTTGGGTCCAATTAGCCATTTTCCCTCTCCGATGTCAGGTGACTCGTTAGTGTTACAAGGTCTCATGTGTAAATAGGGAGCAGGTGTGTTAAATTTGGTGTTATCGCTCTCACTCTCTCATACGGGTCACTGGAAGTTCAACATGACACCTCATGGCAAAGAACATTCTGAGGATCTGAAAAAAAGAATTCTTGCTCTACATAAATATGGCCTAGGCTGTATGAAGAGTGCCAAGACACTAAAAACTGGGCTGCAGCACGATGACCAAGACCATACAGCGGTTTAACAGGACAGGTTCCACCTAGAACAGGCCTCTCCATGTTCGACAAAAGAAGTTGAGTGCACGTGCTCAGCATCATATCCAGAGGTTGTCTTTGGAAAATAGACGTATGAGTGCTGCCAGCATTGCTGAAGAGGTTGAAGAGGCGCGGGGACAGCTGTCAGTGCTTAGACCATATGTTGCACACTGCATCAAATTGGTATGCATGGCTGTTGTCCCAGAAGGAAGCCTCTTCTAAAGATGATGCACAAGAAAGCCCACAGTTTGCTGAAGACAAGCAGACTAAGGACATGGTTTACTGGAACCATGTCCTGTGGTCTGATGAGACCAAGATAAACTTATTTGATTCAGATGGTGTCAAGCGTGTGTGTCGGTAACCAGGTGAGGAGTACAAAGACAAGTGTGTCTTGCCTACAGTCAAGCATGGTGGTGGGAGTGTCATGGTCTGGGGTTGCATGAGTGCTGCCGGGACTGGGGAGCAAAAGTTCATTGAGGGAACCATGAATGCCAACATGTACTGTGACATACTGAAGCAGAGCATGATCCCCTCCCTTCGTGCTACAAGGCAGTATTCCAACATGATAACGACCCCAAACACACCTCGAAGACAACCACTACCTTGCTAAAGAAGCTGAGGGTAAAGATAATGGAATGGCCAAGCATGTCTCCAGACCTAAACCCTATTGAGCATCTGTGGGGCATCCTCAAACGGAGGGTGGAGGAGCGCAAGGTCTCTAACATCCACCAGCTCCATGATGTCATCATGGAGGAGTGGAAGAGGACTCCGGTGGCAGCCTGTGAAGCTCTGGTGAACTCCATGCCCAAGAGGGTTCAGGCAGTGCCAGAAAATAATGGTGGCCACACAAAATATTGAAACTTTGGGCATTTTCACCTAGGGGTGTACTAACTTTTGTTGCCAGTGGTTTAGACATTATTGGCTGTGTGTTGAGTTATTTTAAGGGGACAGCAAATGTACACTGTTATACAAGCTGTATACTCACTACATTGTAGCAAAGTGTCATTTCTTCAGTGTTGTCACATGAAAATACATAATAAAATATTTTCAAAAATGTGAGGGGTGTACTCACTTTTGTGAGATCCTGTATATTGTGAACATAATAAAGTAAAAATCTATAAACCACTAAATATTTTCTATAATATAGGAAATCTGACCTGCAATTACCTTGGGAAATAACCTTGTCAAACAACAGGTTGACCATGTAGTCCATGACAGAGGTATGTTGAGATGTCATTAATCTGAGATGACAACTTTCTCTCTATATAAATGCAATGAGGCCAGTTGTGGAGGTACATAAGTAAAGACCACTCAGATATATAATATATGTTACATGTTCCTGGGAAATACCAATTTCACATTACGTACATTAAAAAATTTCCCATACTCTACTTGCTAAGGATTTATGATCTGTCATCTTTTACACAGGTGTAGCTATCCTGAAGAGCCTCATTAATATAAATATAGTGACAGGTAGATCTCCTGATACAAACGGTCTGTAGGTTTGCTATAATGAAAGATGAAAATAAGCATAGATTTCTCTTTGGCGTTTTTATTTTTACTAAGAACATAAACCTAATTACATTAAATAAACACCACAAAAGCTGAGAAGGTCAGTTTATTTTTCCCTGAATTTCCACCCACTTTATTACACTTGTGCTGCATATGTCACATTTGAGAATTTGCATGATACTGTAAATTCTATACAGGGACCAAGATCATGTTTTATGGCGTAATTAACCTCGGTGGGGATGTGATGATGGTTTGTAAAAAATGCAAATCATCTAGAAGTAAAATATTGTAAGGAGGCCTTTATTAGTAAATATTTATTGGAGGTGCATTAAAAATGCACACCAAAGGAGGGTGTGATTTGCAGAGCCTTGAAAATAATAGTTACAAGCACTAAAGGGTAAGCTGCTAGCTAAAAGAGCTAGGCTAATATATCCAGCTGTGCATAGGAACAATCATTTATACAGATCTATGCAGGGCTTTTTTTCAGCTGGAACTTGGTGGAACTCAGTTCCACCACATCTGGCTCAGGCCCTCTGCTCACCACTATCGCTTGTAAACACAGAAGTCCAGCTTCTGGGTTTACAAGTGACAGCTTGTCTCCCAATGGCTCCCACTGATATGATCTCCTGAGCGGCTCTTACTGAATGCAGGATGGGGACAAGGGGGATGCAGGTGCCATGCGGATGCTGACCCCCTCACTGGATAATCTCCCGGCAAGTGAGAGAGTCGGAAGCAACCTACAGTGTGGTTGTGGTTGAGTTCCTGCACCTATTTTCTGAGAAAAATAGCCCTGGATCTATGTCATCAAAATATGTAATTGACATAGTACACAAGAAAGCATGTTAGTAGACCTGGAGAAAGCAGTAGACAAAAAGTCAACATCAAAAAGAAAATATTTGCATAGGAACTTGATTAATAGAAAAGAAGTTTTAGTATTTGATTGCAGCAAAATTAGAAGTGTGAAATTCCACTTAGGTATCCAATTACCTTATTAAAACAATGTGAAAAATGGTGATCCAACCATTTTAATAAAATTTAAGTTTAAAAGCTAATATGGAGTACTATCCTGTTATTTTAAATTTGACAATAAGGTAATTAACATTTTTCAGCATCCATCAAAGTGTCAACATTATATTGATTTTGAGCTTTCAAAAAGAATGGTTGGTATGACACAACCAGGATAGGATACAGATAATCCTAGTCTCTCATTGACAATGCTACAGTGGAGATCAAAAGTTTGGGCACTACAGGTAAAAATTGGTATTATTGTGCATAAAGAAGCCAAGGAAAGATGGAAAAATCTCCAAAATGCATCAAATTACAGATTAGACATTCTTATAATATGTCAACAAAAGTTAGATTTTATTTCCATCATTTACACTTTCAAAATAACAGAAAACAAAAAAATGGCGTCTTCAAAAGTTTGGGCACCCTGCAGAGTTAATATCTTGTACTGACCCCCTTTGGCAAGTATCACAGCCTGTAAACGCTTTTTGTAGCCAGCCAAGAGTCTTTCAATTCTTGTTTGAGGTATCATTGCCCATTCTTCCTTACAAAAGTCTTCCAGTTCTTTGAGATTTCTGGGCTGTCTGTCACGCACTGCTCTTTTAAGGTCTATCCATAGATTTTCAATTATGTTGAGGTCAGTAGATTGTGAAGGCCATGGCAAAACCTTCAGTTTACGCCTCTTGATAAAAATCCCCCGTGGATTTTGAGGTGTGTTTAGGATCATTATCCATTTGTAGAAGCCATCCTCTCCTTAACTTCAGCTTTTTCACAGATGGCATCAAGTTACCATCCAAAATTTGCTGAAATATTATTGAATCCATTTTTCCTTCTACTTGTGAGATGTTCCCTGTGCCACTGGCTGCAATACAACCCCAAAGCATGATTGATCCACCCCCATGCTTAACAGTTGGACAGAGTTCTTTTCATTAAATTTTGTGCCCCTTCTTCTCCAAACGTACCTTTGCTCATTTCGGCCAAAAAAATTCAATTTTAACCTCAGAACTTCCACAGAAGTTCTGAGGTTATCCACAGAACTTGTTTCCAAAATGCATCAGGCTTGTCTATATGTTCATTTGCAAAGTTCAGTCGCTGATTTTTGTGGTGAGGACGTAGAAGAGGTTTTCTTCTGATGACTCTTCCATGAAGACCATATTTGTACAAGTATCTCTTTATAGTGGAATAGTGTACCACAACTTCAGTGTCTGCCAGATCTTTCTGGAGGGATCGTGCAGTCAAACGTGGGTTTTGAATTGTTTTTCTCACAATCCTGCGAGCTGTTCTGTCTGATATTTTTCTTGGTCTTCCAGATCTTGCTTTAACTTCCACTGTTCCTGATGACTGCCATTTCTTAATTACGTTCTGAACAGAGGATATTGACATCAGAAAATGCTTTCCTATCTTCTGATAGCCTTCTCCAGCTTTGTGAGCATCAACTATTTTCAGTTTCAGTTTTCTAGACAACTGCTTAGAAGATCCCATGGTGCTGATTTTTGGGGCAAGGTCTGATGAGTCTGGGCATTTAAAACCTTTGAGATTGACATCACCTGGTCTTCCCAGACGATGATTGAGAACAACCCATGACACTGGCAGGTCTCAGCCTTGCAAAGGGGGCAGTGCATGCTATAAATTCTGCAGGGTGCTCAAACTTTTGCAGACACCATTTTTTTTGTTTTCTGTAATTTTGAAAGTGTCAATGATGGAAATAAAATCTAACTTTTGTTGACATATTATAAGAATGTCTAATCTGTAATTTGATGCCTTTTGGGGATTTTTCCATCTTTCCTTGGCTTCTTTATGTACATTAATATAAATTTGTACCTGGGGTGCCCAAACTTTCAATCTCCACTGTACATACTGTACATTTTTAGATATTTAGATTTAATGATATTTCTTAACCACTGGACCTCCAGAAGATTTTTTCCCCCCTTCCCAGGCCATTTTTTGTGATACAGCACTGCGTATACTTTAACTGACAATTGCACGGTCATGCAGTGCTGTACCTGAATTAAATTTATGTCTTTTTTTTTCACCATAAATAGGGCTTTCTTTTGGTGATATTTGATCACCTCTACGGTTTTATTTTTTGCGCTATTTAAATTTTGAACAAAAACAATACTTTTTGCTATAAAAAATATCCAATAAAAAAATGTAAAAACCGAATTTCTTCATCAATTTAGGCCAATGTGTATTCCGCTACATATTTTTGGCAAACAAAAATCCCAATATGTGTATATTGATTGGCTTGCACAAAAGTTATAGCATCTACAAACTATAGGATATTTTTTTTTTCATTTTTTTACTTGTAATGGCAGCGATCACTTATGGCGGGACTGTAATATTGCGGCGGACAGTCGGACAGTAACACTTTTGATTTTTTTGGGGGATCAGTGACACTAATTATAGTGATCAGTGCTAACAAATATACATTTTCACTGTACTAATGACTGGGAAGGGGTTAACATTAGGGGTGATCAAAGGGTTGACTATGTGCCTACTGTGTGAGATGTGCTTTTACTAGGGGAAGGCATGGATCCATGTCCCTGCTTTGCGGAAACACAGGATTCATGCCTTCCCTACTGACAGAACAGTGATCTGCCTTGTTTACATAGACAGCCCACTATTCTGCCTCTGTGCTGGATAATCATCGGTTGGCGGCAGACATCGTGTCTGCGGTACCTGCAGATCAGCTCCAGCTGTGTATAATCACAGCAGGAGCGGGTCACCGGTGGCACGCGCGCGCGCCCCGTAAATCAAACGTTTTGGATCCCGTACTAGATACGTGATTTGGCGCAGCAGTGCCACCTTGCCGCCCTATATTTAAGTTATACTGTCAGCAAGTGGTTAAAAAGTACTGATAAAATGCTATAACATGCTTTTCCTGTCTTTTTTTAATACACACTTATCAACTTTACAGGCTTGTAGTCTACATGTATTAAACAAGAGTAGACATTTTTGATGAAATGTTACCAATTTTTACTAATGTACTCAAAATAGTCAGCTGAATAACCTCTAAGTTAAAGTGTATCTAAACTAAAAAACTAATATAAACTTAATATATTGCTGTCTACATTTTTTTTTCAGGTTTTTTTCCATTATATTAACCTGATGATGCTGCAAATAACACACTTCCTGTTCCTGGTGGCTATGCCCACTCCTCCACTGTATTATTGTTATAACCCAATGAGTAAATATTTAGGGGTCTGATAATGTTGAGTTCTAAATATACATACAGTGCCTTGCGAAAGTATTCGGCCCCCTTGAACTTTGCGACCTTTTGCCACATTTCAGGCTTCAAACATAAATATATAAAACTGTAATTTTTTTGTGAAGAATCAACAACAAGTAGGACACAATCATGAAGTGGAATAAAATGTATTGGATATTTCAAACTTTTTTAACAAATAAAAAACTGAAAAATTGGGCGTGCAAAATTATTCAGCCCCCTTAAGTTAATACTTTGTCGCTTGGGGTATGTCTCTATCAGTTTTGCACATTGAGAGACTGAATTTTTTGCCCATTCCCTCTTGCAAAACAGCTCGAGCTCAGTGAGGTTGGATGAGAGCGTTTGTGAACAGCAGTTTTTAGTTCTTTCCACAGATTCTCGATTGGATTCAGGTCTGGACTTTGACTTGGCCATTCTAACACCTGGATATGTTTATTTGTGAACCGTTCCTTTGTAGATTTTGCTTTGCTTTATGTTTTGGATCATTGTTTGTTGGAAGACAAATCTCCGTCCCAGTCTCAGGTCTTTTGCAGACTCCATCAGGTTTTCTTTCAGAATGGTCCTGTATTTGGCTCCATCCATCTTCCCATCAATTTTAACCATCTTCCCTGTCTCTACTGAAGAAAAGCAGGCTCAAACCATGATGCTGCCACCACCATGTTGGACAGTGGGGATGGTGTGTTCAGGGTTATGAGCTGTGTTGCTTTTACACCAAACATAAAGTTTTGCATTGTTGCCAAAAAGTTCGATTTTGGTTTTATCTGACCAGAGCACCTTCTTCCACATGTTTGGTGTGTCTCCCAGGTGGCTTGTGGCAAACTTTAAACAACACTTTTTATGGATATTTTTAAGAAATGGCTTTCTTCTTGCCACTCTTCCATAAAGGACAGATTTGTGCAGTATACGACTGATTGTTGTCGTATGGACAGAGTCTCCCACCTCAGCTGTAGATCTCTGCAGTTCATCCAGAGTGATCATGGACCTCTTGGCTGCATCTCTGATCTGTCTTCTCCTTGTATGAGCTGAAAGGTTAGAGGGACGGCCAGGTCTTCGTAGATTTGCAGTGGTCTGATACTCCTTCCATTTCAATATTATCGCTTGCACAGTGCTCCTTGGGATGTTTAAAGCTTGGGAAATCTTTTTGTATCCAAATCCGGCTTTAAACTTCTCCACAACAGTATCTCGGACCTGCCTGGTGTGTTCCTTGTTCTTCATGATGCTCTCTGCGCTTTAAACGGACCTCTGAGACTATCACAGTGCAGGTGCATTTATACGGAGACTTGATTACACACAGGTGGATTCTATTTATCATCATTAGTCATTTAGATCAACATTGGATCATTCAGAGATCCTCACTGAACTTCTGGAGAGAGTCTGCTGCACTGAAAGTAAAGGGGCTGAATAATTTTGCACGCCCAATTTTTCAGTTTTTTATTTGTTAAAAAAGTCTGAAATATCCAATAAATTTCGTCCAATTCATGATTGTTTCCCACTTGTTGTTAATTCTTCAAAAAAATTACAGTTTTACATCTTTATGTTTGAAGCCTGAAATGTGGCAAAAGGTCGCAAAGTTCAAGGGGGCTGAATACACACGGGCCGAATGTTGGCCAGTTTCTTTTGAACCGGCGGATGTCACCTAATATATAGCCTGTGAATACAGTCCTTTGGGAATAGGTAAACGCTTTAAAAAACATGATTCTCTATTAGAAAAAACATAGCTGCTTTACCAAATTACATAAAATATTCTATACATGCACAAGCATACACAGCATAAAGGATTAGATGTGAAAACTTGAGATTGGTAAAAGAAAAAACCCCAGGCAACAGCAAGATTTATCAGTATATACTGAATCATATCTAATTCTGCACACACACTTATGTCCAGAATCATATCAATTTGATACTGGAGTCTTGACTTACTTTGTTAAGCAGTGGGTGCAGGCCCCTTTAATTCCCTAAATTTTCCCAAAAATCAGTTGGGTTCCCACAATCCTCTGGGCTTGCACAACCCCAGGACTTCTGGACCCACCCTGGGGATAGAAATCCCACGTTTTTCCCTGACCTCAGGTGTTCAGAGAGACCTGATAGGACAATAGTGACTGAGCACGTTAGCTGTCACCAATGGGGATCCTCCTTTGTTGTTTTCGGTGTAGGGGCTACTAGATGAGAGTGCAAGAGCATGTAGCTTCCTCCTAATCCCAAATCACTGTAGTTGACACTGTACTAGTTGGCCTCGGAATACTGCTTTCCCAATGTAGTGCCCCATATCTTCAGCCACCTCCATGCACATCCACCCCTGGGACTTTCCCTGTTATCTGAACATTCAGATCAGAGACTCCTTCCACCTACACTATGTTGAGCCTTTCCATAGACCCCTGTAATCAGTCAAATGGGTTACACAGCTATAACCAGCCTTTTTGTGAGAAAGTGGTTACTCCCCAGGGAAAAAAATAACTAGTTTAAACTAGATTAAACTGTATTGTGCTGTTTATTACTAGTGTTTTCTTCTTATACCTTAGATACCGACTGTTATTCTGTATTGTGCTGCCACCTAGTGGCCTTTGAGGGAACTACCCCCAGGCAGCCCTGTACTGCAATAGTTTTGCTGCCTGTTATACTTTGTCTTATGCTTTCACAAGAGAGAAAAAGCCACACATGGATAATGTCACTCAGCTCAGTACATTTTTATTCAGCCATACAAGTACCACAGGATGCTTGAATAAAACTTTTCATAGAGAACATTTCAGCTTTCGAAAGCCGCATTAAGCTTTGCTTGATAGTGTTTTACCTCAATAGAGACCACAGAAAGTTATTATTATTAGTCCAAAAAGACCTTGCCTGGTAGACTCACAGTAAAATAGGAGGATCAACAAGAAGGAGAGCTTCCATATGTAATGACCAAGAAGAGATTAGACTAAGAATATCTATAGTTACAAACTGTATTTAGTAATATGCTGAGGAATTAACGCCATAACAGTGCATGAAACTGTCTGGAGTGGTGTGCGCCAAATTAACTAAACAGATAGACCTGTTTCAGATCTATCTATGCCACCAGCACCAGTTTCTATTTAAGGGTGAAATAGAAACTAGGGCAGGTCTACCCCTAGAGGGTATATGGCAGTTTTTCATATAGAAAACTGCCGCAGGTTCCTGCAAGGTGTGACCTATTGTACTGAATGTGAGCTGTCAGTAGACATGAGCAGAGCCTGCAGGGTTAGCAACCCCTCATGCTCTCTTCCACTCTGAGCTGAGCAGGGGGGGGGGGGGGTGAGGGCTGCAGAGAGATTGCCGCTCCAGCTCTCTGTTTTCTAAGCCGCCTGTCACAAACACAGAAAAACAGAGAACTGATTGTTCCTAATTAACAAGCAGGCGTGCACCCCTTTTGTTGATTAGGAGCAGCATCTGCTCTGATTTTTATGTTTAGAAGAGTGGCGAAAACTCGTGCTTGCACTACTTTTTGTTAAAGCCAAACTATACTCACTTCAGCTCCAGCGATGCGGTGTCCCCAAGCTCCCCGCCTAGCTGCTTCTGAGTCTTGATCACTGGCATGCGTGGGAATTCATTCAGATTCTGCATTGTCAAATTTGTACAGTGAGCTACGCATGTGCGGCTCACTATAAAAGGGTGGATAGGCAGGTCAGTAACTTTTTTTGCAAATTCATTATTTACCACTTCTGGCCCGGAAAGGATTTACCAGCTTAATGACCAGGCCTTTTTTTTTGCGATACGGCACTGCGTTAGTGGGGGAACTAGTGGAAGGATTTATGTCATTTTTATTTACTTTTATTTTTTTTTTTTTTACTAGTGATGGCGGTGATCAGCGATTTTTAGCGGGACTGCGACATTGCGCTGGACAGATTGGGCACCTAACTGACATTTTTAACACTTTTGGGGGAACCATTAAAGTAATCAGTGCTAAAAATATGCACTATTACTGTACTAATGACACTGACAATTGAAGGGGTAAATGTGTCCCTAAGGAGCTGCTTTCTAACTGTGGGGGGGCTTGCTGCATCAACACAGAGACCTGTGTTCCTAAATAAGCGGAACACAGGCTCCCTGTGTTCATAACTGAGAGAACAGCAGTCTGCCATGTTTACAACAGCAGACCCCTGTTCTGTCTCCATGGGGAGCGATCACTGGTGCCCAGCGGCAATCGCGGTCGCTGGACCCACTGATTGGCTCCCCCTGTGGCCAATGGGCGTGCGTACAGGTAAGTCGTTTCGCGGGACAAAGTCGACCCGCCACATTAAAACTACAGCAGCTGGTCGACAATCGGCTAAAGTATCCAGCTTCCACAGACCAGCAAAACACAATACTAGCATACATACATAAAGTGACCCCATCAAAGGTCCTTAACTGTTAGGAAGGTAAGTAACTTTAATGTAGAAGAGACAAAGCATGTCTCTTTTGCATTAAAATTGCTGCCTATTGTCCATTTTCAATTTTGCCCTAAAGTTTCACTTTAATTACCACCAAGGTTTGTAAAACATTAACATTCACCGATAAACCCCTCACAGCAGAGCCAAACCCACTGATTTAACTGTTTCCCAAACACTGTAAATTCAAGGCATGCCTTGAATGATAACTGCTACAGTTACTAATGTGCTTATATTAGCTCTCAACCAAACTGTCAAGCCATCAAATAGCTACTGTCATAACTGATCACTTGTGCAGCACCATGGCAAAAGCAGATCAAACAGAGGCTAAGATGGCAGCTTGCTTGACAACATTAGAATGACTACAGTTCCCCTTCAACGCTCAATAATATTGCTGTAACAACCATTCATAGAGTCAGCACTTGCAAGAAACGCATGGTTGTTACTTATCTATGCCAAATCTAGAACCTCTTTGAAAGGCTAAAAGTACACTTTTAACCACTTCTGGACCGGAAGATTTTCCCCCTTAATGACCAGGCCATATTTTGCGATGTACCCAAATAAAATTGATGTCCTTTTTTTTCCCCACAAATAGAGCTTTCTTTTGGTGGTATTTGATCACCTCTGCGATTTTTATTAATTGCGCTATAAACAAAAAAATAGTGACAATTCTGAAAAAAAAAAAAAAAAGAAACCTATATTTTTCACTTTCTGCTATACAGTATAACATTCTAAAAAAAAAAAAATTTAGATCAAAATTTTTTAACATTTTAGGCCAATTTGTTTTCTGCTACATATTTTTGGTAAAAAGAATAGCAATAAGCACATTTTGATTGGTTTGCGCAAAAGTTATAGTATCTTCGAACTACGGGAAAGATTTATGTCATATTTTTTTTTTTTTACTAGTAATGGCAACGATCTGCAATTTTTAGCAGGACTGCGACATTGCGGCAGACAGATCAAACCCCTAACTGACATTTTTGACACTTTTGGGGGGACCAGTGACATTATTACAGTAATCAGTGCTAAAAATATGCACTGGTACTGTAATAATGACACTGGCAGGAAAGGCGTTAACACTGTGGGTGATCAAGGGGTTAAATGTGAGCCTAGGGGAGTGATTTTAACTGTGGGGGGCATGGCTTGTGAAATGATCATAGAGACCTGTGATCCTATATAGAAGGATCACAGGAGCTCTGTGATCATTCCAGGGAGAAGAACGGTCAGCTGTGTTTACAACAGCTGACTGTTCTTCTCTCTCACCGGGGAGCGATCGCGAGTGTCAGGCGGCAATCGGAGCCACCTGCCCCGTGCATCGGAGTCCCCGCTGCCGGGTGGGGGTGGGAGTGCGCCGCCAGCGGGGCACGCTCGCCACCCTAGCTCCCGGCGCGCGACCGACGTAGGTATATGTCGTTTCGCGCAGGAGAGCCGCACTGCCACTGTAAATCGGTGGCGGCCGGTCAGGAGCCGGTTATTATCTTCAAATTGTTACATTTTAACAATTTAAAATGGCAAAGCTTGTGGAGCCCTAAAACTTACATATACAGTAAGTACTTGATCATTTTTGTATCTGAAGTCATATGATATTGCATGTTGGTAAACACACAGGCTTGTGCCCTCATTAGTAGGTAGGTCAAGTGAATATCTTTGCAGTTCTGGAATTTGTCTGCATTTGTCAGGATTAGTGACTCAGCAGTCCAGCCGCGGTTTCACTGCAATTTTAAAAGGAGTCTGGTGCCGTTTTGTTCACTGATTCAAGAGCAAATTTTTACTTCAATCGCACCTGAACCATACTTAAAAACGCACCGCGGCCGGCCTGTAGATACAGTGGGTACGGAAAGTATTCAGACCCCCTTAAATTTTTCACTCTTTGTTATATTGCAGCCATTTGCTAAAATCATTTAGGTTCATTCTTCTTCCTCATAAATGTACACATGGCACCCCATACTGACAGAAAAACACAGAATTGTTGACATTGTTGCAGATTTATTAAAAAAGAAAAATTGAAATATCACATGGTCCTAAGTATTCAGACCCTTTGCTGTGACACTCATATATTTAACTCAGGTGCTTTCCATTTATTCTGATCATCCTTGAGATGGTTCTACACCTTCATTTGAGTCCAGCTGTGTTTGATTATACTGATTGGACTTGATTAGGAAAGCCACACACCTGTCTATATAAGACCTTCCAGATCACAATGCATGTCAGAGAAAATGAGAATCATGAGGTCAAAGGAACTGCCTGAAGAGCTCAGAGACAGAATTGGGGCAAGGCACAGTTCTGGCCAAGGTTACAAAAAGATTTCTGCTGCACTTAAGGTTCCTAAGAGCACAGTGGCCTCCATAATCCTCAAATGGAAGACGTTTGGGATGATCAGAACCCTTCCTAGAGCTGGCCGTCCGGCCAAACTGAGCTATCGGGGGAGAAGAGCCTTGGTGAGAGAGGTAAAGAAGAACCCAAAGATCACTGTGGCTGAGCTCCAGAGATGCAGTCAGGAGATGGGAGAAAGTTGTAGAAAGTCAACCATCACTGCAGCCCTCCACCAGTCGGGGCTTTATGGCAGAGTGGCCCGACGGAAGCCTCTCCTCAGTGTAAGACACATGAAAGCCCGCATGGAGTTTGCTAAAAAAACACCTGAAGGACTCCAAGGTGGTGAGAAATAAGATTCTCTGGTCTGATGAGACCAAAATAGAACTTTTTGGCCTTAATTCTAAGCGGTATGAGTGGAGAAAACCAGGCACTGCTCATCACCGGTCCAATACAGTCCCAACAGTGAAGCATGGTGGTGGCAGCATCATGCTGTGGGGGTGTTTTTCAGCTGCAGGGACAGGACGACTGGTTGCCATCGAGGGAAAGATGAATGCGGCCAAGTACAGGGATATCCTGGACAAAAACCTTCTCCAGAGTGCTCTGGACCTCAGACTGGGCCGAAGGTTTACCTTCCAACAAGACAATGACCCTAAGCACACAGCTAAAATAACGAAGGAGTGGCTTCACAACAACTCCGTGACTGTTCTTGAATGGCCCAGCCAGAGCCCTGACTTAAACCCAATTGACCATCTCTGGAGAGACCTAAATATGGCTGTCCACCAACGTTTACCATCCAACCTGACAGAACTGGAGAGAATCTGCAAGGAGGAATGGCAGAGGATCCCCAAATCCAGGTGTGAAAGACTTGTTGCATCTTTCCCAAAAAGACTCCTGGCTGTATTAGATCAAAAGGGGGCTTCTACTAAATACCGAGCAAAGGGTCTGAATACTTAGGACCATGTGATATTTCAGTTTTTCTTTTTTAATAAATCTGCAACAATGTCAACAATTCTGTGTTTTTCTGTCAGTATGGGGTGCTATGTGTACATTCATGAGGAAGAAGAATGAACTTAAATGATTTTAGCAAATGGCTGCAATATAACAAAGAGTGAAAAATTTAAGGGGGTCTGAATACTTTCCGTACCCACTGTATATGAACCAGCTCCACAGGGAAGGCTGCATGTTCACATGTCAAGCAAATTAGATGCAGTTCAAAACATATCCATATTGCATACATGTGAACCGAGCCTCAAAAGAAACCAGCAATGGCAGCTTCCATTTTTTCATCCTGATAGGCTTACATAACAGATATATAATTACAAAACAAAACACCAATACTGCTTAAACTGGCGGAATTAGTGAATAATATTCTTATATCATTATACTTCTTGGAATATATCATTTTCACTTGGAATTGTATGATTTTTCCTTACCTCACAATACTCAGTAATGATGCAGAAACTTGCATTCTCTATAAAGCTTGAATGAAACTTCACAATGGCTGGGTGGTCTAGCTTGGAGAGGAGTTGCGCTTCCAGGTTAGCTTGAACTGTTTCATTTGGGTTTAACTCACCAACGGCTATTTCTTTCAGCACTTTTCTGTAAAAAATTATATATTTTCAGATAAACCAGATAAAATATTTGAAAGTTCATTTCTAAAAACAGTTTGGCAACAAGATAATCCCACTACCAAGTGGTAGTTCACCTAATGGACAATTGAGCTTTAAAATCTGGCTTTAGGGAGATCATGGCTGGGGAGGTTGTCAGGGAGCTGTTCATATCCTCCAGAAAATGGTATGCTGAGCCTTCAGTTAAAGTGATGCTAAAGCCCCTTTTTACACGGGCTTTTCGATCAGGTCCGCCTCTCAGTTTTTAATGTGGACCTGATTGGAAGCTCCATGCACCCCTATGGAGCAGCGGATGTCAGCAGTGACATCTCCGCCGACACCTGCTGTCATCCGATTCTGTCCGTGAAATCCAGACGGATGGAAACCCTATTTTCCATCCGTCTGGAGGATCGAGTTGGATAGGATTGGATGAAAATGGACATGCGGTCCGTTTTCATGCGATCTCCCATAGAGGAGAGCGGGGATCCGATAGGTCTGTCTCTGCAAAGTAAGCGGAGACGGACCTGTCAATCGCCTGTTTTGCGGGGATCAGCGGATCGATCCCCGCTGCGCAAAATGGAGTCCGCCGAGAGGAATGCCCGTGTGAAAGGACCCTTAAGGTTTTTTTGTTTTTTTTTCTAATAAAAATAACAAACATGTTATAATAAGCTGCTCTGTGTAGTGGTTTTGCACAAAGCAGCCCAGATCTTCCTCTTCTTGGGACCCTCGATGGTACTCCAGGCCCTTTCCTCCTGTCGAGTGCCCCCCACAGCAAGCAGCTTGCTATGGGGGTGTGGGGGTACCAGACCTGAGATGCAGCTCCCTTTGTCCATTCAGACAGGGAGCTGCAGTTCGGTCCGCCCCTTTTCTCTCCTGATTGGCTAACTGACTTTGATTGACAGCAGCGGATGTAACCAAGTAGGATGGTTGTGGCATTCATGTACTTTGCTGGATAGAGATGGGGCTCAGTTAAGTATTAGGGGGGCTGAGGGGGGGGGCTGCTGTACACAGAAGGCTTTTTATTTTAATGCATAGAATGCATTAAGATAAAAAAGCACCTGGCTTTACAACCCCTATAAATAACTGAAATCCAGTGATTGAAGGACAGTTAAGCTGGGGTGCAAAGTGCTAGATGATACTGGACATCATCCAGCCAGGAAATGAGTCAGGCTCCATTTGACTTGTTGCCGCACAATGTTCAGTGAATTCAGAGCAAGCTATTGCAGCACAGGAGAGGAACCTGTACAACTGAAGGTAGGTTGAGATTCAGGTTTATGTTAATGTTTCTTGTATCAAGTACAATGCAACCCCCTTTTTAGAGTTAGGCTGGCCATTCAGCAGGAACTAGAAAAATTTCAATCGACCTATGGGTAGGCTGGTTGTACTGAAGTCGATCTATTGATTAACTTTAGTACAACCAGTTTGTCCAGTTTTTAGTCAACAGCAGTGATCATTGCATTCTGACGGCAAGGGAAACCCCCCACTGTCAAAATTCAATAGCGCAGTGGGGAGGATTCCCCCATCAACACTAAATGTGTTGATGGAGGAATCAAGCAATTTTCTTGCCTTCAACCTGTGGTTGAAGTCAAGAAAAAGGCATAATCTATGGCTTGCTTTAGTCCACGAAGCAGGCAATGACAGCCGTCAAACCTGCATAGGAGCTTTGGCTATCAAAAGTAACAGATAGAGTAATACATATGGTTACCATTTTTAACAGACAATATTTGTCTCTCTCAACTATATACAATGAGACGTAGCTAAAAGAAAAATTATAATGGTTTTGGTAAATTGAATTTTAAAATTTTGATTAATGTCTCATGTCAAAGCAGAGGTGTTTTGAACCCAGTGATATCAAAGCTGTCCCTTGCCACTTTGTCCACCATTATATTCTCTGCTGCATCTTTTGGGTTTCAAGTCCCTGGCTGCATTCCCCATATCTTTTAGAAGCAGTGGCAATTACATTATTTTAAAAATTGCTAGGGGAGACATGCAAAATCCCTTCTGCTAAAAAAATAAATGATAACTAAAATAAAAGCTCCTATCTATTGAAAAAAAAAATAGTTTCTGCTTTAAATATATTTTTTTCATTATCTGTAAAAAAATGTTTATGATTAAACACTTGCAGGGTAAAAAAAATAAAAATAAAACCAATGCAGCCACTACTAAGGGCTGACAAGTCTATATTACATGTTTGTTCTTTCGGTTTAGTTGTACTTTAAGAAACCTTGGGTTCTTAAAATTAAATTGGTGTATTATACCAGCAATAGAATGAATTATATTATGGCATGTCAATGTTTTTAGATACCACATTAAAATCAAAGGACTTTAAGTGGAGGTTTAGAACTTGTATCATCCCAGAAATATAAATTGATTTAATATCACTTTCAACAATTATGGTACAGAATTTTCTTTATGAACAAAAAGGTTTACGGAAACAAGACATACCTAGCAACAATACAGAGGTTAAATGAATAACTATTATGTAAGGACATACATAATACATTTATTGTGGACGTGTGAAGAAAATTGGTCTTTAAATAGTATAAAATGGAATTATAATTCATATATGAGATACTGTTTTTCTATTGTTCCGTTATCGTTTTGAAGCAAAGGAAGAGCCAGCAGTGCGGCTTTATATAACACCCAGGGAGACTGAACAATCTTCCCAGGTGGTGAATAGCACACACTCATTTAAATATTTACAAGTCTTTTCTCATTCTAAAATAGCTCATTTGGGAAACCAGCATAGAGTAAAGGTCAATAGTATTGCAAAGTAAGATAAGTCAGCTGGAAAATTGGCCAAAAAAAAAATGTACCAAGGCTAGGCTCACATTTTCATGTTTTAATAATGTACATTTTTTTTACATTTTTTAATGCATTTTTACGTGTATGTTTAAAGAACATTTAAAGTCTAATTGTATTCAGTGCAGACCCAGAAAAATATTATAACTGGATTACAAAAGACCCATATGCTAAGAAATTTGAATGCTGCCCAAAGCACTACAAAGTCTCCCCCTGCAGCCCAAAGCGCAAAACGGATCAAACAAGCTCATCCAGGCTGGCAGAAGCAAATTAGAAGGCAGGAATGCCGCACATTGAAGCCCAGCCACTATACAGAAAAGTGAAGCCTAAGCTCCTCCTGAATACACTCCTCTAACATGTTTCGCCCTACCCATTTACTGGTTTTCGGTACTTATATAGTGCCATCAATTTACGTAACCCTTTACACAGGGCTTGACAAATTTTCCTGAAATCTAGGAGCCAGCTAAAAAAGTTAGGAGCCAGTTTTTTTTTTTTTTAAACTAACAACCAAGCTTTATTTAATAAAACGGATACTAAATTTACACATAAATACGACTAGAACCCCACTCTCCTCTATAGCACAATTGGATGAAAACAGACTGTCTGTCTCTTTCCATCCGATGCCATCTGATCCGATCCACGGGATGGATAGAAAATAGAACCACCATCCGTCTGCTTTTGGTGGACAGGATCAGATGGCGGCAGATTACTGCTCCATAGAGGAGAATCAAGGGTCCGATCAGGTCTGCCTGAAAAACTGACAGGCGGACCTGATCAGACAGCCCGTGTGAAAGGGGCCTTCGGCTGTGGCATGGCGATGAGGAAAAAAAAAAAAGGATATATATATATATATATATATATATATATTTTAATAATTGGAAAAAAAAGAATTTTTTTTTAATAATTAAAAAAAAAGAAAAAAATATTATTTTTTTTTTTACATTTAAAAAATAAATTAAATAATAATAACCACACTCCCTGTCAAAGGTAACTAACTGGACAGGGAGATGGTAATGAATGAATTGAGAACAAAAAGGCAGTGGAAACAGTCATTACTCCCGGCCTCCACAAGAGGGCGCCAGTTCCCCATTGGAAGCCTGTCATCTCAAGTAGGCCGAAAAGCTGGGGCCTCAATTTTTGGACGGCCCGGAAGTCCGTGCACTCCGTGCGCGGAAGTCCGGGCAAAAATGACAGGACACCTTCTGCAGGGCACCCCCAGGCGCCAGGTCGCTAATTCTAGTCGCAAATGCGACCTGGCGCCCGGGGATTGTCGAGCCCTGCCTTTACATATATATTGTATATTTATATCAGTTCCTGCTTTCAAGCAGCTTACAATCTAAGGTCCCTAACTCATATTCATGCATCCACCAGCATGTCTTTGGAGTGTGGGAGGAAACCAGAGTACCTGAAGGAAACCCACACAGGCACAAGGAGAACATGCAAACTCCAGGCAGGTAGTGCTGTGGTTGGGATTTGAACCAACGACCCTATTGCTGCTAGGCTGAAGTGCTAACCACTTAGTGTGCCAGCCAACCCATGGGGCTTAATCACCTACTATCTTCTAATTTGATCACAAGAGACACCATAAGGTTCCTTCTTTTACCTTTTCAGCCCCACCCACTGCCTAGATTTACTACTACATGACCTGAAAATCTGATACAAATATCTACTGCCAAAAAATAAAGCCTCGTACACACGATCAGATTATTGGACGATCTTTCGTCCGTTTTTTGTTGCATACTAGTCTCATATGGAAAGTGAAGAGGTTACTTTCATATGAAAATTCTCGCATGACAGAATTCAACTCCAGAAGTGATGTTATTGTTTTGTATGTGTTCTTTCGTTTCTGAGCATGAGTCTTTCTGAGTCTTTCTCTTATGATTTTTTTCGGACGAAAACTGTACTAATTAAATAAAAATTTGACGTTGTGTTCACGTACGGTATTTTAACTGACAATTGCGCGGTCTTGCGATATTGTGCCCAAATAAAATTGATGTCCTTTCTTTCCCACAAATAGAGCTTTCTTTTGGTGGTATTTGATCACCTCTGCGATTTTTATTTTTGGCACTATAAACAAAAAAAAAGCGCAACAATTCTGAAAGATTTTTTTTTTACTTTCTGCTATATAACCTTCCCAATAAAAAAAAAAAAATAAAAATAAAATGTTTTCATCATTTTAGGCCAATTTGTGTTCTGCAACATATTTCTGGTGAAAAAAATCCCAATCCCAATAAATATTGATTGGTTTTGCGCAAAAGTTATCGCGTCTACAAACTAGGGGGAAGATTTATGTAATTTTTATTTATTTATTTATTTTTTACTAGTAATGGCGGCGATCAGCTATTTTTGGCAGGGCTGCGACATTGCGGCGGACAGATCGGACACCTAACATTTTTTACATTTATGGGGGGATCAGTGACTTTACTACAGTAATCAGGGCTAAACATATGAACTGTTACTGTAGTAATGACACTGGCAGGGAGGGGGTTCATACAAGGGACGATCAAAGGATTAAATATGGTCCTAGGGGATGCTTTCTAACTGTAGGGGGATGGGCTTGCTGCATGAACACAGAGACCTGTGTTCCTAAATAAGAGGAACACACGATCCCTGTGTTCATAACTGACAGAACAGCGGTCTGCCATGTTTACAATGGCACACCGCCGTTCTGTCTCCACGGGGAGCGATCGCGGGTGCCCAGCGGCAATTACGACCACCAGTCCTGCTGATTGGCTCCCCCTGTAGCCAATCGGTGTGCGCCTGCACCCCCCACTAGCAGTCCTGCGAAGCGATGTACATGTATGTCGTTTCGCAGGACAGAGCCAACCTGCCGCCGTAAAACTACCGCTGCTCCTGAACGCACTGATTGTGGGTTTTTTCTGCCTCTAAACGCCTATAAGGTTGATTTACTAAGGGCCCTTTCACACTGGCTTTCCGATAAGGTCCGTCTGTCAGTTTTTCTGGCGGGCCTGATCAGATGCTCCATGCAGCGGATGTCAGCGGTGATATCTCTGCCGACACCCGCTGCCATCCGATCCGATCCTGTCCATGAAATCCAGATGGAGAATTGGATTATATAAGATCAGATGAAAACGGACATGCGGGGCTCTGACAGGTCTGTCTCTGCAAAGTAAGCGGAGACAGACCTGTCATCCGCCTGCTCAGCAGGGATCGGCGGATCGATGCCCGCTGAGCAAAACAGGGTCCGCCGGGCAGAAAGCCTGTGTGAAAGAACCCTAAGGCCACAACAGACTCCGTTTTGTTGAGAGGGATCGATCCCCGCTGAGCAGGCAGATGATAGGTCTGTCTCCGCTTACTTTACAGAGACGGAGCTGTCAGAGTCCCGCTCTCCTCTATGGGAGATCGGATGATAACGAACTGCCTGACAGTTTTTATGCGATCTTACTGATCCGATCCTGCACACAGATGAAAAAATATAATTTTCCGTTGTTTTCCCACCCCTCATACCTGCACTGCTTTGGGACGTCCCATTAGTGAAGGCTAATACCATCGGATGGCGACTGTCAGAGGACGTAAGAGAAAATATAATTTTTGTAAGAACTTACCGTAAAATTCTTTTCTCTGAGTCCTCTGACAATCGCCGCCCAATGGCATTAGATGGCCTCAGGTTGTAGCAAGCAGTACAGGAAGGCAACAACCTCCAGATCAAAAAAAAAAAAAACAGAGGGGCGGGGGCGGCGACTGTCAAAGGACGGTAAGTTCTTACAAAAATTATATTTTCTCTTACATCCTCTGACAGTCGCCATCCGATGGTATTAGCCTTCTCTAATTGGACGTCCCAAAGCAGTGCAGGTATGAGGGGTGGGAAAACAACGGAACCAACTCAGAAGGTAACCCAAACAGCCGGGCCAGTAACAACCTGAGCCCACAGGAAAAAACTGGAAACAAACCCAGAATAACAAAAAAACACCCCAAGAAGGAGGGACAGTAAAAATAATGTCCCCTGAAAACAACTCAAAACTGTGCGGCCAAAGGAAGTATCCGAAGATGCCAAAAACATGAAGTTTGTGAAAGCACGCACGGACGGCCAAGTCGCCGTCTTGCACCCCTGAGCCACAGAAGCCTGATGGCGAAAAGCCCAAGAGGCACTAACGGCTCGAGTATAACAGGCCTTTTTACCTACCCTTAATAGCATAGGTCTGATCCACTTAGAAAAGGTCGCCGCGGAGGCGGCCGATGCCTTCCGAGGTCCCTCAGGAAGAACAAATAGAGAATCAGACTGTCAAACAGACTCCGCAAGGAGGAGAGATCATTGTCCCTGAAATACCTGATCTCATCCCGCAGAGTCCCGAGTTTGTCCTCCGGAAGGAAGACCCGAGCTTGAGCAGAGTCCAGGACCATCCCTAGGTACTGAAGACGAGTTGAGGGAGTCTGAGCCGACTTCTGAAAATTGATGGTCCACCCAAACTCCTGGAGTGTCTGAACCGACACGACCAGAGCGCTTGCCAAGGTCACACATGAGCTCAACCTTAACAAAAAGTAGTCGAGGATCACAATGCCCCGTAAACGCAGCAAGGCTAGAACCGGAGCCAATACCTTGGTGGAAAACCTGGGAACAAAAGCGAGACCGAAAGGTGACGCCACAAGCTGGAAGTGCTCCCCAGCCACCGTGAAGCGGAGATATCACTGATGACCCTCGAAAATAGGGATGTGTAGATACGCATTCTGCAAGTCCATGGAAGCCAGGAAGACCCCGGGCCTCAACGATGCCACCACCGACTGGATGGAGTCCATCCTGAATCTCTGTACCCGCACAAAGCGGTTCAGAGACTTCAAATCCAGAATCGGACACACCGTGCCTTCTTTTCTGGGCACCGTGAACAGGTTGGAGTAAAACCCGCGAAAATTATCCCATGGAGGAACGGGTACAAAGACTCCTTGGGCAAGCATATCGTGCACTGCCCCCATAAGATCCCCGAGACGATCGGGGAACAGCTGGAGATTGGACGGAAAGAACCTGTCTGCGGGGCGAGATCGAACTTGATCCTGTACCCTGAACGAATCCGCTCGTGAACCCACCTGTCCTGAATGCCGGACAACCAGGGCTCCCGAAGCAACGCAGACGTCCCCCTACCCCGACAACGGGTGAGGTCGTCCCTTCAGGACTGGCCGGCTTTTGGCTTACCCGTCCATGGCTTCTTGTGGCCACCGGGAGGTTGGAAGGGTCTACCCTTCTCCTGCATCCCAAGGCACGAAAGGAATTACGTTGAGTCTTGAAGGAGGGCCCACGCCGCGTGCGGGGGGGCTTACCCTTAGAGACCTGGGGCAATAGAGTACTCTTACCTACCAGTGAGCCCCTTAATTAACTCATCTAGAGTTTTCCCCAAAAAGATGACCTCCCCCCCCACATAGGGGACCTCAGTCTTTTTGGATGCGTGGTCAGTAGACCAGCTCTTCAAATAGGTAATGCAGAGGAGTGCGACCCCTATCGTGGACAACAGGGTGACCAACGGGGCCTCGTCCAAGGCTGCGTCGCACCAGGACATCCCAGTCTGGGTGCAATCCACCATGGCAAGGGCAGGTGGAAAGGTCGACTTCGCCACCAGAGTGCTGCGAAGCACCTTGGATCATGCCGCGAGAGCCTGATAGGCCATCACTGAGGCAAAAAAACAGGGTTTAACAGGGAAACCTCCACCAGAGAAACGTGGCGGGCGAGTGCTTCCACACGCCCATCTGCTCTCTACTGGCATCAAAGTGGACTTATACAGCCTAAACCCAACGTGATCCATACTTTTGGGGACACCGTTCAACGTTTGTCCCCCGCCCCCAAATTTGGATAGCGAAGGGAAAAAACGCTTAGGCACCACAAACATGTGCCTATGCACCGCGACTGGTCATTCACACTCTGTGAAATTCTACAGGGCAGGGAAAAAGCCTACCTGACTTCTGGGCCCTTCGGAAACCCCAAAATCAGACCGCTGACATGACTGAGACAGCTCATCATCAAGATAGAGAGTTTATTTTTTAACGTCGCTAAGGGGAACATCCATTGTAGCGCGTGTACCCGCGTTACCGAGGAGGAAGTTGCCTCCTCCTCCTCCCCCTCAGAAGCAGAAGACCGGGACCCCTCAGTGGGGACCATTGCCCGTGGCAACCAATTTTTGGCTCAGAGTCAGAGGACTTGGCTGGAGGGCACAGGTCGTTTTTTGGAGGAGCGTTCCAACATCAGCAGATCCACCTGGGACGCCAAAGTCGCACGAGAAGCAGATATAGAGGTCATGGCAGAGGTTTCAGGGTGGACCGAAGCCCCCACCAGGCCTGCAGGGGATTTGTTGTCCCGGAGTCAATTTTTGCCTACTGAAACTCAATGTAAAATGTCACAGGGAAAATGGCCGCTTGCCCTTACTAGGCATTTGCCCACATCCAAGATGGCGCCTGATCAGGAGCATGTGCAGAATCCTAAAATGGCTGCTGTCCTCACACAGAGCCTAGCAATCTGCCCACCATAACCATGGCGGCCGCTCCAAATGGCGGGAAAAAAAGTGTACAAACACATTCTGGCTATCATCAGGGACGCCAGGGAGACCCCCCCCCCCTCCGAGTTATAGAGCACCCCCCCAAATACTGCAAGTACCCCATACAGCGCCCCCAGTGGGAGCAGGGAGGGAGGGAGAAAACCAACAACCCGGCCAAAAGGTGGATCCTACAGAGACCACAAGCCCTGCTATCCCCTAAGAATGGGCCCACAATCCCCCAAAAGTCCCCAGGGACAAGGGGGTATCAGTACTCACCAGTCCAGGAAGCTGGCACCGCTCAGATAGGGAGACCTCCCACCCTCAGTGGGGGTGCCGTCAGCCAAGGAGGGATGCTGGCAACACGCGGGCGATCTGGGTTAAGACACCCTAAGCGAAGACGCAGCTCCGCAGGCTCGTCCCCATGCGGAGGGGCACTGTCGTTGCGAGGCCTGGGCGTACCAGTAACCTGCGACGCTCGTTGGCAGGCTGGGACTCCATAAGGATTTATAATACCCAGTCCGAGGCCAGCTCTGCAGTCACTTGTAGTTCTCCAGGAAAGGAATCCCTGACTACCTAGTGATAGTGAGATAAATAAAAAGCTATTGTGCAAAGAAAAACACATGAATTCAGAAAAAAACATAAAGAAAACTGAGACACAAGGTCTCAGTCACAGAAACCTAACCATCTCCTGAGCTAGGCAGCATAAAACTGAGGTAATATCAGATTGGGTTCAGGATAATGGCTGAGGGATGGCCACCTAGTGCGTGCCGGGGTATAAAAGTTTTTTTGTATTAACCTGATAATCAATTATCTGCCTAGCCTTGCTCCTGCAGAGGGCGCCATTACCCATTAGTGAAGGCTAATACCATCGGGCGGCGACTGTCAGAGGACGTAAGAGAAATAGGTTTTCCATCTGTCCGGATTTCACGGACCGGATCAAATAGCCGCGTGTGTCAGTGGAGATGTCTCCGCTGACATCCGCTGCTCCATAGGGCTGCATGGAGGATTTGAAAAACTGGCAGGCGGACCGGATCGGAAAGCCCGTGTGAAAGGGGCCTAAAGCTGGAGAGTGCAAAATCTGGTGCAGCTGCGTATGGTAACCAATCAGCTTCGGTCTTCAGCTTGTTCAATTAAAAAAAAAAAACTGGAAGCAAATTGGCTACCATGCACAGCTGCACCAGATTTTGCACTCCCCAGTTTTAGTAAATAAATCCCACAGGCTAAAAGCCCGTACACACGATACGAAAATCGGAAGTAAAACTTCGTCCGATGAACGATCTGCCAATTTTGTGATTGTTAGTATAGAGCTTTCGACAGCCGATTACGAATTTTCGGACAACAAAATCTGGATGTGCAGGCTATAAAATTTTTATCGTATGTCAACACAAAAATTTTTGTTTAATTTGTACAGTTTTTGTCTGAAGAAAAGAGCAAGACTGGGCATGCTCAGAAACAAAAGAACACATACAAAACAATTCAGCACAAGACATCACTACTGAAGTTGAATTCTGTTGTATGAGAATTTTCTATGAAAATAACCTCTTCACTTTCCATATGAGACTAGCATGCAACAGAAAACAGACGAAAGATCGTTCAATAATCCGATCGTGTGTACGAGGCTTTACATGCAGGGGAGTTGAGATGCAGAAAACGTCAGACGCCACTTACAGCCATGTTAAAAAAATGGGTGTATGAGGCCTTACTTGATAATATCATTCCAAAAATCAGCCTGCAGGTCTTTTCCCAAGTTACTTGACCCATTTTAAACAGAATACAATTTCAGAAGGCACGTCTGACTTTCCTGTAAAACAAACATCTTCCAGGAAGGATGAGCCCATGCTGAGACGTAATTTATCAGATAGATTTCTCAGATAGATATCACTTTTACACAAAGTCTGAAGTGGCGCCCTGTTAGATGTACAATGACTGAAGCAAGGCATGAAGAAAGGGCAGAAAAATAACCATTAAAATAGTTCCAAATAAAATATTTAAAGGTTCTCGTCTTTTTCTTCCTTCCTGCCACAAATGAACCTGTCTGAGTCATATACTTCTTTAGATGCAATTCAGTTCATGCGCACGCTTCATTGTATTCTCCTTCTACTAATGTCACTGTGACCTCCTATCAGTAAGGCATATACAGCAATTTGAAGGCGTACATAGATTAAAAAAAAGACAACAGCACAAAGAAGACAAATTTTACAATTGTATGCAATAGATTATGTACTATGAGCCACAGAAGTGGTTGCCATTGCAGTTAAAAATCAGTTCCTAGCAGGAAGCATAGTTTACCCTAAAAATTAAGTTCCACCCTAAAAATTAAGTTCCACCCTAAAAATTAAGTTTGCACCGTCCGCTAGCTTAAAAACACCTGAAAAAGAATTGGATAATTTTATTTATTTTTTTTTGTTTCACTTACCTTGTTTTTAATGAAAATATACTTACCTTCCTTCCTCTTCCTCTCTCTGCGGACACGGCCCACGACCTCACTTCCTACTTGCATTGACTCCTAGGAGATGAGCTTGCATTGACTCCTGGGAGTGACTCCGGTGCAGGCGCGTCATTCCCTGTTGAACAGCTTCTGGGCATGCCCAGAAGCTGTTCAGGAATGACGCGCCTGCCCCGGAAGTGACGAGCAGGGCATTCTCCAAAGAGGGACGCTCCGGCTTCAGCTGCCCACACCTGAGATGGCAGCGCTGGACAAGACATTTTCAAGGTAAGTATTTCTTCTTACAGGTAAGTGAAACGGGACAGTTCAGAGGCTATCGTTGCTTAAATGCACTAGCCCTGACTGTCCCGGTAGTATTTTTAGCGTAAAATTTTTTTTTTGCCCGGAACTTCGCTTTAACTTTATTTTGCATTCAATGCCATTAGGGTCAGTTGACTGTAACCGTATTCATTATTTTATTTCATGATGATTTTCTCATAAAAAAATGTTCAGTTCACAAATATAAATATTGCAGAGGTATAAAATGGTATTTTTATTTTTTTACTTGAAATGGATATTTGAAGTAGAGATCGACCGATTATCGGCAAAGCCGATATATATCGAGGGCCGATATGCATATTCCCCAATATATTGGATTATTGCCGATATTTTGAGAAAGTGCTGTACCGGAGTGATGCCTGCAGCTGGAGGCATCACCCCGGTACCGACATCCATAGCCGGCGGTCGGCTGTCTTGTAATGACAACCGATGCGACTGAGAAGCCGATCGGCTGTCATTACAGGGAGCAGGAGGGGACGTCCCCCCCTCCCGCGGCTCGCCCGGGTCTCCCGTCCCACCTGGAGACCTGGCAACCAGCCTGCATGGCCGCTAAAGACCCGATCAAAGCCGAATTTGGCTCTGATCGGGTCTCCATGCAAAAACCCGGAAGTGATGTCATGGATGAAGATGGGGGTAGGGAATGGTGCTGCTTAATAGATAGATAAGGATAAAGAAGGTATGTGTACCAATGTGTATAAACCAATCAAATATAAATATAGACAATAAATAAATACATAGTAATAAATAACAAATAAATAGTGTATATATACGCTAAAGGTGGGTGTAATACATGTGCAGAAAAAGCAAATAAAAGTGACAAAGAATCTTATGTAAAAAAAATGTACATAAAGTGATCAGGTGCGCTCAAAAAAAATTTTTCTTTTTTTGCTAAGAATGCTAAAGTGCAAGTAAATAGAATAGAAGATGGCCAGTAAAGTGACAATGTGCACAAATTTGATCAAATCAAATGATGACCAGAAATGGCAATAAATTGATCAGTGACAATAAAGCAAAGTGAATGTCAACAGACAAAAAATTAAAGTGGCCAGTGCATGTAATAAAGTAAACAATCCAGGTGACTGAGTAGCAGATATATCAGCCATAGAATTTATTAAAGTGATCAGTGCACATAAGTATTCTATTGGAACAAAGTGAATATCATCTGGTAAAAAAAAGTCCATATGACCAGTGTCTAAAGTCAAAACAATGTGACTAGGTGGCAAATAAAGTCCATAAATGAATATACAGTAGGTGACGAAATCAGATACCGGAGGTGACCCCGTGGTGGGTAACAAGGTGAGGTGCTCAGTGACCCCTAGGATAAGTAGCGCACTCACCAGAGATACCCACCCCACACAGGAGTATAAAGCGGGTATGTAGATGAGGATAACGATCACTCAAGTGGATCCTAGTTCTCTCTGGTGCTATGGATATACCAGGGGTCCTCCGTGGGGTTCAGGAGAATACAGGGGTTCCTTAAAGAATAGCCAGGATCATGGGGGTCCGTATACAAATGGGGTATGTGCTCCGGTAATCCTCAGGAAAGCGCCAGCCAATCTCAATGGGACAGGGTTTTAGGGCAGGTGGATCATATAGGGCAAGAAAAAGTGCTCATAGTGTGATACTGCATAAGCCTTTATTCATAAACATACAATAAAATGGGTACTCACAAATTAGAAGCAAAATACAGGCGATAAGGAAGTCCTTGGAATGCACTGCGTTCCACTTGAGTACCGGAACCGGAAGTGATGCGACAGCGCTGTACGCGTTTCGTCATAAGACGTCCTCGGCATCCAAAAAAATGTTTTGAGTGCACCTGATCACTTTAAGTACATTTTTTTTACATAAGATTCTTTGTCACTTTTATTTGCTTTTTTTGCACATGTATTACACCCAATTTTAGCGTATATACACTATTTATTTGTTATTTATTACTGTGTATTTATTTATTGTCTATATTTATATTTGATTGGTTTATGCACATTGGTACATATACCTTCTTTATCCTTATCAATCTATTAAGCAGCGCCATTCCCTACCCCCATCGTCATTTTCATATAGCCTTTGGCTATAGTCCAGGGAGGCTGCAGCTTACTTATTTAGACACCACACCTCCTTAGCGCAGAGTTTAACACCTTTAATAAATTTTGGATGTTGATGGAATATACTGCACCATGAGATCTCCTTTGTTCCTCTCGTTTTACATCTGAGTTGTGAGCTGGAGGAGAAGTTTGGAGTGTTTTATCCCTGATGATCGCTCAATGCTGCATTTGGGACTGATTTGTTATTTGGAAGATTCCCTGCCTACACATGCTATATGCCTCTTATAATCTTCCTTTTGGTAAGGAGATTGGGAGATCACATTGCGGTGGTGTGTTCTATTATATGCACTGAAGGTGGTGGAAACTTCTTCCTATCAAGCGCTGCTTATGAACTTGTTTATAAAATCTGCAGCAACTGTGCGAGGCTATCATGTCAATATGGACCACAATCTCTGAGGAATGTTTCCAACACCTTGTTGAATCTATGCCACAAAGATCTAAGGCAGTTCTGAAGGCAAAAGGGGATCCAACCGGGTACTAGCAAGGTGTACCTAATAAAGTGGCTGGTGAGTGTATATCTACACACATTCACACATACGCATGTGTGTTTGAGTTTTGGGGTGCACACCCTAATGCAACAGGCTGCGCACACCTATGGATATATCCTATTAACCACTTGCCTTCTGTGCACTTAAACCCCCTTCCCATCCAGACCAATTTTTGGCTTTCAGTGCTCTCACACTTTGAATGACAATTGCGCGGTCATGCTACACTGTACCCATATGAAATTTTTATCATTTTTTTCACACAATAGAGCTTTCTTTTGGTGGTATTTAATCATCTCTGGGTTTTTTATTTTTTACAAAAAAAAAGAAAAAAGACAGAAAATTTTGAAAAAAAAAAAGTTTTTCTTATTTTCTGCGAGTAAATTTTGAAAATAAATACATTTTTCTCCTTCACTGATGTGCGCTGATGAGGCGGCACTGATGGGCACTGATAGGCTGCACTGATGGGCACTGATGAGGTGGCACTTATGGGCACTGATGAGGTGGCACTGATGAGGTGGCACTGATGAGGTGGCACTGATGAGGAGGTACTAATATGCTGCACTGATGAGCACTGATAGGCGGCACTGATGAGCACTGATAGGCGGCACTGCTGGGCACTGAGAGGTGGCACTGACGGGCGGCACTGATGGGCACTGGCGGGTGGCACTGATTGACACTGACGGGTGGCACTGATGAGCACTGATGGGCAGCACTGATGAGCACTGATGGGCAGCACACACAGTGCCCATAGTGCTGCCAGTCAGTGCTCATCAGTGCCTAGATGAGCAGGCACTGACTTGCACTGTGGGCATTGATGGTGGGCAGTTAGTGTGTTTAGTGTACCTTGTGTAATCAGGGCACTGGTGATCAGTGCCCTGATTACATTTTTCTTTGTCCCCGACGGCTGATCAGCTCTCTCCTTCCTCACACTGCAGTCTCTGTGTGAGGAAGGAGCGCTGGCGATGAGAGATGATCTCATATGTTTACATATGAGATCATCTTTCATTGGACGGTCCGATCACATGGTGAATGGCCGCTGTGATTGGCCATTCACCACGATCTGTGATCGGCTGTGTCCAAGGGACACGGCCGACACAGATTTTCCCCGATGCACGCTCGCGGGAGCGCGCGGGGAGCCTGTGTCTGGAAGGCCATTTAAAGACGGCCTCCCGAAAATGTGAGTCCGCGCTGCAGCCGTACTTCGGCCTCTTCTTTCATACATTATTTTATTATTATTACTATTATTATACAGGATTTAGATAGCACCAACCGTTTGTGCAGCACTTTACAGTAAAAGGGAGGCAGTACAGTTACAATACAGTTCAATCCAGAAAGATTTGAAGGGTCCTGCTCAAGAAACTTGCAAATTAGTATTTTTTTCTCCATCTCAAATGGCTCCTTTTCCTTTTTTACTCAATAAGCACCTTATCATTTTATAGTATCTCACAAATAAATATTGCCAGGCAGAAGCTTATGATATTTAATAAGTGTAATAAAGTTAATAAATTATTTACATACTGTACATTATGGTAATGAATGTTTAAATCCAGCAACAATTTTGCAAAATACTGCTGTAATTCCTCTATGCGCTATTGCATTTATAATGTTATATAATCCTGTTTGAGAATCAGCCAATCAGCACAGGTAATAGCATAATGCATAAGAAAGCACATTGTAAAGCTATGGTGATGTCACTGCCATAGATGCACGTTTGTTTGAGCCACATCAGTTTCTATATGTAATTGCCCAGTATAACTATGGGGAAATTGCAACTGGAAAGTTCTGCTTAAATACTTTGCTGAGGTCAATGCACCACAAGTCGTGGTATCAACAGACCAGGTGACCTAGTTCAAGCAATAGGTCATTTTTTACAGGACTCAAAGCATTTCTCTCATTGCAAGGTAATGGAAATGTTTAAGGATACTGGAAACGCATTTCTGCAGTGTGCGTAAACTGCCTCTTTTCATTTTATGCTGACTTTTGGATACAAGTTTATTTTAGATTTCAATATGTTTATTAATTTTTCGTGAGAAAAGAAAAAATACACAAAGGTGCTTATAGTTAACATCTGCAATGAAAGATAACATAGAACAATGCTAAACAGTCGACATGGTCCACAGAGGAGCTCATGGCAATGGCATACATGACTAAATAACACCACTCTGGTAGTCCTACTGACCGGGGCAATGTCATCCAGGTCTGGACCCACTCCCCCCCTCCGGCGCCCCCCAGAAGAACACACTGCGCCCCAAGGAGGGAAGTGGCCACCCATCCCCCAGTCCACCGTACCACCGCCGACACTGGAAAACAGCACCGCCAGCATTGGTATACCAGAGCGACCGATACGTCAAATTAAGGCTAAGGGCCGCTGCAGGTGGCACCGAAGGGTCAATAATGATCCCAACACAACCACGTCTTCATAAATCCCTTTATAGTAAAGAGAAGAAGAGAGCATGTAGGAAAGAGAGATGAGGAAAGAAAAGAGGGAAGAAGAAATGGATAGGGAGCGAAAAGAATAGAGTAAGGAATAGAAGCAGTAAGAGTTTGGTGTCCAGGTCCGTGAGATAGGGGCCCAGGCGGCTCTAGAAAGCCGTCCAATCCCGGCATACAAGTTTATTTTAAAGGATAATTGTACTTTTAATAAATTGTGCACAGCCCTAAAAAAAAAAATGGCCATTTGGTCTCTAGCTCAGTGATTGCAGGACAGCTAATTTT
Organism: Pelophylax lessonae; assembly: GCF_965119305.1. Lineage (NCBI taxonomy): Eukaryota > Metazoa > Chordata > Amphibia > Anura > Ranidae > Pelophylax > Pelophylax lessonae. Next base: position 173,110,294 of record NC_138772.1, on the reverse strand, counting down.
TTTATTGATCTATCATGCCAATGTGCATCTGGTTCACAGACTGATGCAACCAGACAGGACAACTGAGATGTGACAAAAAATGCTTGATTTTGGGCATGCCAGGGTAGAAAAGGAGCTTAACAGGCTGGTCAAGCACTAGTAGCATTAGTTCAAAAATTTCCAGTTTAAGAACATTTATTCGATTTTCTAATCATTAGGCTCCATGTACACTAGCAGCTCCTAAACTTGAATTTAGGAGATTTTGGCGTTTTTTTTGCCAAAGCTCCCAAACCCAACTCCATAAAAGCCTATGTGTCCATGTACACATAGGCTTTTATGGAAGTGTACATGAAGCCTTAGTGGGGTCAAATCAACATTCACTTTCGACCGAAGTGATTAGAAAATTCAAAGAAGACCTAAAAAGGACAGAAAAATGTTCTTGAGTGAACACATTTCTAACAGTCTGGGGTTCAGGGGGTGGTGGTGGTCCTCGAAACTCCAAGGGGTCAGACCAAAAAAGCAGATTGAAAACGCATAAAAAAGCCAGAGGTATCCACCAAAAAAAGAGAGGGGAGAGGCGGGAGAGCCCTTTTAGGTTAAGTTCACACTGCCGCGACCTGCAGTTCAACTTTGCCAGGCGACTTGAGTATTATTTTGATAAAAGTATAGAATAGAAGAGAATAAAAGTCGGATAGAAGTCTCCATGAAGTAGTACAGGAAACTTTTCTGAAGTCGGAGCGACTTCAGTAGTGTTAACTCAGACAGCTTTCATTGACTAACATGGGATTTTACATGTCACGCGACTTGGGCTCTCACAAGTCGGATCCCAAGTCGAGGCAGTGTGAACCAAGCCTTAGTGTTCTATGTATCTATAGCAGGGGTGTCTAAACTGCGGCCCTCCAGCTGTTGCAGAACTACAGATCCCATGAGGCATTGTAAATCTCTGACATTCACAGACATAACTAGGCATGATGGGAATTGTAGTTCCTGAACAGTTGGAGGCCCATAGTTTGGACACCCCTGATCTATAGTAAATTAAGTTACTGTATTTCCTCAACTAGGAGAAACAAAGAAAAAAAGATCTGTTAAAACTGCAATGACCCTTCCAGTTGGAGAAAAGGCCCTGTCTGCATGCGGGGTGAAATCAGTCACTCTTGATACCACAGGGGTCCCAAACCTGGATCCTCAATGGATTTTCAGGTGGTTAATGGACTGGAAGGAGGTAAAAAGCCCATCAATGAAATGAATGGCAGAAGCACCCGGTGTGGTGTGCCTAAGGATGGGTCAGAGTAATCAAGTCAGACGAATATCAGCTAGCTTTGTTTCATTTTGTGGCTATAACCTGCCACTTCTCTTTACAGTTTACAGTTTACAGTGATACACAAAAGACAGGCCCGAAGCAAAAAAAAAAAAAAATGAGCGTAGGGCCTCATGATGGGGTTTACAGGGCCACGGTCAGTCAGGGGTTAATGGACAAGGTGCAGCTAGAGGTCAAGGTCAGGGATTGGGCAATGGCAAGTAGGTGGGTCTTTTAGTTAGAGAAAAGTGGGGTGTACTTACAGTTTAAGCACAGTACCTCGTGGAGCCACAGAAGAAAGGATCCCCGCCCTCCCGCCCTGCATTTGCACTCGTGTTTTGGGAAGTGTATATAAAAAAAAAAATAAAAAATAAAAATCTGTGTAACCATGTGTGATATATTGGATAGCGGATGTTGGAGGGGTCATTTGTACGCTTGTGGGGATTTGGGGTCTGTTGGACTTGTTGTGGATTGTTGTGGCGGTTGGGGGTCTTTGGAGGCGGTAAACAGTTGTTGGTAAAGTGCATAGGGTGACCCATCTAAGGTATGGAGCCCTCTAGTGTATCCCGGTTAATAGTGGATTAACGGGAAGTGGTAACAAGGAGGTATCAGTGGTTAAGTGGGTTTGTCCCCGAGCTGGTGTTGCGCGGCTGGGGACCGTTGAAGTATTTACGCTGATACATAGTTAATTGGAATTTTTGTGCCTCCCAAGACCAACAACTTATTTCATGGGATACTGGATTATTTATGGATCTGTTAAAAAATAATGGGATTTGGTTATTTTGTTAATAAAATGGCCTACCGGGCCAATTATCTCCAATCTGGTGTCACTGGTATTTTGTATAGGATTAGGTAATAATGGGTAAGGTTAACACTGAGAGTAAGCATCGGTAATACCCTAATCATGTTTGATACTCCTTGCTTTTCTCTTCCATGCTCCTTTCTCGTTCTACCAAATTTCTAACAGTGTATGTCAATTTCATTCAATAAAGTCCTTTTGTTTCAAAATCGAATGCTAAAGGCATACTAAATTTGGAAGTGCTTTCAAATGACATCAAGTCATCGTATGTACTGAAAATTTCCATTGGAATTTTCCTATTACTGTTGGTATGAATATCTATTCTAAAATCTACTAGTCTATGGCCAGCTTTGGTCTGCATTATAATCAGCAACACAGATTAGGAGGACAAGGAGAAGCCCTTTTACACACCCTATATAGTTACAGTTGCCCTTTAATAAGTCAGCGATAAGTGTAATTAAAAGTAGTGGGAAAAAATGTTATAGAGCAGGTAGAAAATCCTTTGTCTGATTTAGGAGTGACTGAATATCAGCTACATTGATTCTTCTGGCCTTGAAACAGCAGAACAGCAAATTCAGCAACCCCTACTAGGCAGTTTGCAGGCATTTGATTCGGGAGATCTTTAGTTAAATTTTTCCCAGAATTACTATAATCATGGCAGCAAAATCACAGATATGCTTTACTAGGTGAAAACTGCTGAAAATAAGTAAACATAGCATGTTTTCTGGAAGTAGAAAAGAACATGTCTTTTTACTGAGGTGTCAGAGATGTCAGTTTGTCCACAAAATTGCCACAAATTCGAATAATGAACAAAATAATACTGAGTGACAAATCTCTATTCCTGTGCACCAGTTCAATGCTGATCTAACAGGTAATATCATCAGAAGAATCCACATCTCCGGAGATGTCACAGCTTTTATTGTTACTTGCTTTGTACAGATCATGTCACTTACAGATCCACCAGGCCCTCTTGGGCCTTTGTTAAATATCTCTTAATGCATGTTATTTCCAGGCTAACAATAGCAGGAGGAAGTAGACGAGAGGCTAGCTTGTCACTTTTGTCAGCTACTGGTTTTGATGATGTTGGTAATATGACAGGTGCCCGGCGTGTTAGGATACAGTGTTTTTCACAATGACCTCAGTAATTCCTGCACCTCTCACAATGAAGACTTCATACTGTGCCTTTGAATTATGGCAACAGAGTGGCTGTCTGAGATCCCTTCAAAAAAGATTAAATGGCTTAGTGATACCTGTTTCCTGTCAAAACAAGAGCCCTACCACAGTGACACAGGCAATGTGCATGGCTTTAATAGTTGGGAAATGGCTTACAATCTAGTTTTATCTCCACCTTAGTAAAAAATAAAAAATCATTATCGGAAACTTCTCAATATTGTAAAAGCATTCCTTGGCAGGGATTCAAATGGGATGAGGAAGTCTATCCAAAAGGAAATCAAGAATCAAATACCAACTGTGTAATATACAATGTTGCTATAATGTATTCAGGACTGTACTGTGCAACCACACTACCCTAGGCACAAACGATCAATGTCTCCTTGTGTAGCCTTCCTTGCAGCCTGAACACCTGCTAGCTATCTATGGAAGACCAAGTTGAGCAAGACTTCTCTTGTACATCCCGTCCAACACTCTTGGAAATGGTAGCAAGAAGTGGAATGAGTCTCTATTAGGGCAACAAGCAGGCTACAGTGGAGCAGCAGGACCTCCAGCAGGAATCAAGTTCAACAAGAAATACGTTTCAATGCCTTTGTAGATCCTCCACTTCAAGATCTCCTCACAGGTGCAGCATACAAGGTGCTGCATGCTTGGGGCATGTTCCATTCACCCTGCTTACTAATTCATAATGTCCAAAGACAAAAAGGTCAAGCACCAGATTTAGCTCCTGTCAAATACCTTTATTGAACCAGCAAACAGTTCTCCTCCCACCAAACTCCTTTCTCTTACACCACAGGTGTCAAACACAAGGCCCGCGGGCCAAATGCGGCCCCCCGGGCCATTTCATGTGGCCCTTGCACCCCTCTTGTCTTTGCCCCCTCCTTGTCTCTGTAGTTGGCAGCAGAGAGGACAGAACTCCCTTTGCAAGATTCTTCTCTGTGCAGCTGAAGAAAGGCTTGTCTTTACGCACCCCCCCCCCCTCAGCAGTCCGCAGCAGAGAGGAGGGCACCTCTTTGTGCAGCCACAACACCACCTTGCTTCTGCCTCCCCTGGTCTCAGCATTCAGCAGACTCTGGAAGCTGACTCCAGGCCTCCTCTGGTTCTCCTCCAGGCCCTGCACTTCTTCCCAGATCCACCAATATTTTCTTCCTGGCAGCAGCACAAGGTAAGGGGTTGCATTGTGATGTAAGGAAGGGTGGGTGACTCTTGACTTCTGATGGTGGGGGGCAGGGGGGCTCCTGACATCTCATGTAAGGGGGCGTGGGGTGCTCTGGACATCTAATCTTACAGATATAACCGGCCCTTTGAGGGCAACCATAATGCTGATGTGGCCCTCAATGAAATTTAGTTTGACACCCCTGACTTACACTGTTCATTTGCAATCAAGCTTAATCGATTAAGCCCGATTCCTAAGTAAAACATGTTAAAAGAAGGAGCTTGGTAGAGGTCTGCAGGATCAATAGTGTTATTTGATAAAAGCTTAACATGTAATTCTGTTTTTCTGCCATTGGACTCTTGCTGGCTCCTTTTTCTGAATCACAGGCTTAAGGACTTTAAAGCTAATGCACATGGGTGTTATGTGGCATGTAACATAAAACACATCTATATTTCTTGGCCCAGGAAGCACAGGTTTTGCATGAAGTCAACTCTACAAATTAATTCCAACATGCCATATATGTGGGTATACACAGCTCCGATCATAAACATGGGTACGGACGTACACCCCTGGATGCAGACTGTGACCAAGGGCATACGTTGGTATGCATCATATGTATTTTCTTCCCCTTGAGGAGCCACTGAATTTTTTTGTGATCTGCATGCCTGAAGAGGACACACTTTGCTCACCCAGCACTTACTAACACATCTTGAGGTATTTCAAAGTATTTATTAGACGAAGAATAGCCTAACAAAAGGGAGGATTAGCAAGTGTACTTATACAAACAATCAATGAGACAACAACGTTACTATGAGATATATGGCTATGGCAAATTACTTTGTGATTTGGTGGGGTCTCAGGAGACCCGGGCATCATACTGCTAATCCCAAGGATACCTGTCTGTTTTTAAGTGGGTGGTTTGCCCATATACCTTATGGAGGACACTTTTCTCTATCTCTTATGATGGGTAGTATGATAAACCCCATGACTTACAGTGGTGAGCTCCTATGCACCCTTTGTTGGATAATTATATCCGGGAATTCACAGCGTTTGATGCAATTTTTCTCTGATCTCCCCCTGATTGAAACACATCTGACTACAATTTTTCCTCCCTTTTCCTTCTTGCTTATTTGTGATGTCTGTGAAGTGTATACGGATGGCAGAAGGCCCGAAGAAGCGGAATATATAGGCCGCGAAACATGTTGGCACATTATGCACCTTTTATCCGTTATACGTTATTGATGTCACTGTATGTATTATGTTTTTATGGGCCCCATGTCTGTTCATGGCCGTACATACTATGAGGTTGTTTATATATAACTGTGGATACCAAATAAATGCATTTTTATTGATATGGTTGTTCTTTCATTTGAGAGTCATCATTTAAAAGCCCAAAATATGTGGGGTTAGACTAACCTCTCCCCCCTCTTCCTTTCTGGTTTTTCATATGGCTAAACACCTGCAGTATTCTGACTAACAGTTAGACTTATGCACGACCGAAAATTTCGTTTTTGTTCCTTTCGTTTTCATTTGTAATATACATAATTTTGGTTTGTTATATTTGTTATGTTACGTTAATTCCTTTTTGGATAATTCATTATTTCTAGTAATAATACAAAATAACCCGCGCTTGGTTGATTGCTAAAATACAATGAGCAGCTGCTGTTCACCCAATAGGATAAGAAACTGAAACAAATTAATAAAAACAGCGCTTGCTAAATATGATAAATAACAGATAAAGTGTTTAACTTGCTAAAAAAAAAAGCGTGCTAGATGAAATGTGTATCAGCATTTAAAGTGCAAAAGAATTCCTGATATATAGGTCAATAAACAGATGTGCAAAATACCCAATGTAATCAAAAAATAAATGATTCAGTTCATAAATAAATGCATACAATAATAAAGTTCAATTCATAAATAAGTGCATGCAATAATGAAGTTCATAAAATGTTCAATAAAACCGTGCAAAGGTGCTCAAAAAGGTGCCCAGGTGCCTTATTTTTTTAATGCTGGAAGGTGCTCATCCATGTCAAGGTGCCATTCTGCCCTCTTGCACCCCCACTCACCAGAAATTAAGATCCCTCTGGGCCAAATGCAGCCTTAATGGTGAGTGTAGAGTCCTGGGTACCATCCAGTAGTAGCGTTTAACTCAAGTGTCCAGTAATCCTTTCCCTGGCAGGAAAGTGGAAGTAAACATAGGCCGTAGATAATAGCATAAAAGGACTTCCTGAAATGTCGTCTCGCGTGCGTTCCACGAGGAAACAGGAAGTGATGCAACTGGTTAAACCTGAAATTACGTCATTGCGTTTCACCCGCCCTCTCAAGCGTCATCAATGGACATCGCAATGGGCCTCTCCATTGATGATGCTCGGGAGGGCGGGCGGAACGCGTTGACGTAACTTCCGGTAGATACAGCCCTTGAGGAAAGTGCCTCAAGGCATGCTGGGAGACTGTGTTTATACCATGAGAGCACGTGTGCACGAGGTCTTCCGCTGGAAAGCGGGGTCCCAGAGGAAGAGGGGCCGCTGCCCCTCCTCTGTACAGGCTGCCATGTGGCCTCAGGTGGTCGACCTGAGGGCCAGAGTTACAGAAGCTGCAACCCAGATGTCCTGCAGAGCTGACTGAGAGGAAGGATATACCTAGAGGATCTGTTTCTGGTTACTGTGAGTACAGATCTATGTCTAGGTGCCTGTTCAGTGAGGGCCATCCCTTTAAGCTAGTGAAGTCAGTGGACAGGTGCCAGCTAAATAATATACTGGTTAGTGCCCTAAAGAATCAGTGTTCATTGAGTCTGCTGCTAGAGTGAGCAAAGGACTTTCTTCTTCCATACAAAAGCAGTATGGTTCAGCAGAGGGTCTGCTATTTTCAATAAAGTTCTAACAAAAAAGTAAACAGTATGATGTGCTGGGATTGGTGCAACGGCACTATTCCTCCCAGCACACACCAGCAGCCATGTTTTCAGCGTGGCTGCTGGTGTAAACGAAACTGGTTCACATTAGTGCAATGACAGACATTGCATGTGATTCGGAGCGTACTGCTCTGAAAAATTACATGCGATGTCTGTGCGATGCAAATTTAGCCATACAGATTGTGTGGCTGAATTTGCATCGGATTCGGACACAACACGCACAGGACCCTTTTTGGGCCCACAGCAGAATTGGATTGCATGGTGGTTCACACCAATGCGATCCGATTCATGTCCGAACTGACAGTTCACACTGTGATATGCAAACTAATCTGGGGGTGTCGTTACCTTTGTATTGACACCCCAAGCAATTTGCATATGGCAGTGTGAACTGCCTGCAATTTGAATGCGATGCTGGAACCCGCAGTGGATTCGCAGGGTTCCCACATCGCATTTTTTTCAAACGGCACTTAATGTGAATGATCTTACCAAAATGTATTAAAATATTAAAACCCAGTTCCTACATATAACTCATAAATATATATGTACTGTACACAAATGTATATGATAATAAAGAAGCCTACATTTCTTTTTTACAGCCTGATTGCAATACATTTATAATAAAGTGAGGTTCGCCAGGCCTTTAGGTACCGTATTTATCGGCATATAACACATGCTTTTTCCTCCTAAAAATGGAGGGTAAAACAGCAGTGCGTGTTATATCCCGATATATAAAAAAAAAAAAGGCCAGGCAGCACTGAGAGGCAGAGGGGCAGGGCGGGCCGGGCCGAGCAGAAGGAAGGACGAGCGGTCGCTGTCATAGGAAGTCCTGCCTCCTATCATAGACACAGAACAGTGGCCCAATGCTGGGACATGTGACCTCTATCATAGGCACCAGGACTTCAAATGACAGCAGCCGCTCGTCCTCCCTTTTTCTCGGCCTGGCCCGCCCCCGATCTGTGCAATAGCGCTGGCGAGGTAGCAATACAGGACACTGCGCTGGCAAGGCAGCAATACAGGACACTGCGCTGGTAAGGCAACAATACAGGACACTGCGCTGGCAAGGCTGCATTGCTGGACACTACGCTGGCGAGGCTGCATTGCTGGACACTACGCTGGCGAGGCTGCATTTATGGACACTACGCTGGCAAGGCTGCATTTATGGATACTGCGCTGATAAGGCTGTATTCATGTGCAATGGTGAGGCTGCATTTGATTAAAAAAAAAAAAAAGTTCTGAGCTCAAAGCTGTTTATTTCAAATTTAAGCTTTTTTCCTAAAATTTCCCTTCTAAAATTGAGGTGCGTGTTATACGCCAGTGCATGTTATACGCCAATAAATACGGAAATTAGTATTTTAAAGAGTTCCGCCCTCCCCCCCTCCAAAAATGAAAAGTCAACAGCTACACATATTTTAATATTAATTATTACTTTTAATATTAAGTCAGCAGCTACACCCGGTTGTCAACTGCTACTGCCGCCACCATTGCCGGTAAGGGAACCCAGCAGTGAAGCCTTGCGGCTACACGGGCGGGTCCCTACTGTGCATGCACGAAGCGCGCTGCGCATTCTGATTGGTATGGCGGCGGGGGAAATAGGAGGGGGCCAAACTTCTGAGGGATGGCGCCACAGCGCAGTCTCCCGGAAGTGGAGAAGGGTACCTGTCAAAAACAGGTACCCGTTCCCACCTCCCCCCTGAAAGGTGCCAAATGTGGCACCGGAGGGGGGAGAAAGCAAATGACCGGAAGTTCCACTTTTGGGTGGAACTCTGCTTTAAGTTTCCTGCTTTTTTAAAATAGAATAAAATTGAGTAATACAACATTTTGCACTGAAATTATTTTTAATACGGTGATTAAAATCTAAAAAGTAAATTAAATTGAAGAATAGAATAAGTTGGCCCTTGTAGGGTGAACCAAGCATAGTACAGGTTCATAGTTTAGAAAAGGACTCTGAGTTGCTAGGCGCGTTGCCGGTGAATATCACGTATGCCTCTATGAAAGGAATAATGAGCACACTTCAAGTGATCAGAAAATCACCCTCTGTTCTTGCTAACAAAGGTGACCATGAATCCACTTTGGTAACTGACATTTGTGAGCTATTCTCTTTAGCTTAGAGAACATGTGGAGAGGACAGGAACTGTACAAAGCTTGTTCTAGTGCCAACAAATGAAACTACTAAAGCTATATTTTCGCGTGTAACGTCAAGGGCACGGTGCTCCCATCCAGGTCTGAACAAAATGAGCAGACGGTAACTTTAATCAAATGAAGGCGCATTGTGAAGAAATATGAAAAAGCAGTCCTCAAAATGTCAGCCTTTCGGTCTGACTAGGCTTTAGTGCTCATCATTAAAAAATAATTTCTTCTGTAAAGCTGACCATACATGGAAAATTTGGGTAATTTCTTACCTAACAACCCCCTCATCAAAACATTGTTCGACATACACATTTATTTTTACTATACCTTATAAGCCAGAAAAAGGTGCAAAAAGCAATAGTTGATTTTTCTCTAGGGATTTTTTCCTCTGTCGGAGGACAGCATTTACAACAATCAATCATCCAAACATTTCTAATGCAGCAACCTATGTTTTTATCCATTGTTTTCCTGCTACTGCAGTTCTGCTCACTAATGTGTGAGGGTAAGGTGTTTCTTAAGGGCAGATGACCATTGTTAAATTCAAAACAAAACGTATAGGGTGTTTCTACCTTTTGGATTTAAAGAAATAAGAACAAAACCGGTACTTAAAGGGTAACTCCACTTTCGTGGGGAAAAAATTAGCAAATAAAAAAAAAATCAATATAGCGTATACAGTTGCGACACAACTGATATTGTAATTGAATGCTATTAAAAATGACCTTTCCCTTTCAGTCTGCAGCTGTTGTAATGTTCTGAAAATGTAATGCAATATGGCTACCTGGAGGTGTTCTGTATACCGAATGTGTTTCTAACCAATGACACAACATAGCTCTTAACTCACTCCCTGGTCATCTTGCACCTCGATTACTGCAATTCCCTTCTCATTGGCTTACCTCTACATAGGTTATCCCCCCTTCAATCCATCATGAACGCTGCTGCCAGACTCACCCACTTTACCAATCGCTCAGTGTCTGCTACTCCTGTCTGTCAATCCCTCCACTGGCTTCCACTCACCCACCAAATGAAATTCAAAATACTAACAACATCATACAAATTCATCTACAGTTTAGCCCCCAACTACATCACTAGCCTAGTCTCAAAATACCGACCTAATCACTCTTCGTTCCTCTCAAAAACTCCTGCTCTCTATCTCCCTTGTCACCCCCTCCCATACTTGCCTCCAGGACTTTTCCTGAGCCTCTCCAATCCTATGGAACTCCTTACTCCAATCTGTCCGATTATCTCCTACTCTATTAGCTTTTAGACAATCCCTGAAAACCCTCCTCTTCAGAGAAGCCTATCCTACCCAGACCTAACAATTGTACTTCCATTTTCTCCATCAGCTCATCCCTCACAGTTATTGCCTTTTTGTTTCACTTGACCCTCCCTTCTAGATTATAAGCTCTAACGAGCAGGGCGCTCTAATTCCTCCTGTAACGAATTGTATTGTAACTGTATTGTCTTCCCTCATATTGTAAAGCGCTGCGCAAACTGTTGGCGCTATATATATCCTGTAAAATAATAATAATACTGACCACACCCCAGAAACATAATTTCCTGCTTGTATGATTGGCTCCCCAATTTTTTCGAGAAGTCTACTTAAGATACAAGTCAGATTTCTGGCATCCCCTGCAACAAAAATGTCATTTTTGGTGAGATACTCCCAATAGGAACATGTCTAAAGGGATGCAGACCCAGCAGATTTCCTCATTAGTGCCCTGCAGCTGCCACAGCTGATAGATAATTAGGAAACCCCTCCCATTTGACCCACTCAGCACAGAGGAACAAACAATGATTTCTTCAGAATAACAAAAGGTAGGAATCTGCAACAAAGTTTGTTACCATCCTTGTAATGTACATAAATCACCCAGAGGGGAATTTTATTTCTCAACAAAAGTGGAGTTACGCTTTAACTCCAGCCTCCACAAACCACTTATAAAGACAATCAAGTAAAACGTAGCAAACAGCTTTTGTTTAGTTATCCAAGGATAAAAGTACCAGCATATACTGTATAAAGCCGCTGACGCATTTCAGCTTATAAGGGCCTTAGTAATACTAACCACATTCTACTAGATGACCACTGTCAGTGAATACATTGGTCCTAGTATGTATATGTATGTATGTGAGACTTTATATGGGAGGCTCCACCAGGTATAATACAGCCAGTACCCTAAGGGCCACCTCATAGACCTGCAATCTCCAGCAGTCAAGCACGTATCCACTTCCAGAACTAATGCAGTTTACCTCATGAGTGCAAAATAAATACCATAGTGCAGTATGTACAAAAAATTAATGGTATCTTTATTGTAAAAATAAATGCGCACTCACGTGCAGTAAAATCAGTAAGCACTTTGTATATATAATCATAAAAGCTGTGGCATGCGGCATGCTTGCGTCATGTGTAGGGTCCCGCTTACGCGTTTCATCATGAAATTACATCATCAGAGGTGTGCCAAGCACTCACAAGCACGCATTTAACAACATGAAACCGGAAGTGATGAAACCGGATGTTATGTGCAGCCACAGATGCGTTCAAAGGACCGGAAGAGGCACTCCACATACCTCTCAAGATCAAGATCACTGGAGACATCAGAAAGAAAAATCAGGCATGATGTCATTAGCTAAAAAAAAAACAGCGATCGCTACTGATCAGAAGAAGAGGAAAAAATAAAAATTATATAAATACATTCAAATTAAAAAATAGCTGACAATAACCTCTTCCTGAAACAAGACCTCATAGAGAGGAGATCCTTTTGGCGCCATGTTTTTGATGCAACATAAACTACCTTGCCCTTATACATAACAAACGGAATAATGCCATCAAAATTAAATAATGCCAGGCATCAAAATTAAACAAACCAAAAATTTAATTTGAATAGCCTACTGAGAAACAAAAAACAATTGATAACCCCTCTTATAATGAAAAAAAAAGCAAATGATAAAGATAGTAAAAGATACAAAAATTATATAAAAACCTATGAATCTATAATTAGCTTAGCTGGTATTCAGGAAACAATGTCCCATTCTACATTAAGCCCAAATGGAACACAGGACTTGAGTTATAAAGGGTTTTTCCATTCCATCATACTGGCTTTTGAAATTTACAAACGCAGCCATTTAGAAATTGGATGAAAGATTTAGCACTGCAAAACACTAGTAGATAAATAGTGCATTTTATATACAACGATACAGATCAGACCAAAATGAGGGACAAATGAGGAGAAAAGAGGGACAGAGGGACTTCCAAATCAGGGACAGTCTCTTGAATTTAGGAACAGTTGGGAGCCATGCACTAAGCCAATGTGCATGCACCTGTAACGGGTGGTAAACCAGGGCCGGGACAAGGGGTGGGCAGGAGGGGCGGCTGCCCTGGACACAGTGTTTTTTTGCAGGGACGGGGGCATCCTGACATAGTTACATAGTAGTTGAGGTTGAATAAAGACATCAGTCCATCCAGTTCAACCTGTACAGGTGTGTGTGTGCGTCAATGGCTTGATCATTTCCCATAACCCTGAATGCTATGATCTGTGAGATGCACGTCCAAGAGTTACATAGTTAGTGAGGTTGAAAAAAGACATCCGTCCATCCAGTTCAACCTATGATGTGTGTGTATGTTTGCTGTTAACCGTACATTGTATACCCCTGTATGTTGTGGTCTTTAAGGTGCCCATCTAATAGTTTTTTGAAACTATCAATGCTCCCTGCTGATACGACTGCTTGTGGAAGAGAATTCCACATCCTTACCGCTCTTACAGTGAAGAACCCCTTACGCACTTTAAGGTTAAACCGCCTTTCCTCTAGTTTTAGTGAGTGGCCACGTGTCTTTTTGTATCTCCTTTCTCTGAATAGTTTGTTTCTTATGCTAGGGTCACCAGTACAATATTTGTACATTGATATCATACCCCCCCTCAATCGTCTCTTCTCCAGAGAGAATAAGTTCAGTGCTTGTAGTCTTTCCTCATAGCTGATGTCCTCCATTCCCCTAATTATTTTTGTTGCCCTTCTCTGGACTCTTTCCAGTTCCAGCACATCCTTCCTGAGGACCGGTGCCCAGAACTGGACAGCATACTCCAGATGTGGCCGGACCAGAGTCTTGTAAAGTGGGAGAATAATCTCTTTATTTCTGGAGTGAATCCCCTTTTTTATGCATCCCAGTATTCTGCTGGCTTTGCTTGCAGCGGCCTGGCATTGCATGCCACTGCCAAGTCTGTTGTCTACCAGTACCCCCAGGTCCTTTTCCATCCTAGACTCACCCAGGGGTTCCCCCCCTAGTGAGTAGCTTGCTTTCTGGTTTCTGGCCCCCAAGTGCATTACTTTACATTTTTCAACATTAAACCTCATCTGCCATGTAGTTGCCCACCCCATTATTTTGTTCAGGTCCGCTTGTAAGGTTTCCACATCCTGCATAGAAGATATTGGCATGCTTAGTTTAGTATCATCCGCAAATACTGAGATTGTACTCGATATCCCCTCCTCTAGATCATTTATGAATAAATTAAACAGGATTGGTCCCAGGACAGAACCCTGGGGGACCCCGCTTTCCACATTTGCCCAATCCGAGTACTCCCCATTAATCATCACCCTCTGGACTCTCCCCTGGAGCCAGTTCTCTATCCAGGTACTCACCTTATGGTCCATACCTACCTTCCTTAGTTTGTACAGTGAGCGTTTGTGGGGGAATGGTGTCAAGGGCCTTTGCAAAGTCCAGATACACCACATCCACAGGCTTTCCTTTATCTAGGTGGCAGCTCACTTCATCGTAGAAGGTTAATAGATTGGTTTGGCAAGAACGATTTTTCATGAATCCATGCTGATTACTACTAATTAGGGCTGCAACTAACGATTATTTTAATAATCGATTAGTTGCCGATTATTTTTTCGATTAATCGATTAATCGGATAAAATAATAAAAAAAACTCAATATGCCTTTTTTTTCATTTATTTAAAATAATAATGAGCAAACAGAGTGTAAGTGCCGGTTCACACTTGTGCGATGCTAGAAGGCTGCGTATTCGCAGCCTGTTCCCGCATCGCATCCGCACAAGAGGCAGTTCACACTGCCATATGCGATACGCAGGGGGTGTCAATTAAATGTTAACGACACCCCCAGTTTGATCGCATATCGCAGTGCGATCTGACAGTTCGCACAGGATCGGATCGCACAAGTGTGAACCACTGCGCGATCCGATCCTGATGCGGCTGAAAAAAAGGGTCATGTGCGACTTTTGTGTGGGTGTAGTGCGAATCAGCGCACCCACAGTAGTGTGAACCAGCACTTAGTGCCGGTTCACACTTGTGCGGTTTGCGAGATCGCATGTAATTCGGAGCGCACTGCTCCTAAATTACATGCGATCTCCTGTGCGGATGCGAGTTCAGCCATACACTTTGTATGGCTGAATTCGCAGCGCATCCGCAGCAAACTCGCACATGAGGCATTTTTTGAGCCGCCTCAGGATTGGATCGCACAGTGGTTCACACTTGTGCGATCCGATCCTGTGCGAACTGTCAGATCGCACTGCGATATGCGATCAAACTGGGGGTGTCGTTAACATTTAATTGACACCCCCTGTGTATCGCATATGGCAGTGGGAACTGCCTCTTGTGCGGATGCGATGCGGGAACACGCTGCATATTCACAGCCTTCCCGCATCACACAAATGTGAACTGAGCCTTATACCAAAACTTTTTTTTTTTTCTTAATTAAGCTCCTATATACTGTAAATAATATAATAAATGCTTATCCAGATAAAAGAGTTAATATTCCTTATAAGGTGCAATATTATAATAGAAAAATAAGTGAATAAAAACATCCCTGTCAGCCATAGATATGAATAGGGAGCATAGAAAGACCCCCTATATGTGCTATATGGACGTTTTTAATCACTTATTTTTCTATTAGAATATTTCACTTTATAAGGAATATTAACTTTTATCTGGAGAAGCTTTTATTATATTTTTTTGCAGGCTGCATTGCATGGACAGGACACTGTAGCTCTAATCTCGGCACTCACGTTAACTTCTGCTGCTTCTGTCCTCTTTTCTGCCTCCCCTCGATCTGACTCACTCCCTCACTGACATCAGCAAGAGGGCGGAGAGGAAAGGCAGAGAGGAAAGGAGGGGGGAGGAGGGAGGAGAAGGGAGGGGGGAGGAGGGGGGAAGTCACGGAAGTGCAGAGCTGTGAGAGAGAGAGACAGTGATTGCAGCCGTCGGCTTCACACTGCAGACAGCTCGCTGACAAGCGGGGAAAGTTCACAATGCAGCACAACTAATCGACGGAGCAACTAATCGATAATGACAATCGTTGACAACGATTGTAATTATCGATTATTATCGATTTAGTCGATTAGTTGTTTCAGCCCTACTACTAATAATACCGTTTTCATTACTAAAGTCTTGTACGTGGTCCCTTAACATCCCCTCCAAAATCTTGCAGACTACAGATGTTAGGCTGACCGGCCTATAGTTACCCGGGATATATCTCGGGCCCTTTTTAAATATTGGTACCACGTTGGCTTTTTTCCAATCAGCTGGCACAAAACCCGTCTGTAAACTATCCTTAAAGATCAAGAATAATGGTCTGGCAATAACCTGGCTGAGCTCTTTAAGAACCCTCGGGTGCAAGCCATCCGGTCCCGGTGATTTATTTATGTTAAGATTCTCTAGTTAAGTTCTAAGTCTATCTTCTGTTAGCCATGGTGGCACTTCCTGAGGTGTGTTGTTTAGTTTGGCCTTACAAGCTGGGTTAGTGTAGCCCCCCCGATTCTTTTGTGAAGACTGAAGAGAAGAAATTATTTAACACTTCCGCCTTTTCTCTGTCCTCAGTGGCCATATTTCCTTTGTCATCTTTTATGGGGCCAATGTGTTCTGGCCTCGCTTTCTTACTGTTTATATACTTAAAGAATTTCTTGGGGTTCTTTTTACTCTCCTCCGCTATATGTCTCTCGTGTTCTATTTTAGCCGCCCTGATTTCGTCTTTACATTTCTTATTGCACTCTTTGTAACGCCTAAATGCTGCCAATGACCCCTCAGCCTTGTATTTTTTGAAGGCCTTTTCTTTACCACTAATATGCATTTTTATGTTGGAGTTTAGCCACCCAGGGTTTAGTTTAGCTCTTTTAAATTTATTTCCCTTTGGAATGCACTGGCCAATCCCCTTGGTAAGTATGCTCTTGAAGCACTCCCATTTTTCCTCTGTGTTCTTTGTTTCCAGGGTTCTATCCCATTTGATATTTTCTAGCAGCGAGCGCAGTTTTGGGAAATTGGCTCTTTTGAAATTCAGTGTCCTTATATTACCCTTGTGTTTCCTATTACTGTAATTAATACTGAAACGTATTGACCTATGGTCACTGTTTCCTAAGTTGCCCCGTATTTCTATATCCGTGATCAGGTCTGTATTGTTGGTAATCAGTAGGTCAAGTACCGCATTGTTTCTTGTCGGTGCATTCACCATCTGACCCATGAAATTGTCCTGCAAAACATTTAGGAACTGCCGAGCCTTGGCTGAGTGTGCAGTTCCTTCTGCCCAGTCTATATCTGGATAATTAAAGTCCCCCATTATAATGACATTTCCCATCCTTGCTGCCAATCCTATCTGTAAAATTAGGTCCGCCTCCCCCTCCTCCCTCTGGTTGGGGGGCCTGTAGCATACGCCCAATATTACCTTCCCCACCGTGCCTTCCCTTTGAAGCTCTACCCATAGGGATTCTGCCTCATCCTTATCTCCATTATTAATATCATCCCTCATATTTATTTGTATACTGTTCTTAATATACAGACATACTCCACCCCCTTTTTTACCTTCTCTATTTCTGCGATAAAGGGAATACCCCTGAATGGTCACAATCCAGTCATGGGAGCTGTCAAACCAAGTCTCTGTTATCCCCACAAAATCTAAGTCCTCTTTAAACATCAGTAGCTCCAGCTCTCCCATCTTGTTGGCCAGGCTTCTGGCATTGGTATACAAACCTCTTAATTTTGACCGGTTACATATATCCTCATTTGATGTTTTTAGGTTGCTCTCTTGATTTTTCCCCATACTCACCCTGGGTTTAGGAGCTCCGAACACCCTACCGCTAATGCCCCCATTTATGCCCTCTGAATCTTGCTTTCCACTGGCTAATTCTACATCTGTACCCTCCCCTCCGTCACCTAGTTTAAAAGCCCCTCTAACTTTTCGGCCATCCTCTCACCCAGTACGGTTGTACCCTCCCCATTTAGGTGCAATCCGTCCCTACCAAAGAGCCGGAGGCCGACTGAGAAGTCGGCCCAGTTCTCCAGGAACCCGAAACCCTCCTTACTACACCAGCTCCTCAGCCACTTGTTAACTTCCCTAGTCTCCCGCTGCCTCTCTGGTGTGGCTCGAGGTACAGGTAGTATTTCTGAAAATACTACCTTGGAGGTCCTACTCCTCAACTTAGCTCCTAAGTCCCTGAAATCGTTTAGGACTCTCCATCTTCCTCTGCCTATGTCATTGGTACCCATGTGTACCATGACAGCTGGGTCTTCCCCAGCCCCACCCAATAATCTGTCCACCCGATCCACGATGTGCCGAACCCGAGCGCCCGGGAAACAACAGACTGTTCAGCGCACACGGTCTGTGTGACAGATTACACTGTCTGTCCTTCTAATAATTGAGTCCCCTACCACCAGCACCTGTCTTTCCTTTCCCTTTCTCCCGGCCTCACTGGAGGAGTTCTTCCCCTGGCAGCTAGGGGCGTCGCTCTGCTCCAGCAATGCTGGTCCCTGACTGGTTTTCCCAACATCACACGACGGTGAGTCTTCACACAAGAGTCTTTTAAAAGTAGCCATACTCCCCGCAGCTACCACCAATTGTGGAAGAGAGTTCCACATTCTCTCCGCCCTTACAGTGAAGAACCCCTTATGCAGCTTAAGGTTAAACTGCCTCTCCTCTAATCTCATTGTGTGGCCAGGTGTCTTCTTACACTCCTTGAGACTAAATAGTTTATTTCCTATGCTGAGATCACCATTGAGGTATTTGTAAATCGCTATCATGTCCCCTCTCAGGCGTCTCCTCTCCAGGAAAACCTAACCCCAAGGGAAAGGGGGGTGCAGTTTGGATTCTTTGCCCTGGACGCTGGATCACCTTGTCCCGGGACTGTGGTAAACAATGTATTACTGTGCATTTAAACTAATGGGAAGTGCTGGTAGACAATAAAAAAACTTTGTTTTTGCATACGGCAATAATTAGACACATTGTATACACTACAATGCATACTTATATGACAGTATGAGTGCTACCAAACGTATACCATTTCCCTTGAAAGCACCATCTTTTGAAAGATGTCAGAAAATTTCATAGCTTTCAGAGGCGGAAAGATGAACCATGACCTTTTGCTCCTCAAACCTGTCAAAGTACTACAAAGCTTCACCATGATAGTAAAAAAATTTGACATGCAATGCCAGTGCATACCACATTCTCCGAGTAAACAAGGTTAAGGCTTTCATATCAAGCTCTTGTGTCAGAGGGATTGTGTATTCCCTTTTCTAAGTAAAATATCTTGCAGGCTAACAAAATAGATTCAAAGGAAGTTCACTTCTTACGACTAGGAGATTTTCTGGTTTGTTTCTATATACAAACCTGTAATATACAAGAACCAATTTTATTCCTTAAATCCAGCCCAAAAAAATTCCTAGTGATGTAGTGATGATAATATATAGTGGCAAGATAATATACTGTATAGCAGGGGTCCCAAAATTCCTAAAGTGTATCTAAAATTATGAAAAAAAAATGGAATGTATTGCAGCTTATCCTTCCGTAGATGTGGTGTCTGATTAGTTTTATTTTTTCGTTTTATTTTTTTTTGTAACTCTAAACATGTAACCTGTAAAAAATGTTAAAGCGTCGCCTCTGGAGATTTTTAAGTTCTGAAGTTTGGTGCCATTCTACAAGCGAGCACAATTTTAAAACATGACATGTTAGGGATCTATTTACTTGGCTTAACATCATTTCACACTATACAAAAAAAAAAAAAAAACGGGCTAACTTTAGTGTTTTTTTATTTTTTTTTTATTCACGAAATAGTTTTTTCCCCCAAAAAAAAAACAGGTCTGAAAAATTGCTGCCCAAATACCGTGTGACATAAAAGGTTGCAACGACCACCATTTTATTTCCTAGGGTGCCTGCTAAAAATGTGTATATAATGTTTGGGGTTCTGAGTAATTTTCTAGCAAAAACTGATGATTGTTACATGTGGGAGAGAAGTGTCACAATTGGACTGGGTGGCAAGTGGTTAATTACCATAAGTAAGTGTGACAGGAGTCACTTTGGTTGGGGGGCTCGTGGAACCCAGATTACTTTAGAGAGGTCAGGAAAGTCCTTGTCCAGCTTCCCTGGCCCCTCTTATGTGTAAGTCACCCTGTATCTATTAGACTCGCTGTACAACCACACTGCAGTTTGTGTTACCCCAGTTATCCTGGGTTCTATATGTGTGGTTTGTGTTCAAAGAATGAAGGGCCTCTTTCACTTGAGACAATAATATTTATGAACAATATCCCTGAAGAAATATTTAAAGATAAACAATTTGACTTTTCAGATTGCTTGAATATTGTTGGAGTGTCTACTAGACCCTTGCTAGATAGTGAGGTGGGGTAAGGTTTGTTATTGGTAATCGCCTGTATCCCATTGTTCTATTGTTTCTGTCTGCCTTAAGATCAACCTATTATGGGATGTATATGTGTATGTGGATTGGCTGCTAAGGGAGAGGGGGGGTTTGCGCGAAACAACGTACCTGTACGTCGTTTCATGTAATAACCAGTGGGGGCTGATTGGCCAGAGGGGGAGCTGGTCAGCTGGTCCGGCGGATATCCACGATTGCTCCCCATAGACACAGAACAGCGGTCTGCCTATGTAAACAAGGCAGACCGCTGTTCTGTCACAGATGAACACAGGGATTCTGTGTTCCTGCTATTTAGGAACACGTATCTCTATGTTCATCTAGTGAGAACATCCCACACACAGTTAGAAAGCATCCCCTATGCACAAATTTAACCCTTTGATCCCCCCTGGTGTTAACCTATTCTCTGCCAGTGTCATGAGTACAGTAACAGTGCAAATTTGAAGAACTAATACAGTAGTAATGTCACTGGTCAAATGTGTCAAAAGTGTCAGTTAGGTATCCGATCTGTCCCCTGCAATGTCGCAGTCCAGCTAAAAATCACTGATCACCGCCATTACTAGTAAAAAAAAAAAAATAATTAATAAAAATGCCGATGAATCTATCCCCTAGTTTTTAGACACGATAAGGTTTGCGCAAACCAATCAATATACACTTATCGGGATTTTATTTCGTAAAAATATGTAACAGAATACATGTTGGCCTAAAATGCGGAAAAAAACAGAATTTTTGTAAAATCTTACCTGTAAAATTCCTTTCTCTGAGTCCTCCGACAGTCGCCGCCTCTCCATATTCGTCACAATGGGGTTATTGACCTTTGCTCCGTAGGAGTAGCTAGGCAACAGAATATGTCAATATTAAAAGCTTTTAGCATATCCCACCCCCAGGGGGTGGTCCCCTCAGTCAATACCCTCCTGCTTCCTGTATCCATACCTCAGTTTCAGTAGAATAGCAGTAGAGTACATAAACAAACCCCAAAAGAGGGGCGGGGGCGGCGACTGTTGGAGGACTCAGAGAAAGGAATTTTACAGGTAAGATTTTACAAAAATTCAGTTTTCTCTTACGTCCTCCGACAGTCGCCGCCTCTCCATATTCGTCACAATGGGGACGTCCCAAAGCAGTGCATACATGAGGGGTGGGAAACGCAGCCGCGCCTAAGGCAACGCCGGACCCACATCAGAGAAAAGAACCTTACCAAAGGAAGGAAACCAACTGGGCAGCATGAAAAAAAACTTTGCTCAACAGGAGCAACAACCCAGGAAGAACAAATAACCCAGGGATAAAAACATCCCAAACAGCCAAGGGCCCAAAAAACAAGGGACCCTAAGGTACTGCCACACTAAGAACCTTGCGGCCAAAGGAAGCATCTGCCGATGCCTGAACATCCACTTTGTAGAACTTTGAGAAAGTGTGAACGGACGACCAAGTTGCTGCCTTACACACCTGGGCCACAGAGGCCCGATGATGACAGGCCCAAGACGTACTCAGCGATCTGGTAGAGTGCGCCTTCACAGGCATAGGGGGAACTTTTCCCTTCAAAGCATATGCCTGCTCAATAGTCTGTCTGATCCATTTGGCGATGGTAGAAGCCGACGCCGCCAAGCCCTTCCTGAGGCCCCTCAGGAAGGACAAAAAGAGAATCCGTCTTGCGAAAAGATTTAGTCGCTGACAGGTAAACCCTGATCGCCCGAACAACATCCAAGGAATGTAAATCCACCTCCTTCGGATGCTTAGGCTTCGCGCAAAGTGAAGGCAAGACAATGTCCTCATTGAGATGAAATTCCGAGATCCTTTTCGGAAGAAAAGAAGGGTTAGGTCGCAAGACCACCTTATCTAAGTGAATCACCATATACGGAGACCTGCAGGACAAGGCTGCCAGGCCCGACACCATGCGAGCCGAAGTGATCGCCACCAAAAAAGCGACCTTCTTGGACAACAGAGGCAACGAGATCTCCCTGATCTTTTCAAAGGGAGCATGTTGCAATACGGACAGAACGAGGTTCAAGTCCCATGGAGTCAAAGGCTCCCTCCTAGGAGGGACCAGGTGTCGCACCCCTTGAACAAAAGTGCAAACCAAAGAATTAGATGCCACAGGGCTTGAAAAAGAACGGCCAGCACAGAAATCTGACCCTTAATCGTGGCCAACGCCAAACGCTGGTCCACACCCGTTTGAAGGAAAGACAACACCCTAGACACCGAGTATGAGCGAGGGGAAAACCCCCTGGACTTACACCAGGCAAAATAGGCCTTCCAAGTACGGTAGTAAACCTTCCCCGAAGAAATCTTTCTAGCGTTAATCAAAGTATGAATGACCTCCGGGGAGAGACCCCTATCCCTCAGGACCTCGATTTCAACAGCCAGGCCGTCAAAGCCAGCGACTGTAAAGCAGGATGGAATATCGGCCCTTGAGACAGAAGATCTTCTCGAAGAGGCAGACGCCACGGAGCGTCGGCCGCCAGATTCAAGAGGTCTGGCCCCACCAGAATCATCGTGAGCGGTTCCGAAGACAACCTGCGAAGGAACCTGGATAGTAACTGAATCGGTGGGAATGCATACATCAGTCGATACTGATGCCACGGAGCCACTAACGCGTCCGACGCGTCTGCCTGAGGATCGCGCGACCTTGCCACGAACCTGCTCACCTTGTTGTTCAGACGAGACGCGAACAGGTCCACATCTGGGAGACCCCACTTCGCGCACAACATCTGGAAGACATCCGGGTGGAGCGACCATTCCCCCTGGTCCAGGGTCTGGCGACTCAGATAATCCGCCTGCCAGTTCTCCACCCCCGGAATGTGAACCGCCGTGATCGCCGGGACGTGCGTCTCGGCCCAAGACAGAATGTCGGCCACCTCCCGAGCCGCTCGGGCACTCCTGGTGCCCCCTTGGTGGTTTATGTAGGCCACCGCTGTGGCATTGTCCGTCTGCACCCGAACCGGACGGCCCTGAAGCCTGTCCGTCCAACGTCGAAGGCAGAGATTTATCGCCCGCAATTCCAGAATGTTTATCGGAAGGGAGGATTCCCCCTCCGACCAAGTACCCTGGGCGGACAGAACGCCCAGAACACCACCCCAGCCCGACAGGCTGGCATCCGTGGTGATCACCGTCCACGAAAGAGGGCGAAAAGACTTGCCCCCCGACACCGCCGGGGACTGTAGCCACCACAGAAGATCCCTTCTGGTGCGAGGACTCAACGAGATCTGAAGATCCAGAGATTGCGGTCGCCCGTCCCACCTGGACAGGATCTCCGCTTGGAGACCCCTCGTGTGAAACTGGGCAAAGGGGATCGCCTCGAAGGCCAAAACCATCAATCCCAGACACCTCATACACGTCCGGAAGGACGAGCACTGATTGTCCCTGAGGGACCTGACTTCGCACTGAAGTGTCCGAAGCTTGTCTTCCGGCAGGAAGACCTTCGCCTGAACAGAGTCCAGGATCATTCCCAGGTAGGGAAGACAAACCGACGGGCACAGCGTAGATTTTGGTAAGTTTATCGTCCAACCAAACTCCTGTAGAATTTGCATCGTGACGGACAAGTCTTGCACCAGACCCTGACTGGTCGCAGACCGAACCAGGATGTCGTCCAGATACCCCAGGACCGAGATGCCCTGGGCTCTCAACAAAGCCAGAACCGGTGCAAGCACCTTGGTGAACACCCGCGGAGCCGAGGCGAGACCAAAAGGTAGTGCCCCGAATTGGTAATGATCCTCCGCAATGGCGAATCGAAGGTACCTCTGGTGACCCTCGAAAATGGGGATGTGAAGGTACGCATCCTTCAAATCGATGGATGCCATGAATTCTCCCGGAACTAGAGCAGCCACCACCGAGCGCAGGGATTCCATGCGGAACTTGCGAACCCGCACAAAGCGGTTCAGAGCCTTTAAGTCCAGAATTGGACGTATCTTGCCCTCCTTCCTGGGCACAGTGAACAGATTTGAATAAAACCCCCGAAATCTGTCCCGATGAGGCACTGGAACCACCACTCCCTGAGCCCGCAGGTCCGGCACCGCCAGGTGCAGAGCTCGCAAACGCTCCGGAGACAGTTGAAGATTTGAGGGAAAAAATCTGCTCGCCGGCCGAGAGAGAAACTCGATCTTGTAACCGGACCGAACGATCTCCTGAACCCACCTGTCCCGAACGCGGGCCAGCCAGGGTTGAAGAAAACCGAGCAAATGTCCCCCCACCCCAGAACTGGGTGAGGGCGCCCCTTCAGGCCGCATTGTTATGGGCAGCGGACCTGGACTGAACGGACTTCTGCTTACCTGACCACGGCTTCTTTTGGGAGCCTTGACCTTTGAATGGTTTGCCCTTATAATGCGACCGAAAGGCACGAAAGGACCCCTGAGAGGGTCTAAACGAAGCATGCTTCTTACCTTGAGCACCCTTAGCCTTGTGAGACTGGGGCAAGAGCGTGCTCTTACCCCCAGAGATCCCCTTTATCAGCGTATCCAGGGAGTCGCCAAAAAGGCGAGATCCCGTATAGGGCAGATTAGCTAAAGTTTTGCGAGAAGATTGGTCCACAGACCAACATTTCAGCCAAATCTAGCGGCATGTCAACACCGCCACGCTGTGCACACGTGCAGCCAAAGGGATTACATCTAAGTCCGCATCACACAAATACATGACACCCTGATGAATTTGAGCCACCATAGCTAACGTCGTCGGCGGGGCAGAATCAGCCACCAGGACGCGCCTGAGCACCTGCGTCCAATCCGCGACATCCTGAGCCGCCATAAGGGAAGCAAAAATAGCTTTCAGCATGGAACCGGTAACCGAGTAAGTATGGCGGGCAAGAGACTCCAGTCTCCTGTCCATGGGATCCCGGAACACCGGGGTATCCTCCGCCAGAATCGCAGTAGATTTATTCAAAACCGCCACTGCGTGATCCACCGGAGGCGGCACACACCAACGTTCATCAGTGGCGGGTGTGAAGGGATAACGCAGCTTGAACCTACTTGGCACCGCAAAAGGCTTCTTTATATTGCGCCATTGTTCACTAACAGCGCGCTGAAAATCCTCAGTGCAAGGGAAAAGTGATTTGCGTCTCCGCTGCGTCCCATAAGAGGCCAGGACGGCAGGAGGACATGGTTCATCCTGCAAATGCAGCGTTTGTTTGATAGAAGCAACCAATTCATCCATGATTGCAAGCTCTTCAGACGAGCCAGGGGGGGAATCATCAACCCCTTCAACCTCTGCCTCCCCTTCCGACCCTACAAAGTCCAGGGACGAACGGGACCCCGATAAGGGGACCCCAGCCATAGCAGCCCCATCACCATCGCCCTCTAAATCAGAGGAAATTGAAACTCTGGGCCGTTTTGTGGATTGAGCAGCCACAAGCATCTGCACCTGAGCAGCTAGGTTAGCCACAATGGTAGCCAAATCGCCCCCCTCGGGGGAAGCAGCAGACCCTTGGCCCCCCACTAAAGTGGGAGGAAATTTGCTCTTTAAGAGCGCGGCAGCGCAGCCCACCGCACACACACAGCACACACCGACCCGCCCACAGAGAGAATTACAACAAACTTAGGCAATGAATACAGGAATAAGGAAGATAAACCTGGAGAGATCCCTCAGGCCGCTGCATCGATCGCTGGTCTCAGGGCAAAGGAAGTGATGTAATACAGACCGCTCCTATAAAGCCTATGGAAGGCTCCACAAACATGGCCGCCGGCGGGGGACTGCAAAGGCAGAGCATGCAGCGCTGACATGTGGTCTGAGCGATCGCCGCCAAAATGGCGGCGCTTGGCGCCAAAAACGCCGCTCTCCTCACACAGTAATGGCCAGCATATGCTAATAATAAAAAAATGGTGGACCGCAGCAGTGGCCGCCGCATGTATGCATAACATGACTCACACCATGCCCCACAGCATACAGCCTGTCACACAGAGACAATACACCACTTGCAACACAGCACAGTGCAGGATGGCCCCCCTCCTTGCAGCCCACAGAAGCAGCAAACCAGACAGGGAGCCCAATAGTGTGTACAGAATGCAGGGTTACACAGTCCCAGACTGACACCCACTAAACAGACAGGTCCCCACACAGAGTACACTTACCTTGCGAACGGCATGGGGAGCCTGCCCAAGCGATCAAGCCGCTGCACAAAAGACAGGGAGAGTCGCAGCCAGGACGCAGTAGAACTGCGGTGCAAAACCGCATGGCGTCCAGTGAGGTAGCCACCTCACCGCAGCATCCCTGCAGCGAACAGGGATGGGTCGTTCACATATGCCAGGAAAAAACCTGACTGGACGCTCAATGGCAGGCTGGGAAGCCACTGGCTCACAACCTGCGACCAGGGGGGCCAGCCCGAGACCCAGCCCGCACGATCCTCTTCATCAGAAGAACTAACTAATACTGAAAAAAGTAACAGCTAAGTAAAGAGAGAGAAAAAAACTCAAATAAAATCAAAAAAGAAGATAAAGGCTGAGACAAAAAGCCCCAGCACAGAAACAGCCTGCTACTCCTGATAGCTAGACAATGAAACTGAGGTATGGATACAGGAAGCAGGAGGGTATTGACTGAGGGGACCACCCCCTGGGGGTGGGATATGCTAAAAGCTTTTAATATTGACATATTCTGTTGCCTAGCTACTCCTACGGAGAAAAGGTCAATAACCCCATTGTGACGAATATGGAGAGGCGGCGACTGTCGGAGGACGTAAGAGAAATTAGATTTTTTTATTTTTTATGTTTGCTGTGTTTTATAGCAGAAATTAAAAAATAGTTTTTTTTTTTTCAGAATTGTCGCAATTTTTTTGTTTATAGCACAAAAAATAAAAAACGCAGAAGTGATCAAATACCAACAAAAGAAAACTCTATTTGTGGGGAAAAAAAGGACATCATTTTTATTTTGGTACAGTGTCGCATGACCGCGCAATTGTTAAAGTAACGCAGTGCCGAATCGCAAAAAATGGCCTGGTCATTAAGGGGGTAAAACCTTCAGGTCCAGAAGTGGTTAAACTGGCTGCTCTGTATGTAGCTTTTGACAGGCTGCGCAAGGACAAGGAGCCCCATATCTCCAGAACCATAGGTGCTAGGAGCCCCAACCACTGATAGGTTAGGACTTTGGCTACCTACCCCCAAAATGTGGGGTCTCTGTGACCCCAGGTCGCCAAGCTACGATCCTCAAAGCTCAATCTTTTTTTTTTATGTTCATGGCAAGTGAGCCTCACCTGCCTTCCCTGACTGCACATCCCTGAACAAAATGCTTTTAACTGTATAACCAACAGAACAAAAGGGAGAGAATAAAATAAATGTTTTTGCTATAGTTTACATTCATTTTAGGCTCATTGACTCCTTCTTAAAGTTTATCAATCCTAAACATTTATTATATTAACCACTTACTACCCGCCCGCCGTCAAATGACGGCGGAGCGGTGCAGCTATTATCCTGGGACACCGTCATATGACGGCGCACCAGAACGGCCTCTCTCGAGCGTCCCCGGGGCGAGCGGAGCGGCGATCGTGACCGTGCCGTGTTGCTAGGACACGACGCAATCCCAATCTCGGTAAAGAGTCAATAACATGACTCTTTACCCATGTGATCTGCTGTGTCCAATCACAGACGGTCACATGTAAATGAGGAAGTGCTGTTATTCGGCTCTCCTCGGTTCACACTGTTAGTGTGTGAAACGAGGAGAGCCGATCAGCGGGTCCTCCTCATAGGGGACACAGGGAAATGTAATCAGGGCACTGATCACCAGTGCCCTGATTACACAAGAGTGAAATAAAGTGCCAGAACTGCCCACCATCAGTGTCCGCCATCAGTGCCCACAATTAGTGCCCATAATGCTGCCAGTCAGTGCCCATCAGTGCCTGCTCATCTAGGCACTGATGGGCATGGACTGGCAGCACTATGGGCACTGAGTGTGGGCACTGATGGTGCTGCCCATCAGTGTCCATCAGTGCTAATCAGTGCCACCCGTCAGTGTCCATCAGTGCCACCTGTCAGTGTCCATCAGTGCCACCTGTAAGTGCCAATCAGTGCCGCCCGTCAGTGCCACCTCTCAGTGCCCATCAGTGCCACCTCTCAGTGCCCATCAGTGCCATCTATCAGTGCTCATCAGTGCCGTCTATCAGTGCCACCTATCAGTGCTCTCAGTGCGGCATATTAGTACCTCCTCATCAGTGCAACCTTATCAGTGCCCATAAGTACCACCTCCCCAGTGCCCATAAGTGCCACCTCATCAGTGCCCATCAGTGCCGCCTCATCAGCGCACATCAGTGAAGGAGAAAAATTTATTTATTTTCAAAATTTACTCACAGAAAATGAGAAAAACTTTTTTTTTCCAAATTTTCTGCCTTTTTTTATTTTGTTTTGTAAGAAATAAAAAACCCAGTGGTGATTAAATACCACCAAAAGAAAGCTCAATTTGTGAAAGCTGAAAATTGACCTGGGCAGGAAGGGGGTGAAACTGCACTGTAGGCAAGTGGTTACATATAATTTTAAAAATACTACTTTAAATAATAATAGTACAAATAATATTAATAATATTAATAATAATAAAGTAATATTTAAAAAATGAAAAAAAAAAAAAGATTTAAAAAACAACGGTGGATTTTGGCCACTTTAGGGGAACCTAGCTGTAAAGTAAGAGTTGTCACCTTAGTAGAGGAAATGGCAAGATTAGCAGGTAAAAAAAAAAAAAGAATACAGCCTGAAAAAATGTTGGAGCTACCACAAAGACTTAGTGCCGGTTCACACATATGCAATGCGAGAACCCTGCGAATCCACTGCAGGATCCCACATGACATTCAACTCACAAGCAGTTCACATTCCCATATGCGAATCGCTAGGGGTGTCAATACAAAGGTAACGACACCCCCAGATCAGTTTGCATATCGCAGTGCGAACTGTCAGTTCGGACATGAATTGAATTGCATGGGTGTGAGACACCATGTGATCCGATTCTGGTGCGGACCCAAAAAAGGGTCCTGTGCGTAATGCACTTTTTCCCCACCAAAGACTTTGTCATTCTGTTCAGCCAGTCTTGTGATTTGCATACATTTACTATTTTGTATAACTAGGGGATGGCTCTGTTGTTCCCTGGTTCAGCTTTTATAACTTCCTGTGTCACTTACCCAGTCACTGGACAAAGTAATAGTTCTGATTTATTGTCCAAGTGAAGAAGCTGAAAAATGATCATGCTAGATATAAAGCTGTAAGGGCTTGTTTACACTTGACTAAATTTCTAAGGCTTAACAAACAATCCTAATCGTTAGTATGGGCGTTAGACTTGTGTTTTACAAGCGTTTTACAAGAGTTAAAAATGTTCCCCAGATGCCATATGAGCAGTTTTGAAGCGTTTGATGAGCATAAAGGCGCGTTAAAACCGCTCCACAAATGCATATTCTATTACAATAAATGAACTAATCTTAACGCCCCGCAGCTGCACCACAACTGCCTGTCAAAGCATTTGCAAAGCGTTACCATAGACTGTAATAGGAGGCATTGAAAGGCTTCAAACCCCTCCTGATTCGGCATGAGGCTTCAATTTTGAAGAAACGAAACGCTAACGCTGCATGTTTTGATAGTGAGAACAGCACTATGTGCTGTCTATTGTATCATTTGTATAGGCGTTCAATGGGGTGTTTTTACCGCCTCTCAAATGCCTGCTTTTAATGCCAGTGAGAACTTAGCCTTAAGCTGCATGTGAAATAGGAGTGCCATCTGCTTGTCTGTGCAGTGTGGCAGGGGCATGTGAGCCACGATCAAGAGAATAGGGAAAGTAACTGCCATTGCATAAAACTGTCCTGAGATTAAAGTATTTGTAAATCCAACCACTAAAGCCTCATGAAAGCCTAACATACCTGGTAATCTTGTTATCCATTAAGGCTCCTCTGAAGGAAGGTATTTTATTACCCAGTTCTGGACTGGAAGGAATTGCCCCCTTAAAGAGGTTGTAAACCCCAATTTTTTTTTTTCAACCTGAAAGAGAAACCCATAATGAGCTAGTATGCATCACATACTAGCTCATTATGAAATACTTACCTTAGAACGAGTCCCCGCCATGCCGCCCGCTTACCTGTATGACGGGAGACATGTCCAGTCGCCCGTCTTCCGGGATCGCGGCATCCGGCATCTGATTGGCCGGAGCCGCGGTAACGTCACTCCCGCGCACGCGCGCGGGAGCCGACGGTCACGGCACGGGGCTCTGAAGGAACGGCACCAGCGGCCGTTCCTTCAGAATGCATGCGCCAGTGATGCCACTGGCTGCATGTAAGGTAAATATCTCCTAAACGGTACATGTTTAGGAGATATTTACAGTACCTATAGGTAAGCCTTATCATAGGTTTACCTATAGGTACAAGTGTCAGAGGAGGGTTTACTTCCTCTTTAATGACCAGGCCATTTGTTGCAATTCGGCACTGCGTTACTTTAATGGAAAATTGCACGATCAAGCGACACTGTACCGAAATAAAATTAATGTTCTTTTTTCCCCACAAACAGAGCTTTCTTTTGGTGGTATTTGATCACCTGTGCGATTTTTATTCTTTGCGTTATAAAAACAAAAAAATAGCGACAATTCTAAAAAAAAAAAAAAAAAAAAAAAATATTGTTTACATTCTGCTATATGACAGTCCCAAAAAATAAAAATAAAAATAAAAAAATCAATTTTTTTCATCCTTTTAGGCCAATTTGTATTCTACTACATATTTTTGGTAAAAAAAAAGTCGCAATAAGCGTATTTTGATTGGTTTGCGCAAAAGTTATTGTGTCTACAAACTAGGGGAAAGATTTATGTAATTTTATTTATTTATTTATTTTTATTAGTAATGGCGGCGATCTGTGATTTTTAGCGGGACTGCGACATTGCGGCGGACAGATCGGACCCCTAACTGACATTTTTTGACACTTTTGGGGGGACCAGTGACATTACTACAGTAATCACTGCTAAAAATAGGCACTGTTACTGTAATAATGACACTGGCAGGGAAGGGGTTAACCTAGTGGGTGATCAAAAGGGTTAAATGTAAGCGTAGAGGAGTGTTTACTAACTTTGGGGGGAGGGGCTTGTGAAATGACCATAGAGACCTGTGATCCTATATAGAAGGATCACAGGCGCTCAGCTGTGTTTACAACAGCCGACCGTCCTTCTCTCCCAGCGGGGAGCGATCCCGGGTGTCAGTCGGCAATCGGAGCCACCCGCCCGCTGCATCGGCTTCCCCGCTGACGAGCGGGGGCGGGCGCGTGCCACCGTCAGCACGCGCTCGCCCCCTAGCTCCCTGCGCGCGACTGACAAATACCTACGGTGGTTTGCGCAGGAGTGGCTGCCTGCCGCAGTATACAACAATCGGTGCCGCCAGCCCCGTACATCGGCATTCCTGCTGCGTAGTGGGGGGGGGGGGGATGCCGCCTGACCACTGTAATCTACAAGGAGTTTAGTGCATTATATAGCCCTAAATCCTGCATTCTGTCTGAGACACTGTATGCCCTGTGTCCTAAAATAAACCCTTTTTCAAAATTCTTGGTCTTTTTTCTATTATATAGCAAAAAATAAAAACCCAGTGGTTCAATCCTTAGTGAATCACTGACCTGGAAAAAGCATATAGCCAGTGAAGTCATATTTCTGATCCCACATTCCTAAAGCTTGTTCCAGGTCAGTTATTCCGTAGGTAGGGTTTTCAGGATGTGGATTACAGTGCACAGCTTGAGCTTTTAAAAGTGCCCTAATTTTTGTTTTTACAGGTTTATCCAGCTGTCGGTTGATTGAGGCTCAGATTTTTTTGCACCAAGACATTACAATGCAAAAGCGGAAGTCGAGTATTATCATCACACTATTATATGGAATCAAGTAGGCTGGTTGGTGCTTACAAAGTAATTTCAATAAATGGAGGCAGCCTTTGATATGTGTCAAAATAACACGGCTGATCTGGAATCCCTTGAATATATGAAGAGGCATAGGAAATCTAAAGTATGGATATGGAGAAATTATTATTGCTCATAATCCTCTATCTCCATCTAGTTTCCTTACAGACTTAATGCAGGAGCCACAGAACTAAATGCAGTGCCGAACATTTCTGCTGTCACTCATTGTTATATAGTGGGTATATGAAATGATCTGAATTAATGCCTACTGACATTGCAGCTACAATCCTGAACAATATAGACAAGGGATGTAAACAGTTTCTTAGCTGGCATATGGGAAAACCTGTTTAAAGTGCTCACTATTTTCAGAGTCGGCCAGGAATAGATAATGAATATTGATAAGCATAGAGTGCTGTCCTACTATTTCACTCTTCTACATATTCCTGAAGTTTTCTATAAGTAGTCCAGGTAGTTCATCTATCTACTTGTTTTTGAACAAGTCACAGTAATACATTCGCAATTGTGTCTGAACCAACAGCACATGGTACATGTATACATTCATGCTCCTTTGCCTCAACCTAGCTTCAGAATACATTTAAAGCGGAGTTCTGGCCTATTTTGCAACTTTAGTGATTCCTGGAGTGCTCGCTATGCTGATCAACAATTGGGCATTTTCAACTTTTTTCGGGGGTCCCTTACCTTATTTTCAGGGCATTTTTGATTGTACTTCTTCCTTCTCCCCCCTTTGTGGCCACACTGAGATGACTTCTGGCATGGAGGAAGGCAGGTGGGAGGCGGGTGGGAGGCGGTTATTGTTTGGAGGGAGAGTCCCCCTCCATAAGGACATCAGGGGGATCTCCTTCAGGGGTTTCCTCTCTCCTTTGTCTCCTAGCTGCAAAATCTTTGCACATTGTCACTTGCATTTCCACTTGGCACATTGTCACTTGCATTTCCACTTTGCACATTGTCACCTTCATTACTGCTCCGCACTTTCTTCTTTCCACCATGCTTCTTGGGAGCCATATTGGGAGTCAAGTACAGTAAGCACTCAAACGGGTGAACTGTACAATACAGTAAGTACAGTATTGTACAGAAGTACTGTACAGTATTGTATAGTACAGTACTGTATGTTCTAAAAAGCTCACCAAAAAGCAAAAAGTCACTGAAAGTGTCTTCACAGTACTTCTTTTTGTGTGTCTTCTTCTCTCCACGATCTTCCTACAGGAAGTCACGACCATGTGACAGCCTGGAAATAGCATTAAAATGGCCGCAGCTCCTGTTTGTGAACCGAAGCGGAGTTTGTGAACCGGAGCATATTTTTATGAACGTTTCTGTTCGTGAACCAAGTTGTTCATGAACAGAAGCGTTCGTGAACCGAGGTATCACTGTAATTCTTAGCAACTAAACACAATCCATCTGTGATACTAGTTTTTATAAGCTGGAGGCTGACTGTTTTATACGTTACTACATTTTGCTCATTGTTCTTTGTACAGTTTTACTACATATTGCCGTATGGGGCTATCAAAACTGTGTTGTCTACCATGTACACTTTTCTTGTATAGGTTGCTGATATGCTCAAGGTGCCCTACTGAGAATGTTCAAATTTTGAATGTGAAGTTGAATATTTTTAATGAGACCCAATAAATACATATAATGCCAGTACAAACATAATGAACCAAGACAGGAAACGTACAATAGTTAAAGGTGACGTTTTTACTCCCTTGCCTAACAAACTCAAAATGATCACGAAGAAAGAGTTAGGGGTCATTCACACATGTGATTAGTAATGGACAGTGGATTCCTGTGGCAAGAATCAGCAGACTCCTGCGCCTGGAATGTATTCGAACAGCGGCAGACGGGAAGCTCCTATGAAGCAATGACAGACTGGTAGAAGCTGCATCTGTCTGCTAATGTCCGCATGTATCCTATAGTAGTATGTCTGTAGTCGATCTACCGTAGTATGTTCACAATCTCTGACTGTCTACTGCAGAATGTCTTTAATCTCTAAATGTCTATCCCAATATGTGTGCAGTCTCTGATTTTCTTACTGTAAAATGTCTAGTTAAAGAGAATGCTGAGTTTATATGTATGGAATCTAAGTGTGTCTCAGTCCTCAATAGAGTACACAAAGACAGGAAATGGGGGCCCACAGGACTTTTAAGAGACACACGACGCATATAAAATTACATTTGTTTATTGTATAAAAATTGTATAAAAATACATACATAATACCTCAAAAGACAAAGATGATCATCAACAAAAAAAATACAAAATACATACACATGATTATTAGTCTATTTTTGACACATCAGAGATACTGATCAATCTGTGCTGGATGAATCTCGACGCATTTCGCGAAAACACTATTTCGATTCATCAGGAGAAAACACAGATATCTATCTTCACATGCAGCAGCAGCTTGCAATTTCAGCCATGGTCAAAATCCACCAGTATAGACACTACTGTTTTCCTATGTCCAGACCAATAAATGAAATAGTGACAGAAGAAAAAGCAATCCTCCTCACAAAGAAAATGTTTGTGCTATTCATTCCCTCCAGGAGTTGGGGAGAGAAGGGACACCGGGCCAGAGAGACACAAAGAGGCAAACCCTCCAGATGGAAAGGCCAGAAGATGATAGGAGCCTAAACCTCCAAGGTCTGGTAGAGCATGAGTCTGGCAACCAGGATTGTAAAGAGTCTAGAGTACCTAAGGATGAGCACATCTGCCAAGGTTTGATCTGCAGGGAAGGGTTCACCAAATCCTGAGTGAACTCTGCAAAACTAGAACTTAGAATCGTATTGAATTGATGATTAGCCAGAATGTGTATCTTCATATCACATTCTGGCCAATTTCAAGGCTAATAGGCAAGGTATTGTCAAGAAATGACGTGGGAGCTGCCATGATGAACATGTACCAATGCAAAAACTTTTTTTTTAAATATTGGACAACAGGGATAAGGTCTTTTGATGTGACTTCAAGGCAAGACTGAAAATACACAAATCCTTGAAATAACATGCTTATGTGATGCCTTTAAAGCTGCACATGGTGTTATGGAATAATATGATATTTATGGACAGTCTCAATTACAGCGTACACTGGTAGTACATATGTAACTGTGGAATTATGTTTTTACCTTTTATTTTTAGCTTTGCATAAATGCAAAAGCAGCACTCATAATTGCTTCATAGCAACATAAAAAAATAGAAAAAAACAGTTAAAGCGCTTGTTACCCTAGAAAAGAATGGACCCTGTTCCTTTAAAGCATATTATACAGCACAGTACTTGTGCTGTGTAAATTGGCCCCTTGTATCACCTGAAATACCTGGATGATCCTGCATGGTTCTGCTCTCTGCTCTGTAAACTGACCACGGTTAATCATGGCTGCTGTGTCCTGATTCCGTGGTCAGTTTATGTGCCTCCGTCAACCCCAGCTCTCCTCTGTCCTCCCCTCTCCTCCCCCCCTGCCTGTCAGCTAGTGACAGTGCCTGCTCCTCCCCTCCTGCTGCTAAAATTACGATTGAATTTCTATACAATTTTCTCTGTTTTATAATGATAGGTGCCTCAGTGTGTGTGTGTGCTTTATAAAAAAAAGAAAATGCTGCTATATAAATTATTTCAGAGCGCCACTCGGCGCTCACATGACTGAACGCATCTCTCCACTCTGAAGGGCTGAGAGGACAAGGTTGAGGCAAAACACGGGGTCAAACTGTATAAGTAACTCCCTTAAAGTCAATCTTTCATAAGGGTTGTGAAGTGTGAGGTTCTGAAAGAGAATGAATAAGGCAGGAACTTGTGAAGGAAAGACTTTCCCCATTCCATGGCAGGATTGGAGACCCACTATGTCGTCAGGGAGTGCTTTGTCTGGCTGGATAGATGCACTGGATGATCCAGGGATTTCATTTGCTTGTTTAACATTGTGAATAATTTGGATTGAAAAGGTCTGGAGTGAACCTGAGCAAAGAACTGTTTCAAAAAAGGCTAGCATTAAGCCTAGAACCCTTATGCAGAAAAAAGCTAAGGGTGCCATTTTGACCTGCAGATCCACGAGTGGGACCTTATGGAAGTAACTTTCTCTTGAGGAAGGAAGATTCCCACAGCACAGTGGCTTAGTGGTTAGCAATCTTGCCTGCAGCACTGGGGTCTTCAGATCAAAAACCAAGGCACTATCTGTATGAAGTTTACATTTTCACCGTTTACCCTATCACCCTTGCGTGAGTTTCCTCCAGGAACTCAATTTTCTTTCTTTTTACACTCCAAAAATACACGCTAGTAGGTCAATCGGCTCCTATTAAATCTGGCCCTAGAACATGTATACATGCAAGTGCAGTATGGACCTTAAATTGTAAGCTTCTTGAGGGCAGGGACTGATGTGAATGTACACATTGTAAAGCACTGTCTAAATTGTTGCTCTAAAGGTACCCTAAATAAACAAATGGGCTGTGTCAAAGATCAGACCAAGGTACTCCAGATGGTGTGATGGCTGGAGGCCAGAGGCTAGACTTTGGAACTTTGATTCTTGAGCTAAAAGTTTGAAGGTAACTCATGCCAGGAATGCCCTGGGTCTGCAGAAGGCAAAGTACAATTGTGAAAACTTGGGCTACAGAGGAACTCCTGAATGGTAGTATGGTAGTGGTAATGGTAGTATGCAAATTGGAAGTGTTAGGTCTCCCATTGCAAAAAGCGCATAGATAGGAATGTGTAGATAGGAATCTTGTACTTCTTCTGGTGCCAAAAATTTGCCTCGTCTGAGAGAAGCAATGAAAGATCACGTTGATTCCATCTGGAAAATTGGTACACACTGAAATCTGTTTAGTGATGTTAAATCCAGTATTGACAGATGAGCCCATTTGGTTTTGGGACTGTGAATGGGTTTGAGTAGAAACTTTGAACCTGTTAATCTAAAGGAACAAGTACAATCACTCCTTGTGCCTGAAGTTGGTTCAAGGTGTTTATTAAGTCTGCTTCCTTTTGATCTGAAGCTGGCATATTGAAATTGAAAAATTGAGGAAGGCTCAGAGATAACATCACAGGATGGAGCCCCCCACCCCCCACCCACCCCAATCAATACCAGGCCTTTTGGCATTTCATTCTCTAGGGTGTCTGCTTTTAGAAAATATTAAATTTTTTGGGGGTTTTAAGGAATCTTCAGGCCTAAAATGATTTTTAAAACATGTTAACAAAAAATTTTTAAAAATGGTTCCAGGATTCAAGTGGTTGAAATACCTGACTTCCGTTCTGTAACACTGTACCCTATTTCCTACTGAGCACAGTGTGGACGTAATAGTTTGCCTCACCTGCCAGCTGCCCGTAGTCAGTGAAGGGCAGCAGGGAATGCATAACCCCCTTATTCATTACACACTGCTGTTTGGGAGGGGACCGAGGTTGTAGAAGGACATGGGGGGAGGGGGCCGAAATGCACTTCCGCTTGAGTAGACAGAAATCTTGCACCAGCCTTGTTTAGAATGTATTATTTGGGAGACAATAATGACAATATTCTTCAGTTGTAGAAATGTGCATAACCCCGGCGCTATCTAAACAAGAGGATAGTAGTGGGATGTGTCTACACACTAAAATAAATAAATGTTGTGATAAAGCTAAACACAAATTAAGTTAGTTCAAAAAATGAAGCCTTCCAACTATTATAACAAAAATAGAAATATTATAATGTTGGAAAGGCTGCTGCTAATACATCAAATTTATGTTCCTACAAATGATACAATAAATGAATAAATGGTGTGTGGTGTAGCACTTCCAAAATTATAATATTATGTGAAGTGTAAATACTGCATATTGATAAACAATATCAAAACCACAATATTAAATAGGAATATAGAAGACAATCTCAAATAAGTGCACAATAAATGTCCATCCAAGTCAACGTTTTGCAATCTATAAAAAAAGTGCTTCCAAAAAATTGTTCAATGGTGACCATTCTTGATAGTGAATGTACCCACTTCTGTGAATAATACACGCACAAATATAATTAACCAAATCATGGTAACATATGTGTAAATGAATAAATCATAATAGTGCATAAGTAATCAAACAAATAAATGGTAAATCGTGGTAAATAAAGAAGTCCAATTTCCCTGTGAGCAACTCAACAGAAAATAAAGGAAACAGTCCACAACCATTTAAAATCCAAAAGAATAGTGATAATCAGATGATCCGGTAAGATTCCAGTGCCTACTGAATGGAGAAACACCCAGAAGATCCGCCACCTCTGTGCTGCACTCCCCTCAGCCAAGCAACTCACCCCCAACTATGGTCCTCCATTCTCATGGGTCGGGCTTACAGCGCTAGAATATTCCAGCACGGCAATCAGAATGAAGATAACCATAGATCCCTGGTTACTGGGCAGCCTCTTTTCCGCTCATTGCATGTAAAAAGAACAAAACAGAAGAGCCCCACTAATGCAGTAACGTAAAAGACCCTTTATTCAAATAAAATCCGCTAAATTGCACGTACATATGAAATACTTATAAAGCACATCAACCAAAGATAAAGAATATAAGCGGGGATTGGGGTGCTCACTTCGGTCCTGACGACATGGCGTTGTTAAACTGGAACCCGAGAGACACCTGTGGTTTCACTATTATGATTTATTGATTTACACATATGTTACCAGGATTTGGTTAATTATATTTGTGCGCGGCTAGTGTTTCATTTTTCACTATTATTCACAGGTATATATTTTTAAGTTGCAGCACATTGATATTTATTTGTTTCACTCTGTCACGAGTTTGGAGCATGATCAGTTTTTTTTTTTCAAATTCTTTATTTAGATAAGTCAGAAACAGCGTAAACAAGTTACATACATGACAATAGTGGTAAAAAAATTATGGTACTACAACAGTCATCAAAACACGTAGTAAGGCAGGAGGAAAAGTATTATCAAGGCAGGTGATGTGTGCAGTCTTCAGTTTGATCAGAAAAATATAAAAAATATAAAAAAATGAGAGAATCTAACACGTAACAACAGGCCTATGGATTCAATCACGAGGGAGCGATAATGCACATCAACCCTGATACTTAACAAGGGGTCAGTTAATCCACACCTGAACAGAAACAGGTTAGGTATGTATCATCCCCTAACGTGCATGACGGGTACATCAAAAAATCTTTTCACACCAGAAAAATGGTAAAGGGTAAGTAGCACCCAAAGGCAGTAACCAGATACTTAGTGAAGAATAGGTAAGAAAAGGGGAAAAGGCAGGAAAGGGCAGGAGGAGAAGAGAGGAAAGAGGCCAGGGGTGGTATGGGAGGAAAGAAGATTGCAGAGTGTAAGGAGGAAAGGGCAGGCAAGGAATCGGAAGAGCGCAGTAAAACGTTAATAGGAGGTGAGTTCAGGCTGGTAGGCAGGGAGAAAAGAGGGTAGGGAAGGTAGGGGGGAGCCGGACGGATCCCGTGCGGATTCACACTTTCAGCATTTCGTAGGCTCAGGTAATGCCCTGAAGGGCCCGTACCCTCATCCGAGAGGATGAACATATTCCAGCACCCCCAAGTAGCCGTATATTGCTCCCTCCTGCCCTGCGAAGTCATCACCAGGTCCTCAAAATCGTTTATCTGTTTGACTCTGGACAACCAAAGCTGAATCGAAGGGGGGGCAGTAGACTTCCAACAGAGGCCAATGCATCCTTTGGCTGCATTGAGGAGGTGGCGTAATACCGATTTCT
The DNA here is from genome assembly GCF_965119305.1 of Pelophylax lessonae. Lineage (NCBI taxonomy): Eukaryota > Metazoa > Chordata > Amphibia > Anura > Ranidae > Pelophylax > Pelophylax lessonae. The sequence continues at coordinate 173,070,744 of NC_138772.1, read as the reverse complement.
TATAACGCTTCGGGGGGATAGGTGCACAGCGCAGTAGGAAGAAAGCAGGGTCATTCCAGAGGAAGACGTCAGTCATGTTTTGGGAGATTTTCCTCACCTCCGTCCAAAAGCCCCGCAGTAGGAGATAACTCCAGAACATGTGGAGCATGGAGCCCTGGTCTACTCGACGCCTCCGGAAAGAATCTGGCTAGCTTCACCGGGGTGTAATACAAGTGCGTCAATAACTTGTAGTTTGTCTCTTGGAGTCGGGTACAAATCGAGGATCGTAGAGAAAAGTGGATGATATTTTTGCGTTGGGCCGCAGAGAAGGGTCGCTGCAATTCTCCCTCCTACTTCAGAAGTCTCGGGAGGACAAAGTCCCCGGGGGGCTCCGAGAGGATGGAGTAAAGCTGAGATAAAGCATGTGGCAGGGGAGTGTCCCCTGCAAGAAGAGTCTCGAGTGGTGTCAGCGGCCTCTCAAAGTGCACGCGGGGCCCCAACTCTCGGAGAAAGTGCAGTAGCTGAAGCGCCTGCCATCGGGTGAGCTCAAACAGGCCACCCTCTGCCGTCAACCGAAGGAGGGAGGGCCAAGTCGCATCAGTTCCAAAATGTGCCACCCTGAAGCGTCCCAACTCCAGGAGAGCTCGAAACCTACCCCCCTCACAACCCACCGGGAAGGCCAGGTTTCCCAAAATAGGAAACATAGGGGATCGCACAGCCTGAGGTGTCCCAGATGTCAGAATCGAGGAGCAGATCTTGAGAGTCGGGCCAATAAGGGGGTGCCGCTTGACCTGGTCGGGCAGCAATGCCGTGCACCACGGCGCGCCCGGGAGGTGGAAAGGAAACAGGGGCATCTCAAGCGTCGTCCACAGCTTCAGGCCAGCATGTGTGCCGCCTGGTAGTATCTCCTGACATCTGGGACTGCAAACCCCACCGTACGATTTGGGCATCGTAAGAATACGTTTAGCCAACCTAGGCCTCCGTCTGGCCCAAATAAAATTGGTGAAGGCGGCTTCTACTTGTCTGAAGAAAGTGGCCGGGATTACCACCGGTAGCGTCTGGAATAGACAGAGGAATTTCGGCAAGATGGACATTTTGAGGATATTGCATCGACCGAACCACGAGTGCAGTCCAGTCTTCCACTTAGCTAGTAAAGCTCGGGTGGTGGTCAAAAGAGGAGGAAAATTCAGACGAAAAACATCCCTGGGGTTCGGCGAAAGCCAAGTCCCCAAGTACTTGAGAGCCGAGTCAGCCCACTAAAAGGGAAACTAAGGCGAAGGGAATCCCGAACCTGCTCCGGTAAAGACACACTCATCGCCTACGACTTATGGTAATTTATCTTAAGGTGAGAGACCTCACCGTAGAGCTCAAATTCGCGGAGGAGGTTCGGGAGGGAAATCAAAGGATTGGTCAGGGAGAAGAGGAGGTCATCAGCATACGCAGAGACCTTATAGGACGCAGAGCCGACCGATACCCCAGAAATGTCCGGGTGCAGCCGAACTTTGGTTAGAAAAGGTTCCAGGGAGAGAGCAAAAAGGAGTGGGGAGAGGGGGCAACCCTGCCGGGTACCATTGTAAATCCGGAAAGGCTTGGAAAAAACACCGTTCGCCTTAACCATCGCACGTGGACAAGCATAGATACTCGAAATCCAGCGGATCATACGGGGACCAACGCCAAAACGTCGCAGAACTTCAAACATATATTCCCACCCCACTCGATCGAACGCCTTCTCAGCGTCAGTGCTTAAGAAGACAGTCGGGCGGCGGGAGGCTCTGGACAGGTGTATCAGGTTCAGGACCTTGGTGGTATTATCCCGAGCCTCCCTGGTAGAGATAAAGCCCACTTGATCGAGATGGACCAGGTCTGGCAAGAGGGGCTGAAGGCGAGATGCAATCAATTTTGTGAAAAGTTTCAGGTCAGCGTTCAGTAACGATATTGGCCTGTAGCTCCCACAGGCAGAGGGGTCTTTCCCCTCTTTAGGGATAACCGATATATGCGCCAACAACGAGTCAGCTGGGAAAGTGGTAGATCGGCCAATCTCGTTGAATATTTTCAACATAGGAGGGAGAAGCAGGTCCTGCAATCGGTGATAATACATGACCGTGAAACCATCAGGCCCAGGGGCCTTGCCCCTCTTCGCTAGCTTTATGGCCCTGGACAGTTCATCCGAGGTAAATGCCACCTCTAAAGCCTCCCTCGCCGGCGACGGTAAATGCGGAAGGGGGACCGAATCTAGGTAGGAGGCAGCAGCCCCCTCACCCGAGGAGGTTCGAGCCAAGTGGTACAGCTCAGAGTAGAAGTCCCCAAACCGTTGGGATATCTCACGGGGTAGATGCAGTTTCCCTCCGTTAGTACCCTTGATGAATGGGACATAGGAGGAAGCCTGTTGATCCCGTAGTGCTTTGGCCAACACTCGCCCACATTTATCGCCTGACTCGTACTGTGTGCGCCTGCAGCGCTGAATGGCCGCCTGCGCCCGGTATCGCAGAAGGTCTCCCACCTGGCTCTGTAGCTTAATCAGCTCAGCACCCACAGACGCATCGGTATGTCGTTTGTGCGGATCTTCCAGGCGAGCGATGTCCGCCAGGAGTTTGGCCAAGTGCCGCTCCCTCTCCCTCTTGACTCTGGCGCCATGAGAGATCAGGACCCCCCTGATCACGGCCTTGTGTGCTTCCCAGACCACTCCGGGGTCACTGTCAGGGGTCTCGTTTAGTTGGAAGTATGTTTGCAGCTGTCGTGATACATCCGCAAACACCTCCGGGTCCTGTAGCAGGCTCTCATTAAGCCTCCACTGCCAGTCCGATTCACGGGCTGCGCCTCCCAACCGTACCTCCATAGTGACGGGGGCATGGTCCGACCAGGTGATCGAGCCGATGTCTACACTCACCACCGAGGAGAGAAGGCGGTGGGGGACCACGAAAAGGTCGATGCGCGAATACGTGTTATGCGGGTGGGAGAAAAAGGTGTAGTCATGCTCCCCCGCATGAAGTATGCGCCAGGCGTCCACCAACTGGAATTCTTTCAGCAGCTTGAGAACCTGACCACGAACCCCACGAGGCACCGAAGACAGCCCCGTGGACGTGTCCACAGTCGGGTCCAAAGGAAGGTTCCAGTCCCCCCCTAAAAGCAAACGGCCCTCCATGAAATCTGCCAGAGACGCCAGCATCTTTTTCAGGAAAGTATCCTGGTGAGCATTAGGGGCATAGAGAGTGGCCAGTGTAACCAGTTGACCTCCAATGCGTCCCTTGAGAAACAGATAACGACCGTGAGGATCCACACACTGGTCAAGAAGGGACCACGGGATGTTGTTCGAGAGCAGGATGGATACCCCTTTAGATTTGGCAACAGCATTGGGAGCGTGATATGCGTTAGGGAAGAATCTGTTTTGAAGGAACGGTAAGCCACCAGTATGGAAATGCGTCTCCTGGATGAAGGCAATGTCCGTATGCGAACGCCTCAGATCACCTAGGAGCATGCGCTGCTTCTCGGGAACATTCAGTCCCCTAGCATTCCAGGTGGTCACTCGCACGGGATCCATACCGGCAGCGGGGAAGAAAGGGGGAAGGGGGGTAGGGGAGGAAGGAGCAGGAAAAACGGGGAGGACGTGAGAGTAGGGGGAAGAGAGGGGCGGGGGGGTGTGGTAGTCTGATGGGGGTAAAAGGACCGCGAAGCGGCATGCTTCACAACCCGGGAGGAAGGGGGGAAACGAAACAGTAACACAAGGGGGGAAGAAAAGCAAAGGACAAGAGACAGGAAAGACAGAGCCAGAGCTCCCTCAGCATGTAGATAGTCAACAAATTAATACCGTTATATTCATATTAATACAAGAGCAAGATACATCATACAGCAGGTGGGGCCCACAGGGCGTAGTCGGGAACTATCAGTCGTCACACGCTCTGTGGAACACCCCGGTTATCAACACACATGCCAAAACACAAGTGACTATAACAGACCTGACGGATAAAACAGTGAGCATAAAGAACCCGAGGAGTCAAGCAACCCTGACGAGGATTACGGAGCGTCTCCCATCGGAAGGCGCAATCGCACTCCTGGTCCAACCAAAGCATGAACAGTGCCCGCCATCTCACCCCCCCCCCCCGCCACCCCCCTCCAACACCACCGGGATCCCACGAGGATGCGCCAGTGCTCCACCATCCCACCAGTAACCAGCGAGAGGTCCAGAGAGAGTATGGGTTTCGGCCACGGAGTGTACGCAGCGAGGGGACAGTTCCACATCCACAGGTCTGAAATAGCAAGGCACCCCAAGAAGGTCGCCCCCCCTCCGACAGCATCCAGGGTATAGCGCAGAACCCCTCCCAGCCTGGATAAACACTGAGAGTATAAGTACCTTCACTTGGGCCGGCCTGGGGTCATCCGGAAGGGGACACACAGGAGAACCGTGACCAGTAGGGGGGAAGCACAACCCCCACAAGTGGAGGAGAAAACCATGGGAGCGGATCGGGTCAGGCCCATCCCAGCAAGGAAGTCAAACAGGCCAGGGAAGGTCCGCTGGTATAGTAACAAGGACAGGCACCTCTGAGTAACCACATAGCAGCGGCAGGGGGCATAGGGGGCACAGCATCGGGCACGACCAGAGTCCAGGACCGTCGAAGGATGGAAGTCAGGGCAGCCGGGCTATGACATCTCGGGTAACATCACATAACACATCCGCAGGCCAGGGGTGAGGAAATGAAAGAAAACAAGGCAGGGTGGTGATGGCGTAGAAGCTGCAGGTCAGCCACATCAGTCCTCCCGGACCTCTTGCGGAGTAGCAGGGTCCAGTCTCCTCCGACTTCTCGGGGTCCTTGGCGGGAGACCCCTACCTCGGTTGGCATTGCTGGGCGACCTGCGGGCCGGGCTCGACAGGTGTTGCAGCCAGTTAGGGACAGGAAACTGGGCCATATCCAGGAATCCGAAGAGAGCTGGTAATTCATCCGGATGGTGTAAAGTAAACGAGGCAGTGCCCCTGCGGACCGTCAGAGATATGGGGAAACCCCATCTGTATGTGCAGCCTGCCTGTCTAATCTTCTCAAGGAGCGGGCGCATCAGGGCTCTCCGCTGCAGAGTTGCACGAGACAGGTCAGGAAGGATTTTGAGCCTTGCTCCATCAAAGTCCACGTCACCAACCTCCCATGCCAGTCGCATAACCATCTCCTTGTGTGCGTACCTGTGCAGCCGGCAGATGACATTCCTGGGCCTGTCCACATCTGATGAGCGCGGGCCCAGGGCGCGGTGTACTCTGTCAATCTCAAAGTCAGCTTGTGGGATGGAAGGTACCAGGCGGTGGCAGAGGGCAACAAGGGTAGGCTGCAGGGACTCCTGTCCCGTGGCTTCTGGCAGGCCCCGCAGTCGCAAGTTATTCCGCCGACTGCGGTCCTCCATCTCCTCCATTTTGAGTTGTAGGGAGGTGACATGCTGCGCCTGTGTCTGCTGCCCCTGTTCTAGCTGGGAGACTCGCATCTCCAGAGAGGCAACGGACGTCTCCCCGGCTGTAACTCGGTCCGACAGCAGCTGGATATCTGACCTGACAGCCTGGAAGTCCCGATTATGTGCCTCCTCCACCCGCAGTACTAAGGCCTCCATGTCTCGTTTGGTGGGTAGAGCTTGGATCAAGGCTCGCAGGTCTGCATCCATTCCGATGCCGGAGGTAAGCTGTAGGGGCACAGGTGACTGGAGGGGAGGCTGGGGCGAGCTCGGTAAAGTCCACGGTTCCGATTGAACCGAAGCGGCCGGTGATGAGGGCGCGCTCGCCATCGCAGCTGCAGCAGCAGGGACAGAGCGTGGGCTGGCCGCCTGAGCACGGGCGGAGGCCACTCGGGTCCCCAGGAAGAATCTATGTAAGTCCGATCTCGGAGAAGGACGCAGGGGCTTCTGGGACCTTCTCCTGCGGCCGGTGTTCATTCCGTGTAAGATGTGGCAGTATTGTGCAGTAATTAGCGAGGGAGATGGCCGGAGCTCACTCAGCTCACGTCCTTACTCCGCCATGTCCAGGACACGCCCCTCATGATCAGTTTTTTAAGCACGAGATATTGGGTTGGTGAAATTCTCGCGCTGTCACTCTATATGAATCCTAAATTCCTTTAAAGCTGCAGGTACTGTTATTGGTAACCTACGCAATTCAGAAATGTATAACAGGGGGGAGTACCGCGCTTAAAAGGTGCTTAGTGCATGTTATTCATACATTTAATAATTTACTTTCAGTGCTTTCAAATGTTTATAATAAAATATAAATATTCTCCAGTGCATAAAATTATATAAATATTCTCCAGTGCATAAAATTTAAAAAAATTCTCATTAATAAATAAAATATTTCTTACAAGTGATGTAAATATGTGCTATAAACAATCCTTAAATATATCAAAATTTGTAAAAATGAAAATAAAAATAAAATGCCAGTGATAAATTATGTGCTTATAAGTTTCCAATAATTAAATAATTCAAAAGTGAAAAAGTGCCAAAGTGTCCTTGTATATATAAATAAAATGGTGTATATTCAAACGCCTTTTCTTTCCCAAAATTCATGCAGGTGCTCTTCCATGCAGTGGCCACTAGGTGTCCTAAGCGCTCACCTCAATTGGCTTTATAACCAGCTTTGTATGGTATCATATGTAATCCTCCTTTTCTATGGTTGATGGGTCCGGTCACTAATTCTCACACTTATCCCTTTTAACACGATATTCCAGGGGGTGTGTGTGGAGCCTTTGAATCTCCAAAATAAATGGGGCCACAATAGTGAGGTACCGTTTGGTGATTTTATTAAAAGAGATAAAAGTAACAGACTCACATTTTCCTTCGTCTTTGCCAATGCATAACAATTGTAATGTCGCTACGTCACTTCCGGTTTGGCGTCCTACGCGTTACGCTGCGTGCCCACACTGGAAGAAGCTGGTAGGTAGGGGGCCGTCATGAGGGGGAGGAGCCTGACGGCACGCACGTAGGCCGCCGGGAAGGCTGTTTGAAGATGAAGCGAGACATCTCACCCCTCCGAGACCCGCACCTTGAACCCAGCCGCTACATGCCTTACAGCCGCCGAAGATAAGCCGAGGATAAGTGGACATACACCCGGCACGGAAGACGGACTCCCAGCTCTCTCCCCCCCCACATAAGCCTCTACTCACCGGCCGCTCCGCTCTGCTCCGGGACCCCGGGGCTCCCGGTCGCGTGGATCCCGGGTGGTGTGCTCGGGTGTCCGGTGGTGTCTGGTCTGAGGGACTGAGGAGCTGTGCGAAAGGGAGGCACTGTGGAGCTGTGAGAACGGAGGAGCAATGATGAGCTGAAGAGAGAGATGCCCCCCCCCCCCCCCTGAACACGGCTGACGTGAGAGATCTGCAGTAATATACAGGAGTATCACCACACAACAACCCAGGGCCCCAAGCACCCTTTTCTAACCAGCCAAGAAACAGCACGACTATGGACTGAAACCTCAGAGGCAACTGGTAACACTGCAAAACTGTGAGTTTGGGAGTAAAAACCCTTTCATTTAACTATAAATGTTACCTAAACTAACTGGGAATCAGTAGATGATCTATAGTCTATGACATTAATTAAGACGGTAATTTTGTATGCTCTGGCAGAAAATTCACAGCAACCTTTCGGATCATCCCCTCAGCAGCGGCTTTGGAGGCCATATCTAGATTTTGTTAAATTCAAAACCGCGAGTTATCTAGGATAAAACACTGGATTCCTGCAGAGTGGCTTTTCATAGACTTTGGTAAAATGCTGATTTAAGCACAGGATACTCTAACAATTTTAAAGCCTTAACTGAGTTTGATGTAGTTTTTGAAAACAATTCCACAACACATGATATAACTACACAACTAATTAAAGCCTTAAATGGGACTGTGAAGGAAGAAAACACAGTATCAAGCAAGCCTCATTTAGCCCCTCATACGTATAAAATAAAGACTATCTATTGGTAGCAACAGAAGTTTTCCTTTATTTACCTCACCTCATGTAAAATTGGCTGTGAGATAAACACCTATTTTCTCCCGACACCAATCAAGGACTGTCAGAGGACTGATACATGTAGCTGAATAAGAATTATTTTTCTACTATTTGATCGAGTTATTGATTTCTCTTAAGGAAGGGTGTGGGGTAAATCCAACGTGGTGTTGAGAGCTAAAACTGCAAATCCGAGGCCTGGAGAACGTGTGTGGGCGTTGTATTGTAATAGTTTCCGGCTAAGGAAGCAACACAGTGATAACCTATCCACTCGCATCCACACCCCAGTAAAACATCCCAACACCCCCCGCCCTCCCTATTTTTTCCCTCCTGCTAACCTATCCTGCGGGAAAAACATATAGGGAAGCCTTAAAGCATATTCTGAATGATGAGGGGGAAAACAACAAGAGGAGGAGCCACAGCAAGATCACCGCGGACAACCGCAAGTCCAAATACAATTAAGAAATTCATGACACAAGAAAACCCTCTAGAAAAAACTTTTCAGGAAAAACAAGATAAACAACTAGGAGCAGGGAAGAAGAGAGGGGAGACAAAGGAGAAAAGTCAAAAAATGGAATTGAATAAATCACCAATAAGTACAGTAAACTCAGAATCGAGCCTAAGAACTGAAAATGAGGAAGAAGAAGACCAGAGTGTAATAAAGGAACATGCCCCTACAAAAGGAGACATGCGAGAAATGTTTGCAGAATTAGAAAAATCATTAAAAGTTGAACTGAACAAAATCCAGACAGACCTGAGACATGTTCAAACAGATCTAGGACATGCTTTGGGACGAGTAGAAGAGTTAGAGGTACAACAAGCAACTCAGACAAAAATAATACAGGGGATGAGAAAAGAAATAAATGAAACTAAGAAAAAAGCCAGGGACCTGGCGTATAAGCTTGAAGATCAAGAGAACAGAGCAAGACGAAAAAATTTGAGGATCCGAGGACTGACAGATGACCTACAAGAAGAAAATTTAAGAGAAAAAATGCAAAAAATTCTCAACCCAGTATTAGGAAGAGGAGAAGATGAACAATTGCAGATTGAAAGAGTACATCGCATAAGAAAACCAACAGGAATTCCAGTAGAGTCACCCAGGGATGTGATAATCAGATTTCAAAACTATACAGACAAAGCACAAATCTGGGAAAATTTAAAGAAAAATAAAACTTTTATAAATACAGAAAATAATAAGATGCAGATCTTCACCGATCTGGCGCCAGAAACATTGAGGAGAAGGAGAATTTTAAAACCCCTGATAGAAGAAATGCAAAAACAAGGAGTTAGATACAACTGGGGTTTTCCGGCATGCCTGATAGGGAGAAAAGACGGACGATCTGCAAAACTTATCTTCCCAGAAGAAACTCAGGAATTCTGTAAAAAATTGGATATCCAAGAGCCAGACATGCCTGGATGGTACGAAGATGATAACAGTAGAAAAAGATGGGAGGAAAATTCACAAACAGAAGAACAGCAATGGAGACTAATTGGAAGGAATAAACATTAAAGATAGAGAGAAGGGAAACCGCCGCAGAGGAATTCCCCTTCCATCTTCCCATCCGGGGTTTTTTTTTTTTTTTTTTTTTTTTTTTTTTTTTTTTTTTTTTTTCTCTCTCTGCTGTTTGATGATTGACTTCGATATGTCCTTAAGTGGAAGATGGGGGAGGCGGGAGGCGGGGGGAGGGGAGAAGGGAGAGGAGGGGAGGAGGAACAGGATATAAAAAGGAGGACGAACAGCCACCCAGACGGCCAACACCCCCTTCCGAGGTGGAGGGGATAGAACGTGTCAGGCCAACAGAGCATCACCCCGAAAGGAAATGGGTATGAGGGTAATTAACCCAAGGACACAACTAGATACCCAGAGATCAAAAGTAGATCAAGGAAACATCAATATGAGACGGAAGGGAGGGAGGGAGGGGTGGGGTGGGGGAAGGGAGGGAGGAGGGATGGGGTGCGGGGGAGGGGGGAGGAGGGGGAGGGGAAATCCCTACTACCAAAAAAGAATAAAAATGCTAAGGAAAGATCAATCCACCAACATGGGTAATGTTCTATTAGAGAGACTCCGACCGACTCAGCCCTACTACGCTCGAGCAAGAGCGGGACCGATCAAAAATTAAAAATGAAAAATGAACAAATAAAAATAATAACTTATAATGTAAGAGGATTAAATTCCCACATAAAAAGGTATAAAATCTTAGATGAATTGAGAAGAGAAGCAGCAAATATAGCTTTCCTACAAGAAACACATATCTCCATACATTCAAACGTAAAACTTTACTCCAAATACTTCCCTAAGTGGTACTATGGGGACTCACCAATAGAACGTGCGAGAGGGGTAGCAATAGGGCTGGCAAGAAATACAGAATTCTCCCTGGAAGAAATTAAAACAGACCCAAACGGCCGGTATATTTTTCTTAAAGGCCAAATAAAAGGGATGGATCTGACATTAGCGAATATATATAACCCAAATAAAAATCCGAGTGAATATCTAGGGAGAATTCTGTATGATTTAGAAAGCTTTAAAAAAGGCTACCTGATAATCGCAGGAGATTTAAATTTTTGTATGAACCCAAATGTTGATAGTACATCGGTCGTAAGGACGCTCGGAGAACAAAAACTCAGAAAAATAAGGAAAAAATTACATCAGACCCAATTAATAGATGCATGGAGGGTTCAACATCCAAAAAAAAGAGATTATACTTACTACTCTTCAGTACATTCAATGTATTCAAGATTAGACTATTTCCTTATCGACCACCGGCTTGTGGAATTTATAGAAAATACAGAAATAGGTACAATCACACTATCCGATCATGCCCCCTCAACATTAACAATTGAGATACCAAATAATCATAAAAATATGGGAATATGGAGGTTAAATGAAGAATTAATTCAAGATGAAGAAATAGGAAACAGACTAGAACAAGAATTAGAGTTTTATTTCCAAAAGAATGATTTACCGGAAACCTCATCGGCCACACTTTGGGAAGCACATAAATCCTACATCAGAGGAATATTGATATCCTTAGCATCAAAAAAAAAGAAAGAGAGAAATAACTTAATCAATAGACTAATAGGAGAAATACACGAATTAGAACAAAAACATAAAAGAGAAATTAAAAAAGAAACAGAAGAAAATCTAATAATAAAAAGAGATGAATTGAAAGAACTACTGGAGGAAAAATCCAGAAGTTATTTTAATAAGATAGCTAGATATAGGTATAAATTTGGAAATAAACCAGGGAAATCCTTAGCCAGATTACTGACGAAGGGGAAATCCAAAAATTACATAGAAAAAATCAAAAACAGTAAAAATGAAATAATTAACTCAACCACAGGAATAGCTAAGGTATTTCATGCCTATTATAACACCTTATATAACGTGCGAAAGGAAGAAACCTCTGATGTAAGACAGGAAAGAATAAAAGAGATCCAAAAATATATTAGGGAAGCAAATTTACCTAAAATTCTAGGAGATAAATTGGAGCTTTTAGAAGCACCAATTGCGGAAAACGAAATAAGAGAAGCGTTAAAAACTACACAGAATGGGAGGAGTCCAGGTCCGGATGGATACACGGTAAGGTATTATAAAAGATTCAAAGAAATATTAATCCCAAAAATGCAAAATTATATGAACAGAATTGGGAAAGAAGAATTAAGGGAAGAATCTTTATTGGCCTATATCACGATAATACCGAAAGAAGGGAAAGACCAAACCCTCTGTTCTAGCTATAGGCCAATTGCGTTGCTAAACGTAGACACGAAGCTATTTGCGAAAATTCTGGCAACAAGACTAAAAGATTTATTAAAACTGTGGATCCACCCGGATCAAACTGGATTTGTCCCTGGTAGGGAAGGGAAAGATAACGTAATTCGTACTTTGCTGCTCTTACAAAAAACAAAAAAACATGAGGTCCCCTCCATCCTATTATCGATTGATGCCGAAAAAGCCTTTGATAGGGTAGATTGGGACTTCATGAAAGAAACGATAAAAAATATAGGGATTGGCCCAAGAATGAGACAATGGATAGAAGCATTATATAAGAAACCCATGGCAAAAATTAAAATAAACGGGAGCCTATCGGAAAGATTTGGAATGAGCAATGGAACGCGACAAGGATGTCCCCTGTCGCCTCTATTGTTCGTCCTTACCTTAGAACCATTATTGGCAAAAATTAGACAAAACCGTGACATAAAAGGAGTAGAGATAAACCAGGATGAACATAAGGTCGCGGCATATGCCGACGACCTACTGTTCATCATAACAAATCCTAGGATTACACTCCCAAATATTCAAAAGGAACTGAAAGAGTATGGTAGACTATCAAACTTTAAAATAAACCCTATAAAATCAGAGATCCTCAACCTAAGGTTAAATACTCAAGAAGAACAAACAATAAAAACATATTTCCCGTACACGTGGACAAAAGATAAATTAAAGTATTTAGGGATATATTTAACACCACAAATAAAAAAATTATATCAAATTAATTATATACCATTATTGAACGAAATAAAAACAGAAATACGAAGGAAATCAAATAATCAAATCTCCTGGATCGGAAGAAACAACGTAGTTAAGATGTATATTCTTCCAAAGATTTTATACACCTTTTCTTTATTGCCAATAAACATCCCCGCAACCTTCTTCAGAGCAATTAGAACTTTACTAACAAAATATATATGGCAGCGGAAAAAACCTAGAGTTCAATATAAAATTTTAACAAGAGGTAAAACACAAGGAGGGTTAGCAACACCAGATATGGAAAGATATTATAAGGCAGTAATTATTACACGAATGGTAGAATGGACAAAAATAGAAAGGGAAAAAAGATGGGTAGAGATAGAATGTGCACAAAATAACAATCACCTTCACAAAACAATATGGATACCACCAAAGTATAGAGAAACACAAGGAGAACACGAATTGACAAAAGTAGTCTATAAAGTATGGGATGGGATTAACAAACAAATGAAATGGGAATACAATTCACCTATGATTTCACTAAATGGCACTAAATACTTCCCACCAGGAGAGGAAGAAAAATTTGGGAATTGGGTAGGAAACACGCAATTAAAAGATATCATTCACAAAGGTCACATAAAATCACTTCAGAAACTAAAACAAGAAAATAAAAATATGAAATTGGATGACTGGAGATATCTTCAGTTGAAACACTTTGTTAGGTCGCTGCCACAGCCGATTAGGTCGGAAAAAGATCTTAACAACATAGAGAAGCTGAGTTACTCCTCTAACCAGAGACATGGAGTATCTCAGATATATAAAATGTTGACGGAATGGCATAGTCTGGAGAGACCCCCATATATAACTAAATGGGAGAAAGAAATAGGGACACAACTGCCAAGACAGGAACTTGAGGTTATACTAGGGGCGGTAGGAGCCTCTGCTATGGATGTAAGTACAACAGAATTAAATTATAAATGTTTAACAAGATGGTATATCACTCCAGAAGTAATAAATAAATACCAACCAGACAAGACAGATAAATGCTGGAGGAAATGTGGTAGTATAGGAACAATGTACCACATATTTTGGGAGTGTCCGAGGATAAGAGGTTACTGGACTGAGGTCAGACAACTGATCGAAGAAATGACAGGAATAATAATATCAGACGACCCGTGGGTCTGCCTTTTCCACAAAACAACTATTCCCTTAAAAAAATACAAAATGATGCTGGTCCCAACCCTGCTAAATGCAGCCAAGGGAATTATACCAAAAAAATGGAGAGAAGAAGAGAGCCCGAACGTGAAGGAATGGTGTAAAAAGATAGACATAAATTTCAATATGGAGTACATAAGTAACACGCAAGTAGAGAACCCAATAAATATGAAAAGGAAATGGAGAAAATGGATTGAATTTAAAAAAACAATTAAATATATTGAAATAAACAGCCCAGCATAATTACCTTTAGGAAGTTGGTAGGATTAGGGATGGGGAGGGGAGGAGGAGATCCTTTGGGAGGGATGGGGTGGGAGGAGAGAGGGGAATGCTGATTGGGTTTGTTTCTCTTTCCTTTATAAAATTAATGCATAATATGTGAATCCCAATTTGGGAAATGTTGTAATAAATTTTAAATTTTATATGCAAATAAAAATAAAGTAAAAAAAAAAAAAAAAAAAAAAAAAAAACATTATTTTTTAGCACTGCCTAAACCCTCTTGGGGATGGAGTTTATCAGAGCTTCACAGGTTGCCACTGGAGTCCTCTTCCACTCCTCCATGATGACATCACGGAGCTGGTGGATTTTAGAGACCTTGCACTTCTCCAACTTCCATTTGAGGATGCCCCCACAGATGCTCAAGGATTTAGGTCTGGAGACATGCTTGGCCAGTCCGTCACCTTTACCCCCAGCTTCTTTATCAAGGCAGTGGTCGTCTTGGAGGTGTGTTTGGGGTCGTTATCATATTGGAATACTGCCCTGTGGCCGAGTCTCCAAAGGGAGGGGATCATTCTCTGCTTCAGTATGTCACAGTACATGTTAGCATTCATGGTTTCCTCAATGAACTGTGGCTACCCAGTGCTGGCAGCACTTTTGCAGCCCCAGACCATGACACTCCCACCACAATGCTTGACTGTAGGCAAGACACACTTTTCTTTGTACTCCTCATCTGGTTGCTGCCATGCATGCTTGACACCATCTGAACCAAAGAAGTTTATCTTGGTTTCATCAGACCACATGACATGGTTTCAGTAATCCATGTCCTTAGTCTTCTGGTTTTCAGCAAACTGTTTGCAGGCTTTCTCGTGCATCATCTTTAGAAGAGGCTTCCTTCTGGGACAACAGCCATGCAGACCAATTTGATGCAGTGTGCGGCGTATGGTCTGAGCACTGACAGGCTGTCCCCCCCACCCCTTCAACCTCTGCAGCAATACTGGCAGCACTCATACGTCTATTTCCTAAAGACAATGTTTGGATATGACGCTGAGCATGGGCACTCAATGTCTTTGGTCGACCATGGCGAGGCCTGTTCTGAGTGGAACCTGTCCTGTCCTGTGTGGTCTTGGCCACTGTGCTGCAGCTCAGTTTCAGGGTCTTGGTAATCTTCTTATAGCCTATGCCATCTTTATGTAGAGCAATCATTCTTTTTTTCAGATCCTCAGAGAGTTCTTTGCCATGAGGTGCCATGCTCCCCATTCACACCTGAGACCTTGTAACACTAACGAGTCACATGATACCGGGGAGGGAAAATGGGTAATTGGGCCCAATTTGGAAATTGTCACTTAGGGGTGTACTCACTTTTGTTGCCAGCGGTATAGACATTAATGGCTGTGTGTTGAGTTATTTTGGGGGGACAGCAACTTTACACTGTTATACAAACTGTACACTCGCTACTTTACATTGTAGTGTAATTTCTTCAGTGTTATGACATGAAAAGATATAATAAAATATTTACAAAAGTGTGAGGGATGTACTCACTTTTGTGGGATACTGTATCTATCCATCTATATATATATATATATATATATATATATATATATAATTGTTTTTTATTTGATTTTTTTGGGGTGGGGGGGCAATTTTCCTGCATTAATAAAAAAAGGTCAGGAGAATTTATGGTCCACTTTGTCCTGAAAAAAACAAGATATAATTCAGAGCTTTAAAGATACTACAATGTCAGAAATGTAAATAACAAAGAAATCATTTTCAACTGTCAATTATGGCAGCATGAGTATAAAAAAAAAATTCTGTATTACTTCACTTTGCTGTACCGTACTGTGATCTTGCTTCATATGTGTCAAATTCACTTTAAATATTAATTCTGCAAAGTCTCCTTTAATTCTACTACAAATCTTTTTGTTGTATTTAGCTCTGTAGGCATTTAGGAAATGCAAGCATCCTACTGATCTGCCAGGAAACTGGTAATCTGTAATAATCTAAGAAATATATCCACATTGAAACTTGTGTTCAATTGCCATAAGAAAAGCTAAATAATTAAATATTGAGTGTTAAATAATTCAGGTGAGAGCACCGCTTCCAAGGAGTCATCCTGAGCCCAGGACCAAGACATCAGCTGCGCTGACACCCCACAATGACCACATGCGGCCTATGTGCAAGAGTTTTAACGCTCCTCCGCATGTGGCCTTCACTGAGGGATGGATTAATGCTACATGAATATTTATCAAGCACAAGTCCCCACTGTGTACTTCTGTTGCTTGTCCAATTGTGCTACTAAAAAATTAGGACCTCGCCCACAGTTTACATTTACGCTGAAATGATGGTGGGTTCAGCATCAATAAATGATTGCATCTTATCACCCTGTGAAATGAAGTGAAGGGCATCAAAATTAAACAAAGATATCAGGACATTGTTATTTCCTGTACCTGAATAAAACATTCAGGACCTATTATGAACGTAACAGAAATATCCCTATGACTACTGTATATATTGGGCATTCTTTGAGCTCTAAACCACTTCCTGACCTGGAAACAGAAAAAGATGACATGAGACAAGTCCAAATGAACCAATTTAAAGTAAATGTAAACCCATTCACTAAAATCCCATACAAACTTTAACATTTTAGTGCAGTTTGCAAAAAACAAAAAACAAAAAAAAACAAACTAAAAATGAGATTACAAATCTACAGCATTCATCCTGTCCTATTTATTAAAGTATTAAAGTTAAGGGCACAGGACACAGTGAATGTACAAGATTATGAATTCTCTGCTATAACCAGTATTCATTTTAATGTCAAATTTCAAGTTATTTTAGTATAGTCTTTGGACTAAAATGCCATCTGAATTTTTTTAGTTTTAGTTGTATTTTAGTCTCCGGTACATTTTAGTTGACTAAATATCCTATATTTTAATCAACTAAAATCTTCAGTACATTTTAGTCAACTAAAATGTTATAGGCTTAATTAAAATATAATGCATTAAAGGAGTTGTAAAGTCAGAAGGTTTTTTATCTTAATGCATTCTATGAAATTACCACTAGCTATAGCAAGAGGGGCAATGTTCACATGTGAACGTAATACAGGAATTCGAAAGGACACTGACCTTTGTGACAATCTAAAATATTTTCTGTTTAAGATTCCTAAAGGTTGCGCTTAGCCACATCAGTATCAAAACTGCACCAAAAATTCCTTGAATACTAGGAAATAAAGGTATAAACATACTGTATAATGGTGCGCTGTTTCTAATGACTCACAGTAAGTACATATAGACAGTTGGATCACACATGTGTACTATTGCCTGGTATAGAATATCTCTTTAAACTATACCACTGTTATACAAACTTTTTTTCCACTTCCCGTTAGTGTTCAAGGATAAGGATTATATAAAAATATGTGTCATGTGAAAATTGACTAAAGTGCAGACTCAAATAAATTGAAAAACTCGTTCAAACTCATCAATTCATACACTGCCTGGCCAAAAAAAAAGTCGCCACCTGGAATTACCTAAGGAACTAACTAAGCATGCAGTACCTATCCTATTGGATAGTTACTACATGTGCCCAAAGAATGAGGTCAGCTGACTACCTGAATATACAGAATGACCAGGATATTCCATCAATGGATTTTTTCTTCCCTGATGGCACGGGCATATTCCAAGATGCCAACGCCAGCATTCATCGGGCTCAAATTGTGAAAGAATGGTTCAGGGAGCATGAGACATCATTTTCATAGATGGATTGGCCACCATAGAGTCCAGAAGTTAACCCCATTGAGAATCTTTGAGATGTGCTGGAGAAGGCTTTGCGCAGTGGTCCGACTCTCCCATCATCAATACAAGATCTTGGTGAAAAATTAATACAACACTGGACGGAAATAAACCTTGTGAAATTGCAGAAGCTTATCGAAACAATGCCACAGCGAATGTGTGCCGTAATCAAAGCTAAAGGCAGTTCAACTTGTGACCTTTTTTTTTTTTTTTTTTGGTGAGTTCTTTTTTTGGCAGTGTATAAATGACTTCGCTGATCTCACTGGGAAAGGTTCAGTTTTTTAGGCAAGCTTGTGTCTGTTTTTTTACAGGTGTGTAAAACATCAAATATAAAAGGAGCGATGTTTTCACTAAACCTTTGTTCTACAGCCTACATCATACTGTGCAAATAAATCAAGTGCTAATTTGAAAATTAGGGCTCTAAAAAGACAGACATTATGATAACAAATAACTTCCAAGATAATGAAACTCATTCCAGTCTATAGCATGATTTTTCTGACTACTGGAGCAGTTTCATGTGGGAATACCACAAAAAATAAACATTCTTTATCAAAAAATTATAACAGCACAATGTCTATGGATCATAATATCGAGTAATAGTACTTGTGATATGCCATTCTCAGAATACTCGCAAAAGACATTCCTACACTGCAAAGATATAAAGTGTATGATTCATAAAATGTAAATCTAGTCCTGTACATATGCCACCCAAAAGGGAACGCTCCACTTGTTTGCACCCTCCACTGTCACATTTGGCACTTTTTTGGGGGGGTAGCTGGTACCTGGTTTTGACAGGTACCCTCTCCCACTTTTGGCTCAGATCGCCCCGGTATGAGCATGTTTGGCCCCTCCTTCTTCACCTCGCAGCCTTCTGGGACACACACAGGTCCCAGAAGACTGCGGGACCATTCATAATTTGCAGGAGATGATCTCCTGTCTCAGTTGACGTCCGCATTAGGAGGAAACGCGTCAGAGAGGAGCGCCGCATCGTCACTATTCATCGCCGCGGTCCGCGCTGCAGGCGGCCGCGGTACTTTCTCATCTATCCCTCGGTCCATTTATGCTTCATTCAAGACTACTGCTGTAAGTGTTCCTACTTATTGTATTAAATATAATCTGAGGATACTGCACTATTGGTCCGTTTAATTTTTTACATGGTTTATCGTGAGGCATTATACCACCAACCAACCAGAGGGGTCCTATCCAGCCGCATATCAGGAGAAAAGAAATATCATTTGTTCTTCTGGTAAGAGGCTTCTCTGTTCCCTCCTGGAGAGGAGAGAAGATTTCCATACGATTCCTCCCTTCACCTGAGCACCATCACTTACCCTGGATTTGTATACACACACGCCCTAACACTCTTTCACTCCGGTAAGGGAGCCAGTCCACTAGCGGTGATGGGATATTTGCACATCCAGTTGCTGTGAATTTTTTCACTTGGAGTCACAGTGAATGTGTTTTTTGTTATATCACGGACTATTTGGACTTTTAAGTTCAACATTTTTAATATTTGATAGTTACACGTTGCTTTTATTGATTTGTTCATTTTTGTGTATATGATTTATGCACTGGTATTGCAACTCACCTTGTTCACCATTTATTTGGTCACCCACTTGCACAGGTGATTAGATCATTTGATTTGTTGCGATTTTCACATACCATTTATGTTACCAGTTAGCGATTGACCTACCTGTAGTTATTGCTAGTTTTTGTCATTTGTTTGATAAGAACACCTATTAGTTTAGCGCACCTGCTTTTTTACTTTACTATATTTATTCCCATTTGGATCTAAGGTTGCAGCTTTACTTCACACATCCAGCGCACTTTCTTTTCCTATTCAATCCCTTATTTACAATGTTGGCGCCTGCACCTGAAGCCAATTGAAGAATCGGCTCAGATGCTGACATCGCTGGATCCCTGGACGATTCTAGGACAATATCCCCCCAGACAATATCCCCCCTGGACAACATCCCCCCGGACAATATCCCCCCTGGACAACATCCCCCCGGGACAACATCCCCCGGACAATATCCTCCCTGGACAATATCCCCCTAGACAATATCCCCCCTCTAACCCTAACCCTCTAACCCTAACCCTATGTCCAGGGGGATGTTTTCCGGGGGGATATTGTCCCGGGGGATATTGCCCGGGGGATGTTGTTCCGGTGGGATGTTGTCCCGGGGGGATTATGTCCAGGGGGATGTTTTCCGGGGGGATATCATCCCGGGGGATATTGCCCGGGGGATGATGTCCGGGGGGATATTGTCCTGATACCTCCCTGGACCGGTACGGTAAGTGTTCTTATATTAAAAGTCTGCAGCTACAGTATTTGGGGGGAGACTGGAGCTCCTCCTTAAGGTACTTTAAATAAAAATGATTGGCTTGACATATAGTTTAAAGGGTAAGAATAGTGTATTTTAAGGAAGTACATACCTGTATTTTGAGGTATTATTGTAGTAATTACTTTAAAGTAAATTTTTGATGTAATGTTCACATTTTTACATGTGCTTTTGCATATTTAGAGTGTTAACTGAAGATATTTGTAGAGTAGCTACTAGGGAAAACAAGAGTAATTGGCCACTGTCATGATAGTCATGACAAAGTCTACACGGTAGTAAGGCTTTTGCCATAATGGCAAGTATTGCACATTATGGCACACCTGCCTACCAAAGTGTGATCTCCGTCGTTGCACCATCATAACACTAAGATGTTCACCTAGTCTTCTTTTATGATCAGCACCTTCGGCCATTACAATTGGTTGGACCTGGATAAATAACATTTTTACCAAAAAAAAATGATTTGAAGAGGCCTGGGTGATGTCACCATGCCTCCCGCTGCCTCCAAGGAATGCTTGGGCTTGAAATTTTGCAAGAATGTATTCCTGCAATGGACTACACTCCAAAGGAGGCAGGGTTGAGGCGCAGTGATGTTTTCCATTATTCCCAGAAACATTCCAAGACTGAAGTACGTTGTTTTTTTACACTTATTTTTCTCAAAGCTTTTTTTTAACAAGTTTCTTTGGGCATCATGTATTTAGAGATTGGGGGGCTATGAGTAAAGCAGACCCTCTATTTGCATGAAAGGTCCACTTTAACCACTTGCCGACTGCCTAACGCCGATCTACGTTGGCAGTCAGCCCCTCACAGGCAAAGTGACGTAGGGCTACGTCACTAGCTTGTGAGGGTCTAGGGAGCGAGCGCGCGCCCCCGGAGGTGCGCTCCCGCTCCCGCATGGTCACGGACCCCCCCGCGCGTGTGACCAGCGGACCGGCGATCGGCGGGGGAGAGGGAGAAAGTCAGGAGGCTTGTGTAAACAAGCTGCCTGTCATTCTCCTCGGTGTAAAAACACTGATCACACTGATCTACTATGTAGATCCGTTGATCAGTGTCCTTACAGCTCAAGCCACAGCCAATCACAGTAGAAAGCACGCCCCTAGGGACACACACAGCCCCTCCCTCCCAAATAAAGTTAACCCCTTCACTACCAGTGTATTTTTACAGTAACAGTGCATATGTATAGCACTGATTACTGTAGAAATGTCACTGGTAACCCCAAAAGTGTCAAAAATGTCAGTCAAGGGTCCGATCTGTCCGCCCCAATGTCGCAGCACCGCAAAAAAAATCGCAGATCGCCGCCATTACGCGTTAAAAAAAAATGACAAAAATCTTTCCCTTTGTTAGTAAACGCGATAACTTTTGCACAAACCAATCAAAATACGCTTTTTGCGATTTTTTTTACCAAACATAGGTAGCATAAAACAAATTGGCCGAAAATGTTAAAAAATTTAGATTTTTACATTTTTTTGGGGGGGAATTTCATATAAAAAAATGTGAAAAATATTGCTATTTTTGCAAAATTGACGCTCTTTTTTTGTTTATAGCGCGTGATCAAAAAATCGCACAGGTGATCAAATACCACCAAAAGAAAGCTCTGTTTGTGGGAAAAAAAGGACGCCAAATTTGTTTAGGTACAGCTTCGCACGACCGCGCAATTGTCCGTTAAAGTCACGCAGTGCCGAATCGCAAAATACCCCCTGGTCGGAATGGGGGTAAAATCTTCCGGGGCTTAAGTGGTTAACAACTTCTGAGACAACATTTAAGCCACACAGTGTGTTGATTTAGCCATAGACATCCATTGTAAGAAAGCAAAGTAAAGCATAATCAGTATGTAGCACTAAAAAGCAGCAAGCAAAATCTGTGTATGTAAAGTCCAACTAAAGCTTTATAATTACAGCAAAATCTATGTACAGAAACAAAGTTTTTAACACGTTAACACATATTAATTGGAGGATTCAAAACAAGCTGATCTCTGGAAAAAACGAATAATATACAGTACATTCATTCCCTTTGAATGAGTCATCCTACATTGTTTGGTTCAAATGACAAAAGAATAGTAACGTGGGCTCCTCATTAGCATAGTAAGACACATTTATTTAACAATTAAAATAGCACACTTACATGTAGGATTCTTCACAATCAGCATTAAGATTGGATGTGGACACCGCAAAGCTGTTAATGTGCATCGGTAGTTTTTGCTTTCCAAGCCGGCATAAGGAACCCGATTTGACAGCTGTCAAAAAGCCGCCAACGCCGGGTGTCCTACAGCAATATCCCATGCCTTGTGGCAAACCCTATGTGATATTGATGGGAGGGGGGTGTTACAGGGGGACAGTAGTGAATTTCAAAGGAAAAATCCTTATTTAACAAAGGATTGTTCCTATGAAACACATTACCGTGTTAATAAAAAATGAGCCCCAAAGAATAATGGTAAAATAACTGGTAATAAGAGCCAGTTGTCAGTTAATGCAAAAACTGTATGTAAAGTGAGGAAAGAAGGACTTTCTGGGTACCCCCCAGGAATAACTCTACAACATTTTCAATATTATAGAATTATATAAAAATAGTTTAAAACATATACAGTATATAATATTTGTACATGTTTTAATTAGATTTTGTTGTAATAAAAACGCATACAGTAAACCCCCCTCCATTACGTTCCGGACCCAGCCGCGAAAAGTGAAAATCCGCAAAATAGAAAAACACTATTAAAATGCATTGTTTTTAATTCATGCATGTCGATATTTAATAAAATCTAATATATTTTTTTCAACTTATATCTTTTTTAATCATATGTGCCTAAAAAGTCCCAATTCAGGGGAACCCCATTCTTTGTATTAAAATGCATTGTAGGCATGTTTTTTTTTTTTTTTAACTGTCACTGTACGTGTAAAAACATTTTAAGGTCTTTAAACACACCTTTAAAACAATGGAAACTCATTTAAACACATAAAAGATACTGAGAGACATAGCAAGAGCTGTGGAAAACACAAAAATATTTAATTTTTAATGATTTATATAGTAAAATAACATTCCAAAAAAAAAACGCAATATACCGGGACCGCAAAAACTGAACCGCGATGGAGCGGGGGTTTACTGTATTTTCATATCATTCTACAATATTGTCAATGTCGTAGAATTATTCCTGGGGGGTACTGAGAAAGACCTTTCCTCACTTTACATACAGTTTTTACATTATCTCACAAATGGCACTTTTTAACAATTCTAGTACCAATATATTTAGGGGCTCATATATACTGTTCTACCACTCAAGAAATCACATTTAAACTCCGACCCAAGTTGGGGAATTTGGGCTGTTTGCACCTTACTGCTGGTGTTGTGTTCAGCTCTGCACCCTTACAATCACGAATGCAGCAGTTTATGTGCAGTTTACAAAAGGGTTGATTTACTAAAGGCAAACAGACTATTCAATTTGCAGGTGAATGTTTCTTAGAGCATAATTAAAGAGGTAAAGCTCTTAGGCTGCATTCACAACTGAGCGAGGCGTCTTTTAGCGTTTTTCCAGGTTTTTTTTGTTGCGTGTTTTTATGTGCAACTTGCAAGTTTTTTCACAGCGTTTTTGCTGTTTTATGCTGTTTTTTTTTTTTTTTCATTAGACAATAGCGAAAACTATCAACTGTTGTATTATTTGTTGCCAGGTGTTTTTCAGCTTTTTCATTAGCTTTTATTTCTTTTTTTATTACTATTATTAATTTATTTTAATTTTTTTGTTAGGGTAAGGGGTTAGAGTTAAGGTTAGGTTAGGGTTATTTATTTATTTTTTTGTTAGGGTTAGGGTGTTAATAATACTACTACTATTGCTGCTACTACTACTACTAATAATAATAAAATCAATAATAATAATAATAATTCATTATTACTACATATTAACCACTTTAAGCCTGGAAGAATTTGCCGCCTTAATGACCAGGCCCTATTTTGCGATTCGGCATTGCGTTATTTTAACGGACAATTGCGCTGTCATGCGACGCTGTGCCCAAAAAAAATTTACATCCTTTTTTTTCCCACAAATAGAGCTTTCTTTTTGTGGTATTTGATCACCTGTGCGATTTTTATTTTTTGCACTATAAACAAAAAAACAGCGACAATTTTGAAAAAAAAAAAAAAAACCACAATATTTTTCACATTCTGCTATATGACATTCCTAAAAAAAAAAAAAAAATGTAAAAATCAAAATTTTTTAACATCTTAGGCCAATTTGTTTTCTGCTACATATTTTTGGTAAAAAAAAAAATCGCAATAAGCGTATTTTGATTGGTTTGCGCAAAAGTTATTGTGTCTACTAACTACGGTAAAGATTTATGGCATTTTTATTGTTTTTTTTTTTTTACTGGTAATGGCAGCGATCTGCAATTTTTTTCCGGACTGCGACATTGCAGTGGACAGATCGGACCACTAACTGACATTTTTGACACTGGGGGTACCAGTGACATTACTACAGTAATCAGTGCTAAAAATATGAATTGTTACTGAAATAATGACACTGGCAGGGAAGGGGTTAACAGTATAGGTGATCAAGGGGTTAAATGTGACCCTAGGGGAGTGATTCTAATTGTGGGGGGTGTGGCTTCTGAGATGACCATAGAGACATGTGATCCTATATAGAAGGATCACATGAGCTCTGTGATCATTTCAGGGAGAAGAAAACACAGCCGACCGTCCTCTCTCAGCAGGGAGCGATCGCAGGTGTCAGTCGGAGCCGCCTGACACATGCATCGGCTTCCCCGCTGACGATCAGGGGCAGGAGCGCGCCAGCGGCGCACACTCGCCCCCAAGCTTCCACCAGCCAACCAACATACCGATACGTGGTTTTGCCTGTAGGAGCCACTCTGCCGCCGTATATATATATATAAAGTAAGCGGTCGGCAAGTGGTTAATAATGTATTTTATTTATTTTTTGTTGTTTTTTATTTATGATGGTTTTTTTAGGTATTTGTGTTTTTATTTTACATCTATTTATTCATAAATTATTACTATTTTTTTATTACATTATTTCATTTCAGCAGAAAATCGTGCACAAACGAGCAACAAAACGTGTGAATATGCACAAAAACGCACATATGGCACATTTTCATTCATTTCTATGGGAATAAAAATGCGCAAATCTGCCCAATGTAAGCTATAAAATAAGCTCCAGAATTTTTTTCAGCTTTAGGCGTTTGGCTTCAGGCGACTTGGAGTGGGGATGTGAACCATCTCCATAGAGAGTAATTGATATTTTCTCCTCCAGGGTTTTGTAGCTACAAAACGCTGAGTTGTCAATGGGGCCTTAGGATGGGGACTGTGTTGGAAGCCAGTTACACTTAACTCAACAACGTAACCGAGTGCTGCTTTGTTTATTATATTGCTAAAGTTGCTGAGCAGGACAAGTCCCTTGAATCCAGCCCCTATGAACTTTTACTTGAGTACCGTATTTTGTTCCTTTCATGAATAACGTGTTTTCTAATGATAATGAAATAATCCTTATCTTATATAAGCCTCTAAATTCCTGCAGCACAGTTAAGAAGGATGGTTGGACCACTGTAATTCTCACAGCTGGTCCTCTCCATGTCCAGATGTCCCCACCGCTACGAGTACCCACTGTGGGCAGGGACGGTGCTAGACTACTTTGCACCCTAGGCAAGACTAGCTACTTGCACCCCCCCCCCCGAAAAAAAAAACACATTGCCCCCCCCTTCCTGTACATAATGCCCCCCCTTTAACCCCACTCTCCCCCTTTAACCCTACACCCCCCTTCATATACACACTGCCTCTCTTTAACCCTACACCCCTTCCTATACACACTGCCCCCCTTTAACTCTACACCCCCCATTCTATACACACTGCCCCCCTTTAACCCTACACCCCCTTCATAAGCAAAGTGCCCCCTTTAACCATTCACACCTCTTCTTGTACACACTGCCCCCCCTCCCTCCTGTACACACTGCCCTTCTTTAATGCTACACCCCTTCCTGCACACACTGCCCCCCTTAAACCCTACACCCCCTTCCTATACACACTGCCCCCCTTTAACCCTACACCCCCCATTCTATACACACTGCCTCCCTTTAACCCTACACCCCCTTCATATGCAAAGTGCCCCCCTCTCTAGAGGTGACATCTATTGGGGATAAGGAGGTGACAGGAGAGGAATGTGGCATCGGCCATGACTGCGCTCTAGGTGGCAGTGTGCCCTAGGTGGCCACCTAGTTTGCCTAGTGGTAGCACTGGCCCTGACTGTGGGCATGTACTCTATGGGCCCCCTACATTCCGCATTGGTGCTACACACTGAGCTGAATACCCCATGGTCCATGAACAAGACTGCTTCAGACATACCTAATAGTCATTTACTTTTCAAAGGTTGTATCTCTGTAAGCCATACTCTGAAGGAAGATTGGCTCCACACCTTTGCAGCAACACGTACACATGGGAAGCAGTCAGACATAGTAAGAATGACCTTGACGTCCTTCCTGGGACTGATAAATGGCACTTAGTCTGCCACAGTGACACAGGGCTTTGTCTCTACATGTTGAAACAATGCTTCTAGCCCCTATTTGCTTTTTTCTAATCTGTAACATTTGCAGAGGTTAGTGCATCAAATAATGAAAATATTCATTTTTCAAGAAGGCATAGAGTGCAAAACAATATCAAATAAAACAAGTTTGATTAAAATGTGAAGTCGGACCTCAGATGCATGCAAGTCCTTGCCACTCAACCAATAAACAGCATAGAGAAAATGGCCTTCTTTGCATGTGTTAATTTGTTTTTTCCTGAACTGATGTCAGAACATGTTGTGGCATCCAAAGGCAGCACATCAAACATGACATTTCTGTCAAAGCCATGTTTGTCTTTTATATCAAATTATTATATCATCAGATTATTGTGTACCACTTTTCTGATCCCAAAATTCTCAGACCGTCTATGAAAATTGCTGATGATTAGAGAGTTCAGAGGAGCTTTGAATACAGGTAGCAAATATATTCTGCGGCTTTAAAGGAGAGCTCTTGCACAGTGTAGGAATTTCGTGTAAAGTGATATTTACAGTTACCCCAGGGCTGTCTTTTCTCAGTTACTACTCCCTGAAAACTTTTCAAGGAGTGCTGCGGTGCCATTAGCTCAATGCTTCTGGTCTATACATTCCTATACGGATTTCCATTAACCGCTTGCCTACTGAGCACCTAAACCCCATTCCTGCCCAGGCCAATTCTCAGCTTTCAGCGCTGTCAGACTTTGAATGACAATGGCGCGGTAATGCAACACTGTACCCAAATTAAATTGTTATCATTTTTTTCAAACAAATAGAGTTTTCTTTTAGTGGTATTTAGCCCCGGTTCACACTTATGCGATGCGGGAAGGCTGCGAATCCGCAGCCTGTTACCGCATCGCAAACGCACCCCCGGCAGTTCACACTGCCATATGCGATACGCTGGGGGTGTCAATGTAATCTTAACGACACCCCCAGTTTGATCGCATATCGCAGTGCGATTTTGCAGTTCGCACAGGATCGGATCGCACAAGTGTGAACCGCTGTGCGATCCGATCCTGATGCGGCTGCCAAAAAGGGTCCTGTGCGTGTTTGCTGCGGGTGCGGTGTGAATTTAGCCATACAAACTGTATGGCTAAACTCGCACCGCACAGCCGATCGCATGTAATGAAGGAGCAGTGCGCTCCGACATTACATGCGAATGCCGGAGCCGCACAAATGTGAACCGTCTCTTAATAACTGCTGGAGTTTTTATTTTTTGCTGAACAAACAAAACAAGACAGAAAATTTTGGAAAAAAACAAAACTGTTTTTATAGTTTGTTATAAAATTTTGCAAACAGGTAATTTTTCTCCTTCATTGATGTGAGCTGATGAGGCGGCACTAATGGGCCCTGATAGGCACTGATAGGCTGCATTGATGGACACTGATGGGCACTGATAGGCTGCACTGATAGGCGACATTGATGGGCACTGATAAGGCGGCACTGATAGGTGGCACCGAGGGTGGCACCGATGGGCACTAGTAGGTGGCACTAAAGGTGGCATTGATGGGCACTGATGGGTGGCACTGATGGGCAATGATAGGTACTTGTAGGTGACACTGATAGGCAGCACTGATGATGGGGCACTGATGGGCGCTGATAGGTGGCACTGACCTGCACTAATAGGTGGCGCTGGTGGGCACTGGAGGGCACAGATGCTCCTTTCCTCTTCGGGACCGATGTCCCTCTGACATCAGCTGTGATCAGCTTTTTTCTCCTCACGCTGATAGCGATCAGTGATCAGCTGTCAGCCATTACGTGGTAAGGGGCCGGGACTGGCCCCTTACTCCGATCTGTGATCAGCCAAGTCTCATGGACTTGCTGATCACAGAGCGAGCCGCGCGCATCTCCGCAGGGAGCGCGCAGGCAGTTCATGCATGAGAGGACGTACATGTATGCCCTCCCGGCAACTAAGGTCGGCGCTGTAGCCATCTTTCGGCTATAGTGCAATGTCACGCTTTAAAATCCATCTACATACATATGTGTTCACTTCTGCGTGTAATGTAAACATCCCTTGTAATAGGAATAGTGCATGACAGGTCCTCTTTATGGAGAGATCTGGGGTAAATAAGACCTCAGGTCTCTCCTACAGGCTGGAAAGCCTGAAATTAACCACTTGCCGACTGCTCACATTGCTGCTACTGCAGCAGAGCGGCTCGGCTGGGTCTGGCGACGTAGACCTACGTTGCCAGATACCTATCTCTCTCGGCAGGGCACACACTGTGTTTAGTGCCGAATCGCAAAATATGGCCTGCTCAGGAATGGGGTAAAATCTTCCGGACTTAAAGTGGTTAAAAATACAAAAAAGTGGTAAAAAATATAATTTTTTTTGTCAAAGACATGTAGCTAAATACATTTTGGCCTAAATATATGACAAAAATTTAATATATTGGATATTTTTTAACTGTCAAAGTAGAAAATGTAAATTTTTCGCAAATTTTTCGCTCTTTTTTTATTAATATTGCAAAAAATGAAAAGCGCAGAGGTGATCAAATACCACCAAAAGAAAGCTCTGTTTGTGGGGAAAAAAAGGCGTAAATTTTGTTTGGGTACAGCGTTGCATGACCGCACAATTGTCAGTTAAAGTCGCGCAGTGCCAAGTTGAAAAAAGTGGCCTGGACGTTAAAGAGGAAGTAAACCCTCCTCTACAACTTGTACCTATAGGCAAGCCTATGATAAGGCTTACCTATAGGTACTGTAAATATCTCCTAAACATGTACCGTTTAGGAGATATTTACCTTACATGTCGCCAGTGACGTCACTGGCGCATGCGCTCTGAAGGAACGGCCGATCGTGCCGTTCCTTCAGAGCCCCGTGCCGTGACTGTCGGCTCCCGCGCGCGTGCGCGGGAGTGACGTCACCGCGGCTCCGGCCAATCAGATGGCCGGATGCCGCGATCCCGGAAGACGGGCGACTAGACATGTCGCCCGTCATAGAGGTGAGTGAGCGGCACGGCGGGGGCTCGTTCTGAGGTAAGTATTGCATAATGAGCTAATATGCGATGCATACTAGCTCATTATGTCTTTCTTTTGCAGGGTGTAAAAAAAAAAATCAAACGAGTTTACAACCTCTTTAAGCAGGAAAATCCTCCGGTTTTAAAGTGGTTAAAAAAAAAAAAAAACGATCTCACGATCACGGCAGTATTTACAAATGGGCCCCAAAGAGTCACAGAGACTGCCGGGACCATCTGGTCCTCAGTATTCTCTATGGTGTACTTCCGCTGCCGGCGGATTCCTTCTCCGGCTCACTGTTCACACGGACGAGTCGGTAGAAGCACCGGAAGGCGGCGGGAGGGGGTGGGCCGTTCTTGACAGTATTTGTAGCTGCTGACCTTTAATTTTTTTTTTCTCCAAGCGGAACTTCTCTTTAAATGTTAAAGTGTTACAGAAAATCTGTAAAGGTGTCCTAATCCCAGCCCCCTCCCCACCCCCTCTCTGTATAGCACTACCAGTAAAGACCAGATGGATTCTGATTGGTCAGCACCATCCATGTGACAGTGCTGACCAATTAGAACCCGTCTGGTCCATGCTGGCAGTACAGAGAGGGGAGAAAGTAGCAGAGATTTCAAATCTCCAGACTGTTGGAGCAGCTTGTGGGAGCCTTGGCAGCTCAAAATTGCAGGAGGTAAGTAGAGTGGGGACCAGGGGTCTGGTGTTTGGTCACCTTTACCTTTACTAACACTTTAAAGTGGTACTAAAGTCTAAATGTTTTTTAACTTAATGCAATATTTGCATTAAGGTAAAAAGCGTCCCACTACCTGTCCTACCTATCCCCCAAATCCCTAATACCTGGAGTCATGTCACCTCTCGACTCCTCTCATTTCCTGATCTCAGAAGAGAAACTGAGGGCAGCAGAGCTATAGCCAGTCCCTGCTAAAATGGCCAAATTTCAATCCATGTATGGCCACCTAAAGTATTACCTGTTTTTTGCGATGTTAGCCTTTAGCATCACTTTAAAGTCAAGTTGGAAGGGGACCACTAGAAACCAGCACTGTCATTGACCTCTTGCTGTCTGCGTAACACATGGTAGCAGAAGGGTGGGCTTTAACGCCCGCATCCTACACATATGCGTTGTTGAGCGGATGATGGTGCTGTGCTGAAAGCACGCTTACTGCACGCTCCCAGCACAGGGACCGAGCTGTAAAAGACAGCTTTTAATTCCTGCCGAGCCGGCACTGTGCCAGCCAATCACAGTGAACAAGAGATTGGCCAATCTTCCCAACCCCAGCGAACAGAACTTTTTAAAGGGACACCAGTGTGGAAGGGAAAAAGTTAAAAGCATTTCAAACAAGCCATGTCCAAACATATGCAGCAGAACATACCTTTATTTTAAATGTAATCTCCAGACAGGACAAAATCATCTTGCAATTGCCTCCTGACGTAAATGAGCTAACAAGGACCCTTTTAAAAAGTCAATTATTTATTGTATATGCACATGAACTCTTATAAATAGCATTCTGCATTCTACCTCTACAACCTGACCCCCCCCCCCCCCCCCCTAAGCTGTCTAATTGGCTTGTCATTTATACAGAAGTTAACAAAACAGTAAAACAGCCCTGCTCTGACAGCTGCACAATGACAACTATTGCCAAGAAATAACTTTCAACTACTTCAGGAGATAACATCAATGGAAAGACGAAACATACACGTCTAGACATAGAAGACCATTTTGCTATATGATGACTGCTCCATCAATAGGCAGACCATCACATGCTGTCTTCAGCATTATTATGGACCAAATAAATATACTAGAGAAAATACGTCTCGTGTCTTATGCAATTTTATTTGCCTGTTCCTACTTTTACGATTTTCTGAAAAACACTTCAGTAGCATTTTTTCCCATAATCCGAAATAGTTTGATCAATTTTCTTTTCAGAGGCCAACATTTATAAGGCTACAAACATGAGACCATGCTGCCCTCCAGTGGATAAAAAAAAAAAATTCATAGTGGTTGTCAATAAAAGTATGCATTTGGTTACATTTTAGGAAGGTGGTATCTTTTTATAATTTTGTCAGAAGCTAACAAGACTAGAGTCACACAGTGAAGGACAGGACCAAACCTCACTACCACTACAAACATAGGCATACATGTGCCTGTATAGCTAAGATTTTGAAGTCAACTTGCACACGAGACCTGTGCAGCAAATCCGTAAAGAAAGGGGAATTATGCCTCAACCAGTTTTTTAACTTGAGGTTTACAAGGTGTTGCCATAAACAAAGGGGCTAGTTTACAGAAGAATGCATGTGTTAATACACTTTGAGATATGTTTCAAATTCATTGCATATTTTTAAGAGCAGCTTTTCAGTTGAGTTGAAGAGCAACCGCTGATCTGGAAGTGCAGATTTATGCAGGAAAAATGCAACATGCAGGGCTTCTTCTATTACACAAAGAAGCAGTACATGTGTATTAACCACTTCAGCCCCCAAAGGTTTTACCCCCTTAATGACCAGCCCATTTTTGCGATACAGCACTGCGTTACTTTAACTCAGCCTCTCTCAACCTTTTCAACACAGAGGAAACAGAAGAAAAAACAGAGCGCCTGTAAGTGTAGCAGTTTTATTGATAGGCTAATAAAACATAAGTGATTGAACTCACTAGATAAAAGTAAGGTGGAATAGGGTCCCAGGCGTCCTGGAGGGTGGAGGGGTCCGTACCGGTCGAATAGACGGATGGATGCTGTGTGTGTGCAGCCCACACCAGAGCGCTAGCTCTTTCTCACCTATTTTCAACACAGAGGAACCTTTGAAAAAAATGTCTGGTCTCGGGGAACCCCTGATAAAAGTTAAAAATCTACAACTCATGACACATTAGTGTGACAGTCAGTGGGAAGAATGCTTCTTACTCTTGTAATCATTGGGAAGAATTACCCCTAACAGATAGCTAAAAGGAACAATGGTGTCATTGGGAACTTATCTGAGAGGCAGAAATTGCTCATTGCTCAAGGAACCCCCCAAAAACCTCAGGAGAAACCCTAAGGTTCCACAGAACCCCGGTTGAGAAACCCTGCTTTAACCACTTCTGGACCGGAAAGATTTTCCCCCTTAATGACCAGGCCATTTTTTGCGACTCGGCACTGCATTACTTTAACTGACAATTGTGCAGCCGAGCGACGCTGTACCCAAATAAAATTGATGTCCTTTTTTTTGCTACAAATGGAGCTTTCTTTTGGTGGTATTTGATCACCTCTGCGAGTTTAAGTGCCGGTTCACACTAATACGACTTGTCAGGCGACTTGGTCAGCCTGGCAAGTCACGCACCGTCGCGGTCCATTGAGTAGTACAGGACCGGTTCTAATAAGAGCGACACAAGTCACTCCGACTTAGAAAAAGGGTCCTGTACTACTTCGGGGCGACCTGGAGCGACTTGCATAGTCATTATTTTTATGAAGTCCGTGCAAGTTGCGCCGAAGTCGCGCTGCACGGGACTTCACAGGTCGCCCCCTAAGTCGGAGCGACGTAGTGTGAACCGGCACTTTTTTTTTGTGCTATAAACAAAAAATAAGTGACAATTCTGAAAAAAAAAAAAAAAAACAATATTTTTCACTTTCTGCTATATAACATTCCCAATAAAATATGTATAAATCAAATAGGAGGAACACAGGAGCCCTGTATTGATTCCTGAGAGAACAACGGTCTGCTGTGTTTACAACAGCAGACCTCTGTTCTCTCTCCACAGGGAGCGATTGCGGGTGCCTGGCGGCAATCGCGACCGCCAACCCCGTGAATCAGCCTCCCTGCTGGCGAATGGGGGCGTGCGTGCGCCCCCAGGATCGCTCCCGCGAACCGCCGAGATCAGCGGCGGCTGGTCGGCAAGTGGTTAACTGACAATTGCGCGGACGTGCAACACTGTACCCAAATAAAATTGATTTCCTTTTTTTCCCCATAAATAGAGCTTTCTTTCTGTGGTATTTGATCATATCTGCATTTTTTGCACTATAAACACAAAAAGACCTACAGTTTTGAAAAAAAAACAATATTTTTTACTTAATACTATAAAACAATTCAAATATTTTTTTTTTTTTTAAAAATCTAATTTATTCATCAGTTTAGGCCAATATGTTTTCTTTTACATATTTTTGGTAAAAAAAAATCCCAATAAGTGTAAATTGATTGGTTTACGCAAAAGTTTTAGCGTCTACAAAGTATGGTATAGATTTATGGAATTTAAATTTTTTACATTATCTTACTAAAAATGGCGGTGATCAGCGATTTTTACCAGACTTCGACATTGCGGTGGACAAATCTGACACTGAGCGACACTTTTTGGGGACCAGTGACACCAACACAGTGATCAGTGCTAAAAAAAATGCACTGTCACTTTACTAATGACATTGACAGGGAAGGGGTTAACATCAGGGGTGATCAAAGGGTTAAGTGTGCTCCTAGGGAGTGCTTTCTAACTGTGTGGGGGTGGCCTAACTGGAGGAAGACAGAGATCTGTGTTTCTGCTCAGAAACACAAGACCTCCATCTTCCTCTCTGACAGAACAGTGGCCAGCCTTGTTTACATAGGCAGACCGCCATTCTGCCTCTCCTCTGAATGATCGGTGGGTCCTGGCGGACATCATGTGCACCGGACCCGCTGATTGGCTCCCGCTGTGTCCAATCACAGCAAAAATGGGTCGCTGGCAGTGCGTGTGCTCCAAACCCAAATCCTAAGCCTACGTACTGGTACGTCAGTTCGTGCAGGAGGGCAGTATATCTGCGTGGGGCAGTCCTCAAATGGTTAATGAAAACAATGGCTTTTCTTATGTCCATAAGTAAGCGTATCCGATACCTGAGGGGACGCTGGGGAAGCAGACAATCATTGAAGAAGTTGGCATTACTGATCTTCCAGCTCTTGTGCAGCTTGCATCCCATTTACCAGTTCCGGGGCAAGAACATCTGGTACCCAGAGCAAAGATGCCCCCCCCCCCCCCTTCATTATGTGTGAGCTTATGAGGAGGAGGGTGTTGGACTGTTGGAGTTAGAATAAGTATCTCTGACTTTAGTTTTGCCTTAATAACTTCAATACCGGACACTTTTCCTGCCCAGGCCACTTTTTCTTCTTTCAGTGCTGTCGCAAC
Source organism: Pelophylax lessonae (assembly GCF_965119305.1). NCBI lineage: Eukaryota > Metazoa > Chordata > Amphibia > Anura > Ranidae > Pelophylax > Pelophylax lessonae. The sequence continues at coordinate 173,036,214 of NC_138772.1, read as the reverse complement.
ACTATACCGGTATGAAATTTTTATCATTTTTTGAAAACAAATAGAGCTTTCTTTTGGTGGTATTTAATAACACTTAATAACATTTTTCTTTGTTTCTCTGAGTTCCCGTTCACACTAAGGCGACCTGTGAGGCGACCTGGTCGCCTCACAGGTCGCCGTAGGTTGCCTTCCATAGGGAAGCTGCGGACCCGTTCTAATAGGAGCGACACAAGTCGCTCCGACTTAGAAAAAGGGTCAGGAGCTTCTTTGGGGCGACCCGGAGCGACCGTCATAGACTTCAATGTTATGAAGTCCGTGCCGGCCGCTCCGAGGTAGCGGCGCGCTGCTCGCACCGCGACCTCGGAGGTCGCCCCCCCCCCCCAAGTCGGATCGCCCCAGTGTGAACAGGGCCTTATAAAATTTTGCAAATAAGTAATTTTTCTTCTTCACTGATATGCACTGATGGGCAGCACTGATGAGAACTACTGATGGGCACTGATAAGCTGCAATGATGGGCAATGATTGGCACTGATAGGGCCTCACTCATAATCAGGGCACTGATGATTAGTGCCCTAATTATCAGTGTAAAGAATGTACTTGCCTTGCTGGTTAACAGCTCTTCTTTCCTCACACAAACACAGCGCGTGAGGAAAAGACTGCTGATAATCGACCAGTCCGTGTACATGTGATCAGCTGTGATCGGACACAGCTGATCACATGGTAAAGGGCCACTATGATTGGCCCTTTACCCCAATCTGTGATCAACTGTGTCCAGCTGTTTACCCAAATCTGTGATCAACTGTGACACAGCTGTCACAGAGTGCCCCCCAATGAACTCCCCAGGGAGTGCGCCCAATGCATGCCCCAAGAGGCGTGCCCAGGGGGCGCGCAGAGAGCTGCGCTGTAGCTGTATTTTAGCTATAGCACGGTACTAAAGTTGTTAAAGTGTAATTCCAATCAAAGCCTAACCTTGGTGACACATTCAGCATGCCCTGAATGCAGAGCACACTAGGCATGTGCATTGGCCTAAACCTAAATCTCCTCCCACCTCCCATTCTAAGCCTATTCTCTCTACCCTGTAAAAGGAAAGATACCTTTACTTTGCTCCAGTCCAGTCACATTATCTCTCCAGTGGCGGCTTCAGTGTAGAGGAGAGAGCAGGGACAACAGTTGCAGAGCCTGCGCAATGACGTCACCCATAGACTTACTATGGGACATCCATTGTCGGCTGTCCCTCCCCTACACTGAAGTTGGCTCTGGAAGCCGGTAATGTGACCAGACTGGAGCGACTTCAGAGAAAGTAATTACAGACTTTGTTTTTATAGGGCAAATAATATAGGCTTAGAATGGGGGTGGGAGCAGATTTGAGCTTTAGGCTTTGACTGCAATTACACTTTAAGTTTTAAATTGGTATACCGGTAATCTTTTTATCTGGAATTAGGTGGCCCTCAGTAGACCATTTTTGACTTTGTAATGATTACCTCCACTCAGTTTTGCGTAATGTTTTGAGTTTGACATGACTCTGGCGATAAAAAATCAAATGAAATGGGGCAGCTTGTACAATAACCCTTACCATTCCTGATGGTAGAATCCTTAGCATCTGACACTTCTGGATGTGTCAGAAGTTTGTGTCTCCCTGCTACACATTGTGTTTTCACCCACCACCTGCTATGTCAATAGCGTGTCCCTTCAGAGCTGCAGGGATCGCTAGTGATATAGCAGCAGCTTAGCGTTCAGCAGGGAGACCAAAGCATTCTCCATGACCTGCAGTGTATAGATGTTAAATATTCTATCTGCACATCTAGCTCTGCAAGACAGAGAAACCCGTCACCAGAAGCACAGCAGTTAAGTATTATTACTATACATTTACAGGCTTTTTTTAAAAAAAATGTAGGCAACATATGTACTTTTAGTACTTTTAGTGCATTTGTGCTTCTTAACCACTTCTGGACCGGAAGATTTTCCCCCTTAACCACTTAAGCCCCGGAGGATTTGGCTGCTCAGAGACCAGGTCCTATTTTGCGATTCGGCACTGCATAACTTTAACAGACAATTGCGCGGTCGTGCGATGCTGTACCCAAATGAAATCAATGTCATTTTTTCCCCCACAAACAGAGCTTTCTTTTGGTTGTATTTGATCACCTGTGCGATTTTTACTTTTTGCCCTATAAACAAAAAAACAGCGGCAATTTTGAAAAAATAACAATATTTTTCACATTTTTTTTATATGAAATTCCCGCAAAAAAATGTAAAAATCTAAATTTTTAACATTTTAGGCCAATTTGTTTTCTGCTACATATTTTTGGTGAAAAAAATCGCAATAAGCACATTTTGATTGGTTTGCGCAAAAGTTATTGCGTTTCCTAACTAAGGGAAAGATTTATGTCATTTTTATTGTTTTTTTTTTTAACTAGTAATGGCGGTGATCTGTGATTTATTTTTGCGGGACTGCGACTTTGCGGCGGATAGATCGGACCCTTGATTAACATTTTTGACACTTTTGGGGGTACCAATGACATTACTACAGTAATCAGTGCTATACATATGCACTGTTACTGTAAAAATGGCACTGGCAGGGAAGGGGTTAACTTTATTAGACGTCCAGGGGTTAAGTGTGTCCCTAGGAGCGTGCTTCTAACTGTAAAGGGGCGTGGCTTTTGATGTAACCACAGAGACATACGATCCTACATAGCAGGATCGTATGATCTCTGCAGTTACACAGGGGAGAATAACAGGCGGCTTTGTTTACATTAGCCGCCTGCCTTTCTCCCTCTCCAGCGGGAGATCGCGAGTGACCAGCGGACATTGGAGACGCCGGTCACTCGCGCTGGGATGGCAGTGAACGAGCCGCGGCAGGAGCGCGCCTCCAGCGGCGCTCGCTCGCCCCCTATTGGCTCGCGGGCGAGTGACGTACCGATACGTCACTTTGCCCAGGGGGGGCTGACCGCCGCAGTATATGTACTTGCGGCGGTCGGCAAGTGGTTAATGACCAGGCCATATTTTGCGATTCGGCACTGCGTTACTTTAACCGACAAATGCGCGATCGTGCAACACTGTATCCAAATAAAATGTATGTCCTTTTTTTCCCACAAATAGAGCTTTCTTTTGGTGATATTTGATCACCTCTGCAATTTTTATTTTTTGCACTATAAACATAAAAATCCGACAATTCATAAAAAAAAACAATATTTTTCCCTTTCTGCTATATAACATTCCCAAAAAAAAAAAATTAAAAATCACTGGGAGTACCAGTGACATTACTACAGCAATCAGTGCTAAAAATATGCACTGTTACTGTAATAATGACACTGGCAGGGAAGGGGTTAACACTATGGGTGATCAAGGGGTTAAATGTGTACCTAGGGGCATGTTTTTAAATGTATGTGGGCGTTGCTTGTGAAATGATCACAGAGACCTTTGATCCTATATAGAAGGATCCGAGGAGCTCTGTGTTCACTCCAGAGAGTGTTTACAATATTGTGTTTACAATAGCTGACCCCGTTCCTCTCTCTCAGTGGGGAGCGATCGTGGGTGGCAGGCGGCAATTGGAGCCGCCTGCCCCATGCATCGGAGTCTCCGCTGCCAAGTGGGGGCGGGAGCGCGCCCCCTAGCTGCAGGTGCGCGACCGACGTAGCCTTACGTCGGTTCACGCAGGAGGGCCAGCCTGCCGCAGTATATATATTTATCAACAGTCTAGGGGGCCCTATTGGCTTAAGGCTGTAATGAAGAAAAGGTATTCCTAAAGACACTTCTTATGAGCTCCTTGCTATCTATTACATACATAAAGCTTGATGTATCAAAGCATCAGTACTCAGAATATGCTTACAACGGCCAACCATATTAAACACCACTTTGGAAGTTTGAATCTTATTGGTGAAACATCAAGAAAGAATATTTTGCAAGCACAAAATCAGGAAGCTTCCCATGGCACATGTATCGAGCACTGCAAGATCTTGCATAGAATTCAGAATAAATCAGAACTCCAGGTAAAGAGTTTATACTGTGAAATATAAATGCTAATAAAAAGTTCAAGTAAAAAAAATATATTGTATAAAAAAAATCATATATGAACCAACACCACTGTGTGCTAGTGTCCAAGTATTTAAAATTCAATATTGGAATCAAATTATCAAAAAAATGTCCATTAAAAGTGAATAGTGATATTAATTCACTCTCCTCAATTTATTTTTAGTGTCCAGTTCCTTGTTGTGCATGCTGTTCACCACAAATCCTCTGCATAATACTTTACGTGTTTCGCATGAATAATGAGTCATCAGGAAGCTCCTGATGATGCAATATTCATGCGAAACACGTTAGGGTATAGTTGTGCGATGCATACCTCACTCCCTGCCTTTGGTTAACATGACGCATGCCGGTTCCCATGCACGGAAAAGGTTGCAAGCCATTGATTGATACAGATCGCTGGATAGAAGAGGCACTTTTAAATGTAAGTTGGCAATTGTAAACTGGGTGTTTTATACATTTCTATTATTTCCTAACTGAGTGAGAGGGGAGACCCATTTAAGTGGTCAAAGGATCCCTGGTATTGGATGATCACGCTCATTTTAAATAGCAATTTGGTGAGTGAGAAATTTGGATGGTGGAGGATTATACACTGTTCAAAAAAAGTAAAAAGGAACACTTTGAAAACACATCAAATCTCAATGGGGAAAAATATCATGCTGGATATCTATACTGATATGGACTGGGTAATGTGCCAGAAACTAAAGGATGCCACATTGTTTGATGGAAATGAAAATGATCAACCTACAGAGGGTTGAATTCAAAGACACCCTGAAAATCAAAGTAAAAAAATGATGCAGCAGGCTAGCTAATTTTGCTGAAATTTCATTGCAGCAACTCAAAACGGTACTCAGTAGTTTGTATGGCCCCCACGTGCTTGTATGCATGCCTGACAACATCGGGATATGCTCCTAATGAGACAACAGATGGTGTCCTGGGGTATTTCCTCCCAGATCTGAACCAGGGCATCACTGAGCTCCTGAACAGAGAGGTGCAACTTAGCAGGGTCAGATGGACCGAAACATAATGTCCCAGAGGTGTTTTTTTGGATTGAGGTCAGGTGAGCATGGGACCCATTCCATGGTATCAAATCCTTCATCCTCCAGAAACTGGCTGCATACATTCGCCACATGGGGCTGGGCATTGTGGTGCACCAGGAGGAACCCAGGACGCACTGCATCAGCGTAGGGTCTGACAATGAGTCAAAGGATTTCATCCTAATACCAAATGGCAGTCAGGGTGCCATTGTCCAGTCTGTAGAGGTCTGTGTGTCCCTCCATGAATATGCCTCCCCAGACCATCACTGACCCACCACCAAACCGGTCATGCTGAACGATGTTACAGGCAGAATAACATTCACCATCACTTCTCCAGACCCTTTCATGTCTGTCACATGCGCTCAGGGTGAACCTGCTCTCATCTGTGAAAAGCACAGGGTGCCAGTGGTGGACCTGCCAATTCTGGTGTTCAATGGCTAATGCCAATCGAGCTCCATGGTGCTGGGCAGTGAACACAGGGCACATTAGAGGACGTTGGCATGAAGTCTGTCTCTGATTATTTGGTCAGTGACATTCACACCAGTGGCCTGCTGGAGGTCATTTTGTAGGGCTTTGGCAGTGCTCATCCTGTTCCTCCTTGCACAAAGGAGCAGATACTGGTCCTAATGATGGGTTAAGGACCTTCTACGGCCCTGTCCAGCTTTCCTAGAGTAACTGTCTCTTTCCTGGAATCCCCTCCATGCTATTGAGACCTTCTGGCAATGGCACGTATTGATGTGCCACCCTGGAACAGTTAGACTGCCTGTGCAACCTTTATAGGGTCCAGGTATCACCTCATGCCTTCAGTAGTGACCCTGACCCTAGACAAATGCAAAACTAGTGAAAAACAATCAGAAATGATAAGTAGGGGAAACAAAAGGCCATTTGCCTCCACCTCTAAAACCATTCCTGTTTTGGAGGTTATTTCATTAACACCAAAGCAGCTGAAACTGACAACCCCCTCTGCTACTTAACTGACCAGATCAACATCCCAGGAGTTAATTGACTTGATACTATACTCTGATTAAAAAGTGTTCCTTTCATTTTTTTGAGCAGTGTACAATATATTTTTTTACTTGAACTTTTTTTTTGCATGTACATTTAACAGGATTTGAGTTATATTGAAGTTAGAACAGCTACTTATATATTACTATTATTGAGAACACGTCACATTGTGAAGGGACTACAGCTGCAGAAAATTACACAGTTATAATGTCATTTAGTTTCTAGTTTGCGTTTTGCACCGGTGACACATTTTTATTAAACAGTTATATACGTTGTTTAAATATGTATGCATTAAGTGCCGGTTCACACTACCGCGGCACGACTTCGGGGGCGACCTGTGAAGTCGCGTGCACCGTCTTGCACGGACTTTATATAATGAATGTCAATGCAAGTCGCTCCGATGTCGCTCTGAAGTAGTACAGGAACTACTTCTTAAGTCTGAGCGACTTGAGTCGCTCCTATTAGAACGGTTCCCGTAGCACTGCATGGACTGCGACTTGTCAGGCTGACCAGTCGCCTGACAAGTCGCGGTAGTGTGAATGGGCACTTACTGTCTTACCTGCCAAGGGATTTGTATTTCTGTATAATCCGCGTTGTGATTTACACACCTCTGCCACAGCGCACAGCCAGGCAAGTGACACACTTTTTCTGGTTCAAAATTCAGCTTCCTGTGTCAACTATCCATCCTCAATTTGATCAATGTGCAATAAATCATACTGGATGGTGATCGAGGAAGCAATAAAGCATAGCCATGAAATTGTAAATGTGTACAAGTGATTTTCCTTGACTGTGCAGAGTGCAGGGGTCTGTAAAGCACAAGAGTTGCTGTACAGAACTACTATTAAAACAGTAAACATATTTATATTTCAAACGGATGTTTAGCGGTTTGCCTGGAGTTCCACTTTAAAGCAAGGTAAGTGAGCCTTGATGAGAGAACCTGAATTGTGAAGAGTTGCATTATATCTTGGATAGCATTAGTAGCTCACCGATTGATTTCACTTGGCATTTGGAATTGCAGTTTAATAAAATAAAAACTGATTTAATAATAAAACAAAACTTTGCAAAAAGCTACTTACTGGTTTTCTTCTTCCTTGGCCTTCTTGTCTAATACTAAATAAACGGTTCCAAAGCTTCCTTTGCCAAGTCTCTGCAGTATCAAATATCGATTTGCAATCAGAGTGTCTGGGGTGGCTGAAATGGGCCGGGAGACTGTTCTTCCTTGGGATTCCTTGTAGTTTGGCATGTCTTTAGAGTCAAATAATTTCCTGCTCAAAACTTTGAAGACCTTATACTTAGCATACTTCCACTAACATCACAAACAGACTGGAACCTATGAAAAAGAATAAAAAAGGGAAAAAAATATTAAATACAAAACTGATACAATATATACATTATATCATATTTTATATAATATAAAATACATAAACTTAATAATAAATAACCATGGTTTTTAGTGTTAGGACTGGGCCAAAAAAAATACATTCAAAGATTCTGCAGTTTGCATCTTACACAATCATGCAACTAGCCTTCATATGCTGCATTGAGACAACTGCAGTGTAGAGGGAGTCACAATTGCGGCATGGCACTCTCTGTTTCATAACACATTCAGCATGCCCTGAATGCTCTGCACATCTGCAGTGATCTAGTCAGCTGCAGTGTATGTGAATATCCCCAAAACAGTGCACATTTAGCAGATATTCAGTGTACCTACAGTTAAGACTTATTATAAGTTTACCTGAAGGTACAAGTGAAAAATCTGAATTTAATACCACTTTAGGGAACAGTAAGGCCCCTTTCACACATGCTGTCCGTTTGTCCGTTTTTCATCCAACCGTTGACGGATGAAAAACGGACATCAATGTATCTCTATGTAAAAACGAATGACAACGGATGATCATCAGTTAACATCCGTTTTCATCCGCTTCTGTCAATGTCCGTTTTTTTGAACGGATAAATGCCCTATTTTTCATCCATCAAAAAAAACGGATCGGACGAAAAACGGATGACAACGGATGAAAAACAGATGTCAACGGATGAAAACGGATGCCAACGGATGAAAAACGGATGACAACGGATGAAAAACATAGAACAACTGATTAAAAACGGATGAAAAACGGATAACTGACGAAAAACGGATGACAACTGATGAAAAACGGATGGAAAACTGATACATTTTGACGTGACTGAACTGAAGAACTGAATGGACCGTATGTGTGAAAGGGGCCTAAAGAATCCGGGAGGGTTTGCTTGGACTGAAGTGACTTTAGCGCTATACAGAAGGTGAAGACAGAGGAAGATACCAAACGTGGTTTAAAATCACTACTAGAGATGCAACCTATACAGTTGTTCCCATTCCAAATGGTGTATTTAGTATTCTCTTGCCAGATCTGACCTCTGTTAATTGACCCTCCTACAGTCTCTCCAAAGAGTTAGATTTGTATGATGGGGGTAGGCTCAGAACTTTGGAAGATTTGTGCAGATATAAAAACCTTCCTGCACACATTGTCTTCAAACTTTTTAGCATTAGACACTTTCTATTAGCAAAGCCCCCTCCCAGAATACAGATACCACTAAGGCTCGGTTCACACTATTGCGATGCGGGAAGGCTGCGAATTCGCAGCCTGTTCCCGCATCGCACACGCACCCCCGGCAGTTCACACTGCCATATGCGATCCGCTGGGGGTGTCAATGTAATCTTAACGACACCCCCAGTTTGATCGCATATCGCAGTGCGATCGTGCAGTTCGCACAGGATCGGATCGCACAAGTGTGAACCGCTGTGCGATCCGATCCTGATGCGGCAGCAAAAATGCCTCCTGTGCGTCTTTGCTGCGGGTGCGGTGCGAATTTAGCCATACAAACTGTATGGCTAAACTCGCACCGCACAGCTGATCGCATGTCATGTCGGAGCAGTGCGCTCCGACATGACATGCGAACCCGGCACACGCACAAGTGTGAACCGGGTCTTACTGTCTGGCAGTTCTATCATGGTGTGCATTGTGCTTCTAAAGGTACTTCCTTTTTTTATAACTTACAACAGAGTAAACTGCATTTCCCAAAAAGATCCCCATTTTTGGCGTGGGAGAAAGGCCTGCAAAGAACCTATGAACCTCGTCAGTGGCTTAGCGCAATGCGATGCTCCTTTGCTGTGTCGCATTGTGTTAATTACTGGAAGCTCCCATAGAAAATTCGGACCTGGTGGTACCTCATGCCACATCGCATGGCTCTTTTTTCGCCTGATAGGTCCCCCCTATGCTGGAGAGGTTTTGGCCAAGTGGGTAATATTTTTCATATTTTTTGGTCCTGTAAATACTTGAGGAGTTCCTGGAGGAGTGTGTTCTCTCCAGTGTTACGGGTATCTTAGCAGATCCTTTGCCTGACCTGGTGATACTAAAGCCTAGTACACACGCAACGATTATCGGCCGACCAATCGTCCGTCTTTTGTCCAGAGTTGTGTTTTGTTGGTTGGAATGTGCCTAGACTGCACACGATTTTTCCCGCCCGATAAAATTCTACTTCAGAAGTGAGATCATGTGTTGGTTTGCTTTCTTTGTGTTCTTTCTTCTCTGAGCATGCCCAGTCTTGCTCATAAGATTTTTCCCTGTCGAAATCTGTACTGACTGCACGAAAATCGGCCATGTTTTGACGGAGGACAAAAGTTTTATAGCCTGCACACCAGGATTTTTTTTGGCCGAAAAGTCGGAGTCGGTTGTCGGAAGCATCATACTAACAAGCCGAAAATCGGCAGATCAGTCGTCGGACGAAAATTCCCTGCCGATTTTCGACGCGTGTGTACGAGGCTTTAATCTCAGTATAGATGATTTCCCTGTGCTGCACCGAAGAGTGGCTACTGGCATTTTGCCGGCAGCTGGTCTAACGATCACCTGGAGGGGAGCCCAAGCACCCAATCCATCTGAGGTCATAATATATTCTTTTGTAAAAACTCATGGCATATAGGTTAGACTTTTTGAAGCCACCTAGCAAGATTGGTCATCCTGGTATTTTCCTACACCATATTAATGTGAAACCCTGATGATATTCTGAACACCTATGTAAATGTTCTATTTACAGTATGTGCGCTGGATGCTATTGACGCTATAATGCCCTGCAAGGCCCTCTAATTGTTTTTTCCTTGTTCTTGTAACCTGATACAGATCAATACAACAACAGAAAAAATACATATACTGTAGGTGGGACACAGCACTCCCAGCCTGAAATATTTGGATTTCAATTTAACACAAATCCATGAATATAAATGCCTTGTCCTAGTAGTGTGAAAAAGAGTTGTCAACTTAAGAGGTATAGGGGGTCTCAACTATGTCTACTGACATCGTCAAAGGACTGCATATAATGCTCAGTATGCCCGCACTGGCCACTTTATTAGGTGCATCTTGCTAGTACCGGGTTGGACCCATTTTTGTCTTCAGAGCTGCCTTAATTCTTCGTGGCATAGATTTAAAAAGGTTTTGGAAACATTCCTCAGAGATTTTGGTCCATATTGACATGATAGCATCACGCAGTTACTGCAGATTTGTCAGCTTCACATCCATGATGCGAATTTCCCGTTCCACCACATCCCAATGGTGCTCTATTGGATTGAGATCTGGTGACTGTGGAGGCCATTGGACAGTGAACTCATTGTCATGGTCAAGAAACCAGTTTGAGATGATTTAAACTTTGTGACATGGTGCATTATCCTGCTGGAAGTAGCCATCAGAAGATGGGTACACTGTAGTCATAAAGGGATAGACATGGTCAGGAACAATACTCAGGTAGGCCCTGGCTTTAAATGAAGCTCAATTGGTACGAAGGCGCCCAAAGTGTGCCAAGAAAAATTCCCCCACACCATTATACCACCAGACTGAACCGTTGATACAAGGCAGGATGGATCCATGCTTTCATGTTGTTTACACCAAATTCTGACCCTACCATCTGAATGTCGCAGCTGAAATCAAGACTTACCAGACCAGACAACTTTTTCCAATCTTCTATTGTCCGATTTTGGTATGCCTGTGCGAATTGTAGCCTCAGTTTCCTGTTCTTAGCTGACAAGAGTGGCACCCAGTGTGGTATTTTTCTGCTGTAACCCATCTGCTTCAAGGTTCAATGTGTTGTGCGTTCAGAGATGGTATTCTGCATACCTTGGTTATATCGAGTGGTTATTTGAGTTACTGTTTCCTTTCTATCACCTTGAACCAGTCTCTCCGTTCTCCTCTGACCTCTGAAATCAACAAGGCATTTTCGTCCAGACAACTGCCGCACATTAGATATTTTCTCTTTTTCAGACCATTCTCTGTAAACCCTAGAGATGGTTGTGTGTGAAAATCCCAGTAGATCAGCAGTTTTTTAAAATACTCAGACCAGCCCGTTTGGCACCAACAACCATGCCATTCTTTCCCATTCTGATGCTCGGTTTGAACTTCAGCAAGTCGCCTTCACCATGTCTAGATGCCTAAATGCATTGAGTTGCTGCTATGTGGTTGGCTGATTAGCAATTTGTGTTTCCAAGCAATTGAACAAGTGTACCTAATAAAGAGGACGGTGAGTGTACAGTATGTAAAGCCAGGGAGGACTGTCAGAGGCAGCAGACGTACAAGAGAAAATAATGTTTAGAGACTGTATATTCTACGAGTTTGGTTAGATACTGGAGACATACAGCAGAAGACAGTGAGACTGTGGATATGTTACATAAGGCTAGCAGAGATCACTTCTACTACATGCTCCCACTCCCAATAAAGACTGTGGAGGTCCAAAGGCCACACAACAAGTACCAAAGGGTCACATGTATGCCGCAGGCCCCAGGTTGGGCACCAGCAGGTTAGATCCTCTGTCAGGTGTCTGCTGCCTGCCCACAGTCCTAGTGACAGGTATCAGACAGAACAAGAAGTATCTGGATATCTCCATGGAAAGGCACAAAGAAAGCAATAAAGACCCAACCAATGTTATGACCCTTCCACACTCTTTAACTGGATTTACACTTTAAACAGAACTGAACATAAACCAATAATGCCATATCTAAAAGATGTAGATCTCATGTCAAGGAAATATTAGTCTAGTAGCTGAACAGTGGTCTACTGGGTTCTCTGCAAACTTCTGTGGACACTCAAGGGCATCCTAGTCAGTTGACTTATCTTGCCAAAATTCGGATTATGGTCATTACAGAAGTCCTTTTATAAATCACTTGAGAAAAGAAAGGGGACTCTTAAGCCACCATACAAGGATCGGAATTCGACTGGTTTAGCAGGGAATGGCCAAATTTTGATCCATGTATGGGCACTCTACTTGTGCACAAGCCAATTTACTCGTATCTATCGACTTGTGAACAACCATGCTGTCCCGAACAATTAGTGCCACCTGCTATAGCTGGCAACGCTAATCATTCTGTTCTGCCAGGAGGGAAGGCTCCTTGTCATAAGAATACAATAGCGCTGCAGGAGGGATGTGGTGGAAGGAAAGAAAATTGCATAATCTATGGCCTGCCTCACATATAGCTTTACCCAATAAGGACCAAACGGAATGCTAGCTGTATTTTCCTGGGGAGTATAAAATATATCCGATTGGTGACAAAAACTCTTTTATTTCCCCCACTTCTCTTCTCAGTGTAATACATAGGCCCTCTACTGTATGCAGGGACCTTTAGGGTCCATTCACACCAGGTGCAGTGGGACTGCGTTGGGTAACTATACCAGTGCAGTCCCAGGGCGAAACAAGGCAATATGCCTTGTCTCCTGCGTGCCCAATTCACACCACAGTGGTGTGTAGGCAATGTGTGCTCAATAATAGTACCACATGCAGAACTTTTTTTGAGTGCAATGTAGCATGGGGCAATCCACCGCCTCACACTGTGTGGCGGCCATTTGAACTTGAAGTGGAGTTCCAGTCTGTACAAAAAAAAATGAAAAATCACCCGCTACAAATACTGTAGCTGCTGACTTTTAATATAAGGACACTTACCTTTCCAGGGATTCCGCTATGTTGGGTGCAAGCTCCAGCATTGCAAGTAAGGGAAACTGGCAGTGATGCCTTCAGGCTTCACAGCTGGTTTCCTACTGCGCATTCGCAAGTCACGCTGCACTTTCTAAATGGTCCTGTCGTCTTCTGGGACACACACAGGTCCCGAAAGGCAGAGGGGGGAAGGAGGAGGGGCCAGAAATGATGGAGATCGTTGTGCAGCGATCTTACCAGGGAGTGTGAGCAGCTAGCTGTCAAAACCAGGTACCTGCTCCCTCCTCTCCCCCAAAAAGTGTCAAAGGTGGCAGTGGAGAGAGGGAGGGTGCGACTAAGCGGAGCTACCCCTTTTGGGTGGAGCTCACATTGCGGCGATCTTACCAGGGAGTGGGAGAAGGTACCTGTCAAAACCAGGTACCCGCTCCCCCCCAAATGTGGAAGTGGAGGGAGGGAAGGTGCAAACACGCAGAGCGTCCCCATTTGGGTGGAGCTCACAATGGGGTGATCTTACCAGGGAGTGAGAGCAGGTACCTGTCAATACCAGGTACCCGCTCCCCCTCAAAAAGTGCCAAATGTGGCAGTGGAGGGAGGGAAGGTGCGAACAAGCAGAGCGTCCCCTTTTGGGTGGAGCTCACATTGGGGCGATCTTACCAGGGAGTGAGACCAGGTACCTGTCAAAACCAGGTACCCGCTACCTCCCCCCCCCCCCCCCCCCCAAAAAAAATTGCAAAATGTGGTAGTGGAGGGAGGGAAGGTGTGAACAAGCAGAGCGTCCCCTTTTGGGTGGAGCTCACATTCGGGCGATCTTACCAGGGAGTGGGAGCAGGTACCTGTCAAAACCAGGTACCTGCATCCCCCTCCCCCCCAAAAAGTGCCAAATGGGGCAGTGGAGGGAGGTGCAAACAAGCAGAGCGTCCCCTTTTGGGTGGAGCTCCGCTTTATGTCTTTGTGACATTTCAATAAAGTTTGTAAGTTCTTTAAAAAAAAAAATGACCAGTCCAATGTGCCAAAATCAATTCATCAGCACTGCAGTGAGACAATTGGATCGCACCAATACCAGTGCGGCGCCTGGTGGGAATTCGCCCTTATTGTTAGGAATATGATGAACAAGTTGTTGACTTATACATCAGCAGTTAAAGATGTTTACTACTGATTTGTGAGTTATCTTACTGCAGCTGAGCACAAATAAATACCTACATTATCTAGCTAATACCCACCTCTCCTTGTGTTTAGATTTATGCAGTCACAGGCTAATAGCATACTATTACTAAGTCATTAGCAGGAACTAATCCTGCAGAAAATTGGCTACTTTTACGATACCAGTTATTACAGACTGACAAATGAAGTAGACATTTACACAGAATGTTATAAAAACATGTTCCATTTTTGCTGTATTATGTTAACTGCTTACGTGACTCATTGCAATTTGTTTTGATACATCATTGAAATACGTAACATAACTCAAATTATGATTATTATTATTATTACACAGGATTTATATAGCGACACCAGTTTGCGCAGCACTTTGCAGATGAAGTCAAATAACATTGTAGGGGGTTGACTTGGAAACAAAAGATGTAATGAAGTGACATTAATTGCATTGTATATTATAAGTTATCAAAGCCTGACCTCCGACAGAGTCAAGCTGTTAGAATGGTAAATTCAGACATTATTTTAAAACAATTGAGTAAATGTAAGGTCTATAATTAAAGTACGCCTGTCATGGGAGAAATATATGCGTATAGGATCTGAAAATGCTAGTACCTTAGATAAGTCTAATTATAAAGGGAAATTATACTGATTTGAGGCCAATTTTATTTAAAATTGTTTTAAATATTATACATTTAACAACATGGGTGCTCAATATGTTGCCCTCAAGCTGTTGAGGAGCTACAAGTCCCATGAGGCACTGTAAGGCTGACAGTTACAAGTATGACTCCCAAAGGCAGGGGCATAATGGGACTTGTAGTTCCTTAACCGGTTGCCGACCGCCGCACGACTATATACTGCAGAGGTCAGCCCCAGCCAGGCAGAGTGACGTATGGGTACGTCACTCGCCTGTCACTGACTTGAGAGCCAATTGCCCGCTGCGGCTCGTTCACTGACAAGTCAGTGCGTGTGACCGGCGGACCCGTTGTCCGCCGGTCACACTACGATCGCTCCGGTGAAGGGAGAAATGCGGAGCGGCTTATGTAAACAAGCCGCCCGTCATTCTCCCTGGTGTAAAAATGAAGATCAGACGGTTCTACTATGTAGGACCGTTGATCTTTGTTTTTACACCAATAGCCATGTCCCTATACAGTTAGAATCACGCCCCTAGGACACACTTAACCCCTCCCTCTCCAATACAGTTAACCCCTTCCCTGCCAGTGTCATTTTTGCAGTAACAGTGCATATGTATAGCACTGATTACTGCAGTAATGTCACTGGTAACCCCAAAAATGTCAGTCAAGGGTCTGATCTGTCCGCCGCAATGTCGCAGTACCGAAAAAAAAATCGCAGATCGCCGCCATTACGCGTTAAAAAAAAAACACCAAAAATGACAAAAATCTTTCCCTTAGTTAGTAAACGCGATAACTTTTGCGCAAACCAATCAAAATACGCTTTTTGCAATTTTTTTTACCAAACATATGTAGCATAAAACAAATTGTCCGAAAATGTTAAAAAATTTTGATTTTTACATTTTTTTTTTGGGGAATTTCATATAAAAAAATGTGAAAAATATTGTTATTTTTGCAAAATTGACGCTCTTTTTTTGTTTATAGCCCATGATCAAAAAATCGCACAGGTGATCAATTACCACCAAAAGAAAGCTCTGTTTGTGGGAAAAAAAGGACATCAAATTCGTTTAGGTACAGCGTCGCACGACCGCGCAATTGTCCGTTAAAATCACGCAATAAAAAATCACAAAAAACCCCTGGTCTTTTAGCAGCCAAATCCTCCGGGGCTTAAGTGGTTAACAGCTGGAGGGGTACAGGTTGAGCACCCATGCTCTAGTCTGCTGGGTGCTGTCTGGGAGTAAAGCACTCACTGCATAGAGCAACACACAAGGAACCAAATTAGTTCTGCATCAGCTGTAGGGCCACAGGTTGAGCACCCATGTTTTACAACAATGTTATATTTGTTTCTATACAGTCTAAATTTTTGTTTATTTAAAAATCTAAATTTTACAAAAGAATATACAGCATAATTTAAGGTGTACCCATGGCATTGATCTCACCGAGCATTACAAATTTTCTAAGTGAGAGTGGAGAAGAGGTCGTTTGCCTCCAAATTCTGCCTCTATAACTGATGGTCTGTATGGTCCTTTTTGATTAGAGGAGACGTGTAATTTTCAGCATGAGCTATTGAGCTCTGTTTAGCAGCAGACTTTTTGCACCAGAGCTGCTGCAAATAAACCTATGGAAAAGAACCCAGAACGCCACCTACTTGTGAAAATGTACACATGATATAGTTATATATAATATTTTATATTTATCAAAGCTAAATAAAAACATTTTTTTATGTCAATTTAAAATTGTAATCATGAAGAAAGAAAGGAAATACATACAAAACTCTATAAGGTCCCATTAATATTCCTGAGTCACAAATCCAGAAGAAAACAATGGCTTTGGTTGGAGCTCTACTTTAACTGTTTAGGTGTTCAGATATGTGTGGCCAGCTTTATATCGTTATATCTCAAATAATTTCCCAAAGTCTAACCAAAGTCAATTGTTGAGTAGCATAACCCAGTTTATATCCAGTTTTATATACAGTGTGATTTTAGAGGGTTATGCAAGATTTAACAGTTATTAATATAATCAGACCCATTTTTTTTTATGATCAAGGTACCCATGATCATCACATATAGCACAAGTTACCGAATCCTGTAAATATGTCATAGGCCACAACCAACCTAAGGAATCACAACAAATGCAAAAGATATTTTTGCTTATTTCTTGCAAATATATGGATTGAGTTGTACATACTGTTTCTGGCCAATGGTTGAATCTTCTCTTTACCAATGCAAATATACACCCCAGGAGATTTGGGTCAAAGCACATTATTGCACTGCAACACAAACAATTTGTAAAGCTGAACTCCACACAAATGTAAAAAATGCTACTGAGTATTTTAAATACTGCGTGCAATACCCTCAACAGCTATAGGAATCTGACCACTTTCTGAGAGTGTCAGTTCCACTCTGTGCCAGCCCCTGCTGGGAGCCCCTTCCCCTGCCTTTATCTAGGCAGACAGCAGAAACTGCCTTGTTGGCAATCTTGTCAGCAAATGTTAGAATTTTAGGCAAAATATTATCTGTTCACCCATAAGGCCTCATCATATAAGATATTATCTGTGCAACCATAACGCCTCATCATATAAGATATTATCTGTGCACCCATAAGGCCTCACCTTGTAAGAAATTATCTATGCACCCATAAGGCCTCACCATGTAAGGTATTATCTGTGCACCCATAAGGCCTCACCTTGTAAGAAATTATCTATGCACCCATAAGGCCTCACCATGTAAGATATTATCTGTGCACCCATAAGGCCTCACCTTGTAAGATATTATCTGTGCAACCATAATTCCTCATCATATAAGATATTATCTGTCTACCCATAGGGACTCACCATATAATATGTTATCTGTCCACCCATAAAGCCTCACCATATAATATGTTATCTGTGCACCCATAATGCCTCAAGATTTAAGGCATTATCTATCCACCCATAAGGCCTCACCATGTAACAAATTTTCTATGCACCCATAAGGCCTCACCATGTAAGATATTATCTGTGCACCCATAGGGCCTCATCATATAAGATATTATCTGCCGCTTCGTGAAGACGTCATTGGGACAAAACTAGTAGGGCGGGGCTTAGGACGCTGAGAGGAAACACCGCAGACAGCACAAGCAAACTGACACCAGGGCTGGAGACGGCCGGGAAGGTCTCACTGCATTGCTTTTATATGCCCGAAATCCTAGTGTCGGGTAGACACAATGTAATGTGAGTTTAACCAGTTATTTGAATACTTGTAGAAAAAGAAATAGCCGCACATCCAGGGATCCCAATAAGTTTCAAATACCTTTAATTCCAAAATGTTGCAAGTGATGACACCAAAGACACCAACATGAAGTCTCCTAGACGCGTTTCACACATACATCTTGTACTTAATCATTATGATTAAGTACAAGATGTATGTGTGAAACGCGTCTACGAGACTTCATGTTGGTGTCTTTGGTGTCATCACTTGCAACATTTTGGAATTAAAGGTATTTGAAACTTATTGGGATCCCTGGATGTGCGGCTATTTCTTTTTCTACAAGTGTTCCCACGGAGGCGGGCCGGGGCCTGCACTCTATTGGATATCCTATCTCCTGGCAATTACCACACAATATACACCTGGAGCAGCGTTTTCCTTTCTTCAGTTATTTGAATAAACTTTGTTTTACTGTGACGGAGTTACGCTATGTTGGTTTTGTCTCTCTCCTCCTCCTTAATATAATCTCCCTATCTTTGGGGCGTTATCCCTGGTGGTATAATCGAGTGGAGGTATTGAATATACAATCAAGATTGGGGTCTATTAAAAGCGAGATTGCTGGTTTTGCCAGCTAGAGTTCTAGTGAGTCTATTTAGGGAGAAAGCCTGCACGGATGGTGGGATTTCCACGTGTGGACACCAAGAGCACTTTATTATTTATAGTGGCACCGTTTTGCACATTTGCACAATTTATCACTGGAAAGACTTTTTTTTACAAGCATCATATGGACTGATTATTGATCTGTATATATTTTTGATAACAGCTTACAGTATGCAATTTTTTATATTTTTTTGTATTGCATATTTGGATTGAGATTTTGGCTTAAGTGTTTATTCATTTTGAATTCAGGACACATTGTTTTAAGGCCGCAGCAGCACTAGCACTTTCACATTTGGTTACGCACATTAATTAATTTTCCATACAAACATTTTTGTAGTGTTTATGCACTTCGGCCACTTTAATTTAATTTATCATTAGACTACCATCTAGTGGTCACTTAATTTATTACATAAGGCACATCAATTTAATTTTTGCTTTTTTTTGCACATTAACCTTAGTATACAGCACAATTTTTTCATTATCATATCATTTTATATTATTCGCACAATATATGTCAGTGGAAGCTAGCTATTGTTTTTGCACTTTAGCACGTATTTTCCAGCGTGCAGGCCTATTTTTTGCATTATACCAGGCTAGGTCAACTAGCTGGCAGTTTTTTCATTCAGTATATAGTGTAATTCATATCAAATACAGAGAAAGCCATCATATCTTGCACTGCCACTTTAAAGCATCAAAATGTGATCATTTGGCCCATCTAAAAAGTTTAATTAGCCTATTTTTGCTAGATTTGGGTTTAAAGGAATTTGTGCTCGTTTTTTTCTTATCTTTAAGGCATTATCTATCCACCCATAAGGCCTCACCATGTAACAAATTTTCTATGCACCCATAAGGCCTCACCATGTAAGATATTATCTGTGCACCCATAAGGCCTCACCATGTAAGATATTATCTGTGCACCCATAAGGCCTCACCATGTAAGATATTATCTGTGCACCCATAGGGCCTCATCATATAAGATATTATCTATCCACTTATAATGCCTTACCATAAAAGATATTATCTGTCCACCCATAAGGTCTCACCGCATGAGATATTTTCTGTCCACGCATAAGGGCTCACCATATAAAATATTATCTGTCCACCCATAGAGCCTCACCATATAATACACTATATTACCAAAAGTATTCTGTCGCCTACCTTTACACACACATGAACTTTAATGACATCCCAGTCTTAGTACGTAGGGTTTAATATTGAGTTGGTCCACCATTTGAAGCTATAACACAGTGGTTCTTAACCTGGGTTCGATCGAACCCCAGGGGTTCGGTGAGTCAGTCTCAGGGGTTCGGCGGGGCGGCAAAGGGGCAATTGCTCCCCCCGAGAAAATATTATTGATTGTGAGGCCAACCCCCCCCCGGGAAATCAGAGCTGCGATCGGGATGACTCACAGCCATTACACATAGACACTTGACGCTCTGCCCCCTGTACCTCCCCCAGCAGGTTTCCAGCCTATCTCCTGCAGGCTGCTTGCTGCTTGAGTGGGCGGGATGGGGATGTACCTGACCATGGAGATCGCGCCCGCCTGGAAGAGGGAAGTGTGAGCAGCTGAGCAGAGGGAGCCGAGTGAATGTTCCTGGAGGTAGGCTCAGCTAACTGTACATGGTGGATTAGTTTGCAAGCACCTCTATGCTAAGTCTGCTGAGTTACTGCAGCTTAGCATGGAGGTGCTGTTAGCTGACAAAAGGAAATGCATGTCCTTTTCATTTAGCTCAATAAAGCATTGTGAATGCCCCCTGATGTGTGCCCTCCTGATACCCCATGGTATGCCCTCCCAACACCCCCCCCCCCCCAGTGTGTGTCCTCCTGACACCCCATGGTATGCCCTCCCAACCCCCCCCCCGGTGTGTGCCCCCCTGACACCCCATGGTATGCCCTCCCAACACCTCCCCCCAGTGTGTTCCCTCTTGACACCCCATGGTATGTCCTCCCACCCCCCCAGTGTGTGCCCTCCTGATACCCCATGGTATGCCCTCCCAACACCTCCCCCCAGTGTGTGCCCTCCTGACACCCCATGGTATGCCCTCCCAACCCCCCCAAGTGTGTGCCCCCCTGACACCCCATGGTATGCCCTCCCAACCCCACCCCAGTGTGTCCTCCTGACACCCCATGGAATGCCTTCCCAACCCCCCCCCCCAGTGTGTGCCCTCCTGGCTCCCCCAGTGTGTGCCCTCCCAACCACTGATGTGTGCCCTCCTGACACCCAGTGTGTGGCCTCCTGACTCTCCACTGGTGTGTGCCCTCACTACCCTCCCCCACAGTGTGTGTCCTCCTGACCCTCCCCCCAGTGTATGCCCTTCCAACCTCCTGGTGTGTGCCCTCATAACCCCCCGGTGTGTGCCCTCCTGACCCCCCCCCAGTGTGTGCCCTCCTGACCCTCACCTGGTGTGTGCCCTCCCGGCCCCCTGGTGTGTGGCTTTACTGATCCCTGTACACTGTCCTATCCTCTGTCCTGTCAACTCCTGTCCTCTGCCCTATTCTCTGTACACCGTCCTACAGCCTACTGACCACTCTATCCTGCCCTACAACCAACTGACCCCTATACACTGCCCTACATGCTACTGGCCTCTGTACACTGCCCTACATCCTACTGACCTTTCTACACCGCCCTAAAATCTACTGACCCCTATACACTGCCCTACATGCTACTGACCTCAGTACACTGCCCTACAAACTACTCACTACTGCACACTGCCCTACAGCCTACTGACCTCTGTATGCTGCCCTACAGCCTACTGACCTCTGTACACTGCCCTACAGCCTACTGACCTCTGTACACTGCCCTACAGCCTACTGACCTCTGTACGCTGCCCTACAGCCTACTGACCTCTGTACGCTGCCCTACATACTACTGACCTCTGTACGCTGCCCTACATACTACTGACCTCTGTACATTTTACTTTGTATGATACGTTTAATTCAGTTCTGTAAACAACACCTTATTTTCTGGCAGTGCCCCTCCCGAGACTAGACTCATAAAATCATAATTTATTTTTCCAATTAAGAAGGGTTCGGTGAATGCGCATATGAAGCTGGTGGGGTTCAGTACCTCCAACAAGGTTAAGAACCACTGCTATAACAGCTTCAACTCTTCTGGGCAGTCTGTCCACAAGGTTTAGGAGTGTGTCTATGGGAACGTTTCACCATTCTTCCAGAAGCCCATTTGTGAGGCCAGGCACTAATGTGGACGAAAAGGCCTGGCTTGCAGTCTCCACTCTAATTCATCCCTAAGGTGTTCTATGGGGTTGGGGTCAGGACTCTGTGCCGGTGTAACGTTAAAAAACCATACCCCGTGAAGAAACCATACCCTCGTCATTTCCTGTCTGAAACAGCTGAGCAGCGCAGCAGTGCGCATGCTCAGAGCCCCGGATACGTAATTGAACATGAAAGAATTTGACAAGTGCGC
The DNA here is from genome assembly GCF_965119305.1 of Pelophylax lessonae. Classification (NCBI taxonomy): domain Eukaryota; kingdom Metazoa; phylum Chordata; class Amphibia; order Anura; family Ranidae; genus Pelophylax; species Pelophylax lessonae. Next base: position 173,014,172 of record NC_138772.1, on the reverse strand, counting down.
ATGCTCGGTGGGCATGAAATTATCACGGCACTGTGTCTAATGTTATACTTGCGGCGGGTACATTAAAACACTTCGGCTGCAACATCAATCATCTCCTCTGCTATCGCTGTAACTTCCCTCATCACCGGTAATAAATATAAAAGCGGCGGCGGGTGTATGAGATGTAAATGTGACGGCGATCGCGGCTCCGTGATCCTCTTTTATATTTATTACCGGAGATGAGGGAAGTGACAGGGGGAAGAGCGGAGATGATTTACGTTGCACAGGAGCTGTTTTAATGTAAGCGCCGCAAGTTTAACTACCGTGAGAAATCCATACCCTCTGTAGCTGCACCGGAAGTGACGAGGGTATGGTTTTTTTCACGGAACACCGGCCAGTCAAGTTCCTCCACCCCAAACTCGCTCATCAGTGTCTTTATGGACCTTGCTTTGTGCACAAGTCATGTTGGAACAGGAAGGGGCCATCCCCAAACTGTTCCCACAATGTTGGGAGCATGAAATTGTCCAAAATTTCTTGGTATGCTGATGCTTAAAGATTTCCCCTCCACTAAATTAGTTACATAGTTACATAGTTACATAGTTAGTGAGGTTGAAAAAAGACATGAGTCCATCCAGTTCAACCTATGATGTGTGTGTGTTTGCTTTTAGCCGTACATTGTATACCCCTGTATGTTGTGGTCTTTAAGGTGTCCATCTAATAGTTTTTTGAAACTATCAATGCTCCCTGCTGATACGACTGCTTGTGGAAGAGAATTCCACATCCTTACCGCTCTTACAGTGAAGAACCCCTTACGCACTTTAAGGTTAAACCGCCTTTCCTCTAGTTTTAGTGAGTGGCCACGTGTCTTATTGTATCTCCTTTCTCTGAATAGTTTGTTCCTTATGCTCGGGTCGCCAGTACAGTATTTGTACATTGATATCATATCCCCCCTCAATCGTCTCTTCTCCAGAGAGAATAAGTTCAGGGCTTGTAGTCTTTCCTCATAGCTGATGTCCTCCATCCCCCTAATTATTTTTGTTGCCCTTCTCTGGACTTTCTCCAGTTCCAGCACATCCTTTCTGAGGACCGGTGCCCAGAACTGGACAGCATACTCCAGATGTGGCCGGACCAGAGTCTTGTAGAGCGGGAGAATAATCTCTTTATTTCTGGAGTGAATCCCCTTTTTTATACATCCCAGTATTCTGTTGGCTTTGCTTGCTGCGGCCTGGCATTGCATGCCACTGCCAAGCCTGTTGTCTACCAGTACCCCTAAGTCCTTTTCCATCCTAGACTCACCCAGAGGTTCCCCCCCTAGCGAGTAGCTTGCTTTCTGGTTTCTGGCCCCCAAGTGCATTACTTTACATTTTTCAACATTAAATCTCATCTGCCATGTAGTTGCCCACTCCGTTATTTTGTTCAGGTCCGCTTGCAAGGTTTCCACATCCTGCATAGAAGATATTGGCATGCCTAATTTAGTATCATCCGCAAATACTGAGATTGTACTAGATATCCCCTCCTCTAGATCATTTATGAATAAATTAAACAGGATTGGTCCCAGGACAGAACCCTGGGGGACCCCACTTTCCACACCCGCCCAATCCGAGTACTCCCCATTAATCACCACCCTCTGTACTCTCCCCTGGAGCCAGTTCTCTATCCAGGTACTCACCTTATGGTCCATACCTATCTTCCTTAGTTTGTACAGTAATCGTTTGTGGGGAACGGTGTCGAAGGCCTTTGCAAAGTCCAGATACACCACATCCACAGGCTTACCTTTATCTAGGTGGCAGCTCACTTCATCATAGAAGGTTAATAGATTGGTTTGGCACGAACGATTTTTCATGAATCCGTGCTGATTAATACTTATAATACCGTTTTCATTACTAAAGTCTTGTATGTGGTCCCTTAACATCCCCTCCAATATTTTGCAGACTACAGATGTTAGGCTGATCGGCCTATAGTTACCCGGGATATATCTCGGCCCCTTTTTAAATATTGGTACCACGTTGGCTTTTTTCCAATCAGCTGGCACCATACCCGTCTGTAAACTATCCTTAAAGATCAAGAATAATGGTCTGGCAATCACCTGGCTGAGCTCTTTAAGAACCCTCGGGTGCAAGCCATCCGGTCCCGGGGATTTATTTATGTTAAGCTTCTCTAGTTTAGCTCTAAGTCTATCTTCTGTTAGCCATGGCGGCACTTCCTGAGGTGTATTATTTAGTTCGGCCTTACAAGCTGGGTTCGTGTAGACCCCCGATTCCTTTGTGAAGACTGAAGAAAAGAAATTATTTAACACTTCCGCCTTTTCTCTGTCCTCAGTGGCCATTTTTCCTTTATCATCTTTTATGGGGCCAATGTGTTCTGGCCTCGCTTTCTTACTGTTTATATACTTAAAGAACTTCTTGGGGTTCTTTTTACTCTCCTCTGCTATATGTCTCTCGTGTTCTATTTTAGCCGCCCTGATTTCATCTTTACATTTCTTATTACACTCTTTATAATGCTTAAATGCTGCCACTGACCCCTCAGTCTTGTATTTTTTGAAGGCCTTTTCTTTAGCTCTAATATACATTTTTATGTTGGAGTTTAGCCACCCAGGGTTTAGTTTTGTTCTTTTAAATTTATTTCCCAGTGGAATGCACTGGCCCACCCCCTTGTTAAGTATGCTCTTGAAGCACTCCCATTTTTCCTCCGTGTTCTTTGTTCCCAGGGTTCTATCCCATTTGATATTTTCTAGCAGCGAGCGCAGTTTAGGGAAATTGGCTCTTTTGAAATTCAGCGTCTTAATATTACCCTTGTGTTTCCTATTATTGTAATTAATACTGAAACCAATTGACCTATGGTCACTGCTCCCTAAGTTTTCCCGTATTTCTATATCCGTGAGCAGGTCTGCATTGTTGGTAATCAGTAGGTCAAGTACCGCATTGTTTCTTGTCGGTGCATTCACCATCTGACCCATGAAATTGTCCTGCAAAATATTTAGGAACTGCCTAGCCTTGGCTGAGTGCGCGGTTCCTTCTGCCCAGTCTATATCCGGATAATTAAAGTCCCCCATTATAATGACATTTCCCATCCTTGCTGCCAATCCTATCTGTAACATGAGGTCCGCCTCCCCCTCCTCACTCTGGTTGGGGGGCCTATAGCATACGCCCAATATTACCTTCCCCACCGTGCCTTCCCTTTGAAGCTCTACCCATAGGGATTCTGCCTCGTCCATAGCTCCATTATTAATATCATCCCTCATATTTACCTGTATACTGTTCTTAATATACAGACATACCCCTCCCCCTTTTTTACCCTCTCTATCCCTGCGATAAAGGGAATACCCCTGAATGGTCGCCATCCAATCATGAGAGCTGTCGAACCAAGTCTCAGTTATCCCCACAAAATCTAAGTCCTCCTCAAACATCAGCAGCTCCAGCTCTCCCATCTTGTTGGCCAGGCTTCTGGCATTGGTATACAAGCCTCGTAATTTAGATCGGTTACATTTATCCTCATTTGATGTTTTTAGGCTGCTCTCTTGATTTTTCCCCGTACCCACCCTGGGTTTAGGAGCTCCGAACACCCTACCGCTAATGCCCCCATTTCTGCCCTCTGAATCTTGCTTTCCACTGGCTAATTCTACATCTGTACCCTCCCCCCCATTCCCTAGTTTAAAAGCCCCTCTAACTTTTCGGCCATCCTCGCACCCAGTACGGCTGCACCCACCCCATTTAGGTGCAATCCGTCCCTACCAAAGAGCCGGTGACCGACTGAGAAGTCGGCCCAGTTCTCCAGGAACCCGAAACCCTCCTTACTACACCAGCTCCTCAGCCACTCGTTAACTTCCCTAATCTCCCGCTGCCTCTCTGGTGTGGCTCGAGGTACAGGTAGTATTTCGGAAAATACTACCTTGGAGGTCCTAGTCCTCAACTTAGCGCCTAAGTCCCTGAAATCGTTTAGGACTCTCCGTCTTCCTCTGCCTATGTCATTGGTACCCACGTGTACCATGACAGCTGGGTCTTCCCCAGCCCCACCCAGTAATCTGTCCACCCGATCCGCGATGTGCCGAACCCGAGCGCCCGGCAAACAACAGACTGTTCGGCGCACACGGTCTATGTCACAGATTACACTGTCTGCCCTTCTAATAATTGAGTCCCCTACCACCAGCACCTGTCTTTCCTTTCCCTTTCTCCCGGCCTCACTGGAGGAGTTCTTCCCCTGGCAGCTAGGGGCGTCACTCTGCTCCAGCAATGCTGGTCCCTGACTGGTTTCCCCAACATCACTCAACGGGGCGAATCTGTTGGGGTGCTCCAGCCCAGGATCAGCCTCCTTGCCTTGTTCCCTTCTACCCCTCCTAACTGTCACCCCTCTACTCTGCTCTGATGCCTGCACCTCCGATACTCCGCCCACCTCTGTGCAGACCCCTGTCTGCACCTGATTGGTACAATCCTGGCTCTCCTCCGGTATGGACATTCGTCTCAGTGTTGCCAGCTGCTTCCCTAGATTCAGGACCTGAGCTTCCAGGGAAGCAAAGTGCTCACATTTTGCGCATTTGTATTCGCCCTCGATCACCTGTCCGAGGAACGCATACATATCACAAGATGTACACCGAGTCGCATCTCCACACCCGCCGGGCATTGTACCTACTAATCTAATCTAATGGGGATTCAGCGATTTAAGTCTATCCTATGTGGCTATTTCCTGGCTAAATCATTTGGACCAGTGCACAAAACAAGGTCCATAAAGACATGAGCGAGCTTGGGATGGAGGAACTTGACTGGCCTGCACAGAGTCCTGACCTCAACCTGATAGAACACATTTGGGATGAATTGGTACCTGACCTCAGTACCTGACCTCACAAATATGCTTCTGAAAGAATTGTCAAACGTTCCCATAGACACACTCCTAAACCTTGTGGACAATCTTCCTAGAAACGTTGAAACTGTTATAGCTGCAAAGGGTGGGCCAACTCAGTATTGAACCCTACGAACTAAGATTGGGATGCCATTAAAGTTCCTGTGCGTGTAAAGGCAGGCATTCCAATACTTTTGGTAATATAGTGTATTATCTGTCCACCCATAATGGCTTACTATATAAAATATATTCTGTCCACCCATAATGCCTCAACATTTAAGACATTATCTATCCACCCATAAGGGCTCACCATATAAGATATTATCTGTGCACCTATAAGACATCGTTCACATTGATGCTTTCAGGCATCAAACATAAATTGAGGGCACCTTTCTATGCCCAAGGAGAGACAGCTGCCCATAGTATCAAATAGCTGAATACTAGCTGTACACGGGCATATGCAGAGCTTGTCAAAGCAAGCACGCAGACATATATGCCTAAAAGCTAAGATCGTGGATTTACATGCATGCGCTAGCCTGACGTATACCTGCATACAGCTACTGTACAGCTATTCATTACTATGAGTGGCTGTGCGCTGCAGCTGTCTCTCCCAGTGGTGAAAACAACAGATTTATAATTTATTTATTTATTGAATAAGACCTAGCCCAAATGTCTCAGATTAGGTTTTAAATGTCCAGAAACACAGGAAAATGTTGTACAACCATCCTTAACTTTTCTTCATTTAGAGACCAATTCACGAATACACCAAGCAGCGTTAGGGCCTGACCATGACTTTACTGATGCTGTTTAATGAAAATACTCCTGCACATTATTGTGCTTTACAAATGTGCTCTCCATTTTGTTTTCTTTAGGGTTCTGAAGCAAGCGTATCCCTATTTATTCTAATAAAGAGGGCAAAAAGTGCCAGTAGGAGGAGTAAACCTGTCTATAATTTTGACCTGTCATGTAAAAGGGCTCTCCTCTTTCCCAGAGTGATATTGGTAGTGTTATGCAGAAAACAGTCTGAAAGTTGAGTGCAGACTCCCTCACCAAGCTCCACTCAATGAAATCCAGGGTAGCTCTGGTAATACAGGTAAACAGCTGGAGGGATTTGCAACAAAGAGACTACCCCACTGGGACTGGAATAGTCTGGTAGCAATCAGAGAGGTGCTCCCAACTGTATCTGGGTCTTCCAGAGAAGATGCATGCTATTAGGCTCTGGCCCGGCTTCCTGCATGCCTGTTTTGACAGTGGGAGGGCCTATCACCTGGCTACAGATCACCTGCTCAGCTACCTCTGCCTCATCAGGTGTTGCCTCTCTGAGCCTGCTGAGGGAGAGAAGCAGACATACTTATCTTACTTGGCCATGTCCAGGAAACCAGGGTGTTGTGGGAACTGGAGTTGACTGGGCAGTGACTGCATCTGTGCATGATGATTAAATGGGCACTCTGCTACAGAAAGAGCAGCACATACTTATGTGTGCTGCTCATTCTGTGCCTGGGGCTGTCACTGCCAGTTAACCAGGCAGACTAGCTATCGGGAAAATAATCAGTCTGATTCCTGATGATATAATCACCATATCACCTATGGCAATAATGCCAATGGCCACAAAAGATGAGTAAGAGAAGAATGAGGGGCTTCCAACTATAAAACATACAAATGACATACATTTCAGAAGAATAGCATGTAGTCAAACAATGACATATCGGATCAGACAGTCATCGATGTATCTATTTTATAGTACAGGATAGTAGTTAGGAAAATAAAGATCAAACAAACGGTCCCATCACCTTATAGTTTTTGGCTTCACAAAACAGATAGATGTCATTGCCTTCTCATATAATAGAGAGGAACAATTCCATAAAACTTGGTTTTACTGGATAGCGTACACATTAACTCCTGAATACCAAGTGTTGCTCTCAACTCTGTAAGGGATACTCTTTTCTGGTCTTTCTTGATGTCAAAAATCTGTCCTTGACATTGGGGAATTCCCCCCAGTTTCCTTTTTTTCTTCTTCTTCTTTTACCTCCCCTCTCCTAGGCACTTTGTTATCGTCTGTGAAGCTCAAGTTTAATTGTATGTTAAGTGATATTGCATCAGATATAATTACTCTAGTGATCGACAGCTCTGTATTCGCAGCATGTGGTCCGCCACCATTGGTGGTATCTGCTTTTTACACCTGACAGGTCTTTTTCGTATCAGTTGGGCCTCAGGCCACTATTCATTGTCATATACTATATGTGATTCCTGTGCTTTCTGTACAGGGTATGATCAAACAGTTTGTTGTTGTTGAGACTTAAAGTATTACTAAACCCAGATCCTGCATTCACTATATCTGGTCTCCTACAGTGCACAGAACATGGAAATGCATTTATTTTAGTAAATATAACCTGATAAATACCTTTTCTCATCAGCTGTATATAGCAATTAGAGCAATCTTGTGACTTTTATCAGTGAGTGCTGATAGCTTGTAGGAGGAATTTTCATTTCTCCCACGATTGTCCTTCAAGCTTCAGTCAGGCTTCAAGTCCCTAATTCTCTGTCTGAACATGTTCTGGACAGTGCTGATTGGCCCTGTGCTGATCACATGTACCCCAATGTACCTTGATTGTACATCAATCAAGATGTGACATCTCACACACTGTGTTCTTTTTTAGTTACTGGGCATGGAGGAGGGAGGGAGGGATTTAGGATCTGCATACACGCCCAAATGTATGATGTTAATACCATGTGACCTGAATAGCTCAGCTAAAACCAGGAAGTGTTCTCTGAGCAATAGAGACGAAAACTGAGCATGTGCGGCTGAACTACACTTACTGTGCTTATCTGAACTTGTCTAGAGTGAACTTGCAGGAGGGGGAGGATCTGTGCATACAGAATCACACACTCTTTTTTCACAAGGCAGAGGATTATTAACTTAGGTTCCACAGGGAGTACAACAAGCATGCTATTCTGCATATATAGACAGATTTTACTGTTGTGGGTTTAGTAACACTTTAACACAATAGGAATAAAATGTCCCAACCCACTTCAGTGCTGATCAGTGTATTCTGACAGTAGGGGAGTCCTGCTGTCAGAATACATAGCTCCAAACTGTTCCTGATTTTGAAGGGATTGTCTCTGATTGGGAACAAAGTCCTCTGTCCTCTTTCCTCCTCATTTGTTCCTCATTTGGTTTGATCCACATGTGTAAATTTGAAAAGTCAAAATAAAGGAATAGTGGTGGGTAGAAAAAAGCACCTGTGGGATTAACGTGGTTGTTACCACAAACATGTAAATCACTGCCAGCCAGGCCGTCTTTAACATAGGTAAAAAGGGGCAGCTGCCCAGGGCCCTGTCATTGTTGGGGGGCCCAAAGCAGTTGCCCCTTGCCCACGCTTGCCAAATGTCATGGATTTCACTAAGCTGCCTGTCCCGCCGTGCTCTTGTCCCCGGCTGCATTCCGGAAAGCAGAGCCACAGTTGGGTCAGCTTGCAGCCATTTCACTCGTTGCTACATGTTTTGCTGCCCACTGTTCCCACATTTCCGCCCCCTGTACCTCCCCCTACCTCGCTCGCTCATCATTAGTGTCCCTGCCTCTCTCCTGCAGGACTAAGGACCATCCCCGATGTGAAGCCTCCATGGCTTCTGCTGCTTGATGTGGGCGGGAGATCGTGCCCGCCTAGAATCAGGTGTTCTGACAGCAGCTGAGCAGAGAGTGCACAATAAGTGTG
>NC_138772.1:172943676-173005447 GCF_965119305.1 Pelophylax lessonae | reverse complement strand
GGATCTGTGCACACAGAATCACACAACTTTTTTACACAATGCAGAGGATTATTAACTTAGGTTCCACAGTGAGTGTAACAATCATGCTATTCTGCATATATAGACAGATTTTACTGTTGTGGGTTTAGTAACACTTTAACACAATAGGGATAAAATATCCAACCCACTGCAGTGCTGATCAGTGTATTCTGACAGCAGGGCAGTCCTGCTATCAGAATTCATAGTTCCCAGCTGTTCCTGATCTGATTTTGAGGGATTGTCTCTGATTGGGAACAAAGTCCCTCTGTCCCTCTTTCCTCCTCATTTGTCCCCCATTTTGGTTTGATCCATACAGTTGTATATAAAATGCACTTTTTATCTTTCAAAAGTGTTTGCCATTGCTAAAACTTTCATCCAATCTAAACTGCTGAATTTCTAAATTTCAGAAGTCAATATAAAGGAATAGTGGTGGTGAAAAAGCACCTGTGGTTTAATGTGGTTGTTACCACAAACATGTAAATCACTGCCAGCCCCTCTATTACATGTAGTCATAACACACAGGGTTAGTGTTTTATTAAAACGAAGCTTGTAAATACCTTTTTAGAGAGATCTTCAGGCTAGTCAAGTGACTCCCAGCCAGTCGCCTACTCCGATCCCTGGGCTACAGCAGGAGCGGGCAAGTGACCTCCTCAGCTGACATCAGAGGGAGATCTCAGCCCCTCCTCAAGTAGTCCTGGATCTGAGTAGGAGAGTCACGTGACTCCCGGACGGTCTCCTACTTTGATCCAGGACTACTATGGGAGGGGCTGAGATCTTCCTCTGACGTCATCCAGGGATGTCATGTGGCCGCTCAGCCCCTCCTGCTGTAACCTGTGTATCTGGGTAACAGACCGGCCGGGAGCTACGTGACTGGCCTGAAAATAGCTCTAAAAAGGTATTTACAAGCTTGGTTTTAATAAAACCCTAACCCTGTGTGTTATGACAACGTATAATAGAGGAGCTAGTAGTGACAATTTCTAATATTTTATTCCTACTAATAGTAGCAGGAGGGGGCGGAGACAGAGACACAGACTCAGGGGCTAACAGGCAGGGAGGGAGGGGGACAGAGGAGAGCTGCGGAAGACGAAGGGACGTAAACTGACCACAGTGATCAGGGCTCAACCGCCATGATTGTCATGGTCCGTACAGAGAGGGGACACAGGAAGTGGCAGGATCAACCAGGTTTTTCATAGTTTAGAAAGGGGCAGATTAGACAGCCCAAGCACTGTGCTGTTTAATCTGCTATAAGGGAACAGGATCTTTTTTTTTTTTTTTTTTTTTTCAAGGTTACATACACTTTAACTAATCTTTTTTTTGTATAATTTTCCTTTAAGGGGGCATGGCAGGAGGTGTGTCCCATATCTACATACTTTGCTAATAGGTGTCCCTCGTTCTCATTTCAAAAAGTTGGGAGGTATGAGAATACAGTGACACCGTGGGGAGGATTCCCACATCCACATTGAACGTATGAATGGGAGGAATCAGGTCGTTTTTTTTTTTTTTTTCCGTTCAGCCCACTGGCTGAATGAAAAAAAAAACTGACCCTGCACATGCACAGCTCTGTGTACATGCTACAGAAGTGTAAGTCTGCCTTTAGATCTGCTTTAAGGGCTGGGTCACAACACTACTTATGCATTCAGAATTCCCTTTTGCACATGCGTTTACATGCGTATTCGATGCAATTTTAGTGCATTCTTGTACATTTTTGGTGCGTGTACATGCTTTCTGGTGTGTTTACATGTGTTTTTGCTGCGTTCCATACAGAAAAAATTCAACATGTTCTACCTCTGTTGACTGCACTGAAACTGACTGCACTGGTGTGAACTAGGGGCATTGGAATACATGGAAAACACTGTGTATGTGTTTTTGATGCAGATTAAAAACACACTGGGTTGCATCTGGTGTGAACCAGGCCTAAGGCTCCATTCATACATGGGTGTTTTGGGATCACAGCTGTTCGCTAAGATTCTCAAAATGCACTGCAATACCAAAATGCAGGTTCAGGTGCCACCTTAAACTCTGTGTGTTTTTGCCCTGATTGTTGTGCGATTTATTGCGTGGCAATCGCGCTAAATTGCATTGCATGAAGCTTGTTGCCCAAAAGAATCACCTGTTCCTTTTTTGGATGACAAGCTTCACGTGATGTGATTGCCATGCGATAATTTGCGCAACAATCGCACCAAAACCACACCATGTTTTAGGTGCGATTGAAAATAATGGCACCTGAACCTGCATTTTGTGGTTGTAGTGCGTTTTAACTGCATGCCGACTGCTCACAGTATATTTACTGCGGCAGTCAGCCCCTCACAGGCAGAGCGACGTAGGTCTACGTCGCTAGCCTGTGAGGCTCTGGGGAGCGAGCGGGCGCCGCCGGAGGCGCGCTCCCGCTCCCGCGCGGTCACGGACCCCCCCGTGCGTGTGACCGGCGGACCCCATGTCCGCCGGTCACTCGGCGATCGTCGGGGGAGAGGGAGAAAGTCAGGCGGCTAATGTAAACAAGCCACCTGTCATTCTCCCCGGTGTAGAAACACTGATCACACGGTTCTACAATGTAGGACCGTTGATCAGTGTTCCTACAGCTCAAGCCACAGCCAATCACAGTAAGAATCACGCCCCTAGGGACACACGCAGCCCCTCCCTCTCAAATAAAGTTAACCCCTTCACTACCAGTGTATTTTTACAGTAACAGTGCATATGTATAGCACTGATTACTGTAGAAATGTCACTTGTAACCCCAAAAGTGTCAAAAATGTCAGTCAAGGGTCCGATCTGTCCGCCGCAATGTCGCAGTACCGCAAAAAAAATCGCAGATCGCCGCCATTACGCGTTAAAAAAAAAAACAACAAAAATGACAAAAATCTTTCCCTAGTAAACGCGATAACTTTTGCGCAAACCAATAAAAATACGCTTTTTGCGATTTTTTTTACCAAACATATGTAGCATAAAACAAATTGGCTGAAAATGTTAAAAAATTTTGATTTTTACATTTTTTTTGGGGGGGAATTTCATATAAAAAAATGTGAAAAATATTGTTATTTTTGCAAAATTGACGCTCTTTTTTTGTTTATAGCGCATGATCAAAAAATTGCACAGGTGATCAAATGTGTGGCTTTCCTAATCAAGTCCAATCAGTATAATCAAACACAGCTGGACTCAAATGAAGGTGTAGAACCATGTCAAGGATGATCAGAAGAAATGGAAAGCACCTGAGTTAAATATATGAGTGTCACAGCAACGGGTTTGAATACTTAGGACCATGTGATATTTCAGTTTTTCTTTTTTAATAAATCTGCAACAATGTCAACAATTCTGTGTTTTTCTGTCAGTATGGGGTGCTATGTGTACATTCATGAGGAAGAAGAATGAACTTAAATGATTTTAGCAAATAGCTGCAATATAACAAAGAGTGAAAAATGTAAGGGGGTCTGAATACTTTCCGTACCCACTGTATAAGCAGCTAGCACCACAATCAACTAACAGTGATCAATAACCAAAATCTTTACAAAAGTGCAGCGCTAAATCAAGATGGCCAAAGGCCGGAACCCAGGGGAGTAGAAGATGCTGCCACTGGCGAGGGACCTCAGACCATTAAAGCAGAGGTAAGTATTGCAGACTTTAATTCTGCTCTAAAGTACCGTAGTACTAAATCCAAATTTGTGAACAGACAGACTCTATTGCAGAGGAGACATGCAATTCTGCAATAAATTACACTTACTTGTCTGTTTGCAATCCTCTGGGTAATGTACAAATATGCACAGCTCCATTTACATTTCTGACACATTGCCAGTGTGAAGGGATGAATGACTCCTGTGCATGCGTGAGTCATGTTATCCTATGCCAGACAATCAAGATGGGCACCCAGAAAAACTTGGCGAAAAGATGGCAGCAAGGGACTATGCGGGCATTAGACTGTTGGAGAGTAGGTGAGTATTTCTGCCTTTAATGAAATATAAATAAAAACATGTGCAACAGGTACCTGCCCTCAAGAAGCTTACAATCTAAGGTCCCTAACTCACATGCATACATACACATACTAGGGTCAGTGTAGACAGGAGCCAATTAACCTACCAGCATGTCTTTGGGAGGAAACCCACACAGGCGGAAGGAAGAACATGCAAACTCCAGGCAGGCAGTGCTGTGGTTGGGATTCTAACCAATGACCCTAGTGCTGCCAGGCAGAAATTCTAACTACTTAGCCACTTAGCTTAAAGTGCAACTTGATAAAAAAAAAAAAAAAAAACGATGTTCTTTAGCAAGGAACATACATTCCACATTAATAATTATGCTACCAAAATGAGTGTAAATGGCCTCCAGCATTGCTCCTGTTTCTTCTTGCTGGAGGCTGCCATTTTGCTGAAGCCCAAAGGCCCTGAACAGCAGTAAATCATAAAGCTGAGCTAGAATCATTGATTTAACAGTTTCCAAAAAACAGTTACATTCCTGGAATGCTGGGATTGCTAACTGTCACATTTGATTGTATCCTCAACCAAACTGTCAAACTATCAAATGGCTGGTGTCATAACCGATCACATATGCAACACCATAGCAGTTCCAGATCAAACAGAAGCAGCGTCCTTGGCTGTAAAGGATATAGGAGAGTTTAATTCCACTTTAAGGCTGTCAGCAGATCGGCCACTAAAATTCCGGCAGTGCCAAAAAATGGAGAGCAACTGAGCATACACAGAGCAGGGTGAGATAATGTATTACTGGATTTCAAACAGTAAAGGCCAGGGATCCTCAAAAAATGGCCCTCCAGCTGTTGCGGAACTACACATCCCATGAGGCATTGTAAAACTCTGACATTTACAGACATGACTTAACATGGGAACTGTAGTTCCTGAACAGCTGGAGGGCCATAGTGTGAAGACCCTTGGTATAGGCACTTATTTTTAATGATTTACATAGCAATACATGCAAAAGGGGCCAGAAGGAGGACTTCATTTTCTGACTAAAGTTCCACTGTACTATTCTAGTTATATGTGATCAAATTCAAAATGTTACAGTGATAAATCATTACTGCATGCGCAGCTCAGTGCACAATTTCTGCAATGCCAGGATGATTGAAATCCCACGCATGCGCTGATGTCACCTCAGCCCAGCCAATCAAAACAGCTGGAGATTGGTACCCGGAAGCCACCCGGCCGAAGATGACAGCAGCCAGCGTGGCGCTCCAGGACACCACAGTGCTGGCGGGAAGGTGAGTTCTGCTTTAAATTGATGGGTTTAGTTCCACTTTAAAACTTAATTTAAAATTCCTTACCCCCCCCCCCCTCCCCTCCCAAACACTAACCATTGAATATAATATCAGAAAAGAAGAAACATAAACAATAAACACATGTTAAATGATGGTTTGTCACCAGGGTTCCATTCCATTTTTAATTTAAATTTAAACTTACAAAGCATTGCACACATGTCATCAGTCAGCATGTATCTCTATCTGAATTGGACAATATAGTTATCAGTAAGTACAGCTCTATATTGTAATAAGAGGGTGACAAGTGACTTGATTACCTCAGCGATCCCTCTGTGTTTTCCAAACTCTAATGTTCTTTCTGGCTTGCTGTCACTGCTCTTTGTTTACATCTCGGTATCCATAGAAACTGTATGTCAGGCTTCTTCCGGTGTGGTGCTCTGTCGTACAGCAGCCGTGTTTCGTCATCAGTGTGCGCCGTGTGTTTACAGCAGGGAGAGACGTGCTGGTGTGTTTACAGTGTGATCCTGGAGACCAAGGCTGTGAGTAGAGTGATTGTTGTAGTATCGGAGAGTGAGGGGGTCTGTATGGAGCTGACTCTGCCTGCCATTCCTTCCTCCTGGTATATACAGACTCCCAGCAGCTTACCATGTCACACAGCTCAGTGAGGGGAGAGAAAGAAAAGAGCTCCTTGTGTGGGAGCTTTTATTTAACCACCTCCTTCCCAGGCCTATTCTGACACTTCGCTTCTACATGTAAAAATCAATTTATTTTAATGCTGGAAAATTACTTACAACCCCCAAACATTATATTATTATTATATAGGATTTATATAGCTCCGACAGTTTACAACTTGAGGGTAGACAGTACAAATTAGTAATCGACTGATTATCTGCAAAGCCGATATATCGAGGGCCGGTATGCACTTTGCCTGATATATCGGAATTGGCCTTTTGATTTACCGATATTTCGGGAAAGTGCTTGTACCGGAGTGATGCCTGCAGCTAGAGGCATCACCCCGGTACCGGCGTCCATAGCTGACAGTCGGCTGTCTTGTAATGACAACCGATGCGGCTGAGAAGCCGCTCGGCTGTCATTACATGGAGCAGGAGGGGACGTCCCCCCCTCCCCCTCCCGCGGGTCTCGCCCGTGTCTCCTGTCCCACCGGGAGACCCGAGCATCCTACCTTCACCGCCGCCATCTGACCGGGTCTCCATCTGCACCGCCGCCGTCTGACCGGGTCTCCATTTCTTTGAATTCGGCGCCACTGAGTACCCTGAAGTGATGTCATGACATGACATCACTTTGGGTTACTGGCGGCGCCGAATTTAAAAACCTTATAGCATTGAAAACAGCTAAACTTGGCGTTTTGAATACTTTTAAGTGCAGAGGAGGGGTTTGGGGTATTTTAGACCCCCAGATCCCTCCACCACAGTACCTGTAGACATTAAGAAAAAAAAAAAAAAATTTAATGTCCGAAAATTTTGGCCAATATTGGCCAGTACCGATATCCCATGACCAAAATATCGGTATTGGTGGTAAAAAAACAATATCGGTCGATCAATAGTACAAATGCAATACATTTTAATACAGTAGGAATCAGTTAAATAATGGTGTGTGTTGCAGTTTTTTTATGTCACACAGTATCTACGCAGCAGTTTTTCAAACACAGTTTTTTTGGGGAAAAAAACATTCATGAATTAAACAAAACAGTAAAGTTAGCCCAATTTTTTTTGTATAATGTGAAAGATGATGTTACGCCGAGTAAATAGATATCTAACGTGTCACGCTTTAAAATTGCGTGGAATGGCGGAAAACGACAGTGCTTATTCTCCATAGGCGACACTTTAAACGCTTTTTCAGGTTACCAGTTTAGAGTTGCACACGAGGTCTGGTGCTAGAATTATTGCTCTCACTCTCACATCCACGACAATACCTCAGATGTGTGGTGCGATCACCGTTTACATATGCGTGCGGGAGTAACGTATGCATTACGTGCAGTGCTTTACGTTTTTTTTTTTTTTTTTTGTTATTATTTTTTTATTAAACATTTTTTTTTTGTACACTTTTTTTATTTTTTTTTGTAATAACTTTGTTGCTATCACAAGGGATGAACAACATCCCTTGTGATAGCATGGGCCATGACAGGTCCTCTTTTTGGAGAGATTTGCAGTCTATTAGACCCCAAATCTCTCCTCTGGCCCCCCATGCAGCCGATCAGACCGAGATCGGTCCGATCGCCTGCTTTTCTGGCTGCTGGCGGCCAGGTAAACAAAGGGGCAAAACCGGAAGTGATGAATACTCGTCGCTCCTGGTTTCCAGGGTTACAGAGAGAGGGGAACAATGTCAGTTCCTCTCTCTCTGTACCAGGCAGCCATCTCCCACCAGCCACATCGCTCCCGGCCTCCGTGATTAGATAGGAGAGCCCGGGGAGGCAGCGACAGGGTGGGACCTCCTTCCGTCACCCACAGAAGTTATCGAGTGGCTGCAAAAATGTAGAGAATCGCTGGCTGCAAAAATGTTACTGGGATGATGCCTGTAGGTGCTGGCATCATCCCAGTATTACCAATGAACCCCAAGTCATACAGTTACATTAATTTTGGGGAAGTGGTTAAAATCGCATCAAAGCGGGTCTATGGTTACAATGTAAAATCATATATTCGTTTCCACCATGTGTTTAAATTATTTCCAGCGATCTGAAGTATCTTAAAGTTTGTAAACTTTGTGAAGATCCCCACACATTGACTTCCTTGAATTCTGCGTGTATTCACTTTTCCCTATGAGTAGGCAGTGCTGTGTCTCACATCTGTGATAGTGATAACACTTAACCCATAAAAAATGGTGGAGGGGGTGGGGAGAACGTCTTAGGTCCACAAAAATTAGATTGTGGACCTAAATTAAAATAAAGTCAGAAGGTGCTCCCAAAATCAAATCACCTAAACCTAAAATATTTCACTCTTCAACTACAGCTTCGATGGAGGTTAAAAAAAGAAAAAAAAAAATCAAAGAAAAGTGAAGAAAATGAGAAACCAAGAGTAGCTGACTGTCACATGGTGAAAAGAAAATCCGTGTCACACATCTCACAGAGCCTGCTCTTCTGACCTACAGAGGTGTTGAGGGGAGGAGTTTCAGGAGGCGGAGTCAGTACAGGAATCACATCTTGTAGCTAGCAAGGTACCATGGGATATGTAGTCCTTAGAAACTGAAAGTAAACTGCAGAGGAGAAGTTGCAAGGAAAATCCAGAAAGTTGTGGATAGAGATGACCAGCAGACAGGCAGCACTCACAACATGAAAGGAGATTTTTTTTAAGTAAGCTTATATTGGGTATAGGGGGAATCTTTCAATGGAGACACTACTCTAGTGACAGCCAGGGTTTTCCCTCATGTCCCTCTCCTTTCACTTCCTGTTTTTGCCAGGAAACTGGAAGTGAATGTAAATGTAAATCTCCCCAATGTGGCACAGGTGGCAATATAAAAACTGATGGGGGGTCCAACTCAGGCACTTAAAGTGGAACTTCACCCATGTTTGGCATATCATTTTTTTTTGTGTTTGGATTTGTAGCTGCTAACTTTTGTTTATTTTTTCCATAATGAACAACCACTTTGAATCGTTTTTGCTTAATGTCTACTTTAACCAGTTAAGTTCTAGGCCTGTATATACTCCTTCATTACAAAGTCCTTCTTCTGGTGTCCACATTGCTACCTATGTGACATGGATACTTCCTATCGGATGTCCAGCAGAAGGGTATGCTCATGTTCCTGAAGACCACTGGTGTCAGCAGAGGGGACGCCATCACAGCACTGGACCAGTAGTCCTCTCCATCTGGGAGTGATAGCACTGAGGGACCTGGATGGTGGGGGGCGGGGGTCGCTGATCTGGAACTAATGAAATAATTATTTCTTAGTTCCTCCT
This sequence comes from Pelophylax lessonae, assembly GCF_965119305.1. Lineage (NCBI taxonomy): Eukaryota > Metazoa > Chordata > Amphibia > Anura > Ranidae > Pelophylax > Pelophylax lessonae. Next base: position 172,996,325 of record NC_138772.1, on the reverse strand, counting down.
TTGGAGGAGCACAGGGCTGGTTCTGCAAGGCAAACACTACACAGTTTACTTTTATGATCACTGTGATTGGTTATCGTAGCGATTACATAGTACAGAAATGCTTAGATTGGTTCTGTACACTGGCTTGTGAACTTAGTTGATCAATAATGGCTCAGTTGACCCAAGGATGATCTCTGCATTGCTGTTTTTTTAAACCACACTGCAGAAATAAGCATTCACTGCTTTACTGTGCATAAACGAAGGACAGTAGGTAACTGGGTAAACTTCACAGCAATCCCATAAGGTAAGACACAGCTCCTTGTGGTTTATTGTCTGACTAGTGTATTTTCTGGCTTATAAGACTACTTTTGAACCTCAAAAAAATCCCCCAAAGATGGGGGGTCGTCTTATACGCCGAGTATAATATCTCCAAGGTAACCTAAGTATAAGTATTACTGGTAGATGTAATCTCTCAAGACGCTGGCTGTGTGGGAATCCTGTACCGGTATACCGTATGTACCGTAGCTTCGGCTACATACAGTGTACCACGCTAAGCCAATCAGGGAGAGCGATGTATTCTATCATTGAATGCAAAGCCTGCTCAGATTGGCGGAGTAACATCAGCCCGCCTCTCTGACTCTGCCAATCCAAGCAGGCTTTGCATTCAATAATAGAATACATCGCTCTCCCTGATTGGCTCAGCTCGGTATACTGTATGTAGCCGAAGCTACGGTATACCGGTACAGGATTCCCACACAGCCAGCTTCTTGAGATTACATCTACCGGTAATACTTATACTTAGGGTACCTTGGAGATATTATGAGAGATTACATGTATTACAGTACTTGGGGTACCTTGGAGATCTATGAAAAATCTGATGTTTTTCAATGGTATTGCCTTGCTTCAGAAGGGAGGTAGTCCTATACGGCGAGTATAGCCCAAAACCTATGTTTTAACTTGAAAATTAGGGGGGTCGTCTTATACGCCGGAAAATACGGTATGTCAAGAGCTTGCTGGTGATCTGCATTCCTCTCCTTTATCCACCCTTCACTAGTTACCTCTTTATTGTCAACACATCCACACTTCTATAGGTAAATGTTTTCACACAAAATTCACCCATTTTTCTAATGTCATTCATTTGGATACATTTGTGAAAGTTGTGGCACTCGTATGAAAAAAATGTATAACTAGACCCCCAAAGTCTCTATGTATACACAAAGACAAATGTGTCTTCCTCCCTATAGGTCTATGATATGTTCTTTCAAATCCCCCTGATCAGCATTCATCTATTTCTAGTAATCACAATACCCTCTACATGGAGTCATTCCCCATGCCTTGTATATCATGTCTTATATCCTATTATTTATTCCCAATATTTTATTTCCCAATGCAGAGACCCACAAATGAAATCCATATTAGAAGACCTCTGGGGGCACAGCTCTTTCATTGAGATCTGAGTGAGGAACAGGTTAGTACCTCCCAATCAGAGGCTGTTACTAATTACAGTACCGGTGTCGTGTCGAGGAATGCCCTCCGTCGGATAATGCCCGGGTCGGACTGCGCATGCTCCGTAAGTGACGTCACCCTGTCAGAACAGCTGATCGGCTGGGGTTGGCGCGTGCGCAGTCCGTCGGGGGCACAATCCGACGAGAGACAGAGCGGGGAAGAATCTAATGTCAGATTCTAACTCGCTCTGTACGATGATTACACATATGAAGATTCTAACTTGCTATATGTAACTATATATATATATATATATATATATATATAGTATATATATATATATATATATATACTATATATATACTATATATATATATATATATATATATATTATACTATATATATATATATATATATATACTATATATAGTATATTATATATATTATAGTAGTATAGTATATATATAGTATAGTATATTTATATATATATAGTATATATATATACATATATATACTATATATATAATATATACTATATATATATATATATATATATATATATATATATATATATATATATATATATATATATATATAGTTACTATATATATAGCTATATATAACTCATATGGCACACATTAAAGGGGCACCCTGAAATACTACGATCAGTACTCATATGGGACACATTAAAGGGGCACTCTGAAATACTATGATCAGTACTCATATGGGACACATTAAAGGGGCACTCTGAAATACTATGATCAGTACTCATATGGCACATATTAAAGGGGCACTCTGAAATACTACGATCAGTACTCATATGGGACACATTAAAGGGGCACTCTGAAATACTACGATCAGTACTCATATGGGACACATTAAAGGAGCACTCTGAAATACTAAAGGGGCACGCCGACTGCAATAATAAAAGGGCACTCTGGAATACTAAAGGGGCACGCCGACTGCAATAATAAAGGGGCACTCTGACCGTGGGTCATAAAGGAACTATGTGACTGGGACACATAACGGGGCACTCTGATAGGGACACTGATGTAAAGGAGGACTCTAACGGGGACACTGGATGTAAAGGGGGACTCTGACGGGGACACTGATGTAAAGGGGAACTCTGACGGGGACACTGATGTAAAGGGGGACTCTGACTGGGAGACTGATATAAAGGGGGACTCTGATAGGGAAGCCCTAGATGTAAAGGAGCACTCTAATGGGGACACGGATGTAAAGGAGGACTCTGAAAGGGACACACTGGATGTAAAGGAGGACTCTAACGGGGACACTGGATGTAAAGGGGGACTCTGACAGGGACACTGATGTAAAGGGGAACTCTGATGGGTCACTGATGTAAAGGAAGACTCTGGGACACTGATATAAAGGGGGACTCTGATAGGGAAGCACTGGATGTAAAGGAGCACTCTAATGGGGACACGGATGTAAAGGAGGACTCTGAAAGGGACACACTGGATGTAAAGGAGGACTCTGACGGAGGCACAGACACAGGCCAAATTACGGCGGGGGGACATGAACTGCATGACGGCGGGGACACAGGGTGGATGACGGCGGGGACACAGGGTGGATGACGGCAGGGACAGGGGCTGAATGACGGCAGGGACAGAGGCTGAATGACAGGGGGAAACAGGCTGCATGATGAGGGACACACTGATGAGGCACAAATGAGGAGGCACTCATTGGCATGATTTAGACACAGATGGGCATGAGACACAGGTGGGCATAAATAGGGCAGAGATGGGCATGGATGAGGTAGGGGCGGTGCCCATCGGTGTGTACGGCGTGCGAAGAGAGAGCTAAACCAGACATGCAGCGTTCTGTTGACAAATGATCGCTCTGTCATTGGATGGAGCGATCACATGGTAAATGGCCCCTGTCGTTGGCCCTTTAACACAATCCGTGGGAAGCGCGATTCGGATGTCTCTGTACGCCCTCCCAGAATAGGCCGACCATGCTGTAGCCATCATTGGGCTATGCCCTGGTCGACAAGTAGTTAATCCCCATAGTCTTAGCTATCCGATATTACCCGTAAAGCGGGGCTTTGCATTACTTATGTTCTGCAATATTTGGCCAAACTCAATCACAATGCCAGTCTCTGTGAAAATTTGGCGTTGCCCCCAAAAAATGTGTGTGGCTACTGGAGGTCCTCTAGTATAAGTTTGCCAAGTATGGTGCCCTGAACCCCCGTGGTTTGGGCTCTACATTTATAGAAGCTTGGCCTGCTATGTTAATCTATGGCAGAGTCTTAGTCTGGAAATTTGAGGGGCTACAGCTAGGACCCCAAATGAGTCCGGGGGCCATATTTGGCACAGAGGTAGGGGGGTCCTTCCTTTACCACCCCAAACATTTTGGGGTTTGTTAGCTCAAAATTTCCTGATCCACTTTTTCTAGGGCCCCTTGAGAGTATGTGGCCCCCGGGCCATAAGGCACAGCAGGGAGTGCTGGATACCATTGGACTATTCTGCGGTGGTCAGCTAAAGTCTACCCCAATGCAGGTCCCTGTGAAAATAAAGCATTGGCCCCAAACAAATGTATGTGCCAAATTTGGTGCCCCTGAGCACCGTGGTTTGGCTACCACAGGGCCCTACATTTAAGCTAGCCTGGCCCATTATGTTAATCTATGGTGCAGCCGCGATCAGGAATATGAGGGGCCACAGAGCGGGCCCCAAATTAGTCCAGAGGCCCAGAGGTAGGGAAGGTCTTCCTTTACCACCTCTACATTTTTGAGGTCGCTAGCCTGAAGTTTTATGGTCAGCTTTTTAGGGGGCCCCTTGGGAGTGTGTGGCCCTCTGGCACTAATGCGGAGTGGGGATTGGTGAGTACTGCAGGAATCTCTGGACTCTTAGCTATTTAACAATATTTGCAGAGCCTTTTCTCTGGAAATAGTCGACCAGTACATTTTGGGCTAGCGACTCCAAAATGCTTGGTAAAGGGAGCCCTCCCCTACCTCCGTGCAAAATATGGCCCCCCAGACTGATTTGGGGCCCGAGCTATTTCCAGGGCCACTTGAGAGTTTGTGGCCCTCGGCCCGTACCATGCAGCGGGGAGTGCTGGATATCGCAGGAATCCCTGGACTCTTAGCTGGACTCTTAGCTATTCAGCAGTATCTGTATAGCGCTGCTCTGCAGTTCCTGTATTCCATAGTGGTTAGCCAAATCGACCCCTATGCAGGTCCCTGTAACAATTAAGCATTGGTCCTGAAAAAAGCATGTGGCCCCTGCCACGTTTGAGGCCCCTAGCCACCAGGGTTCAGGTACCACTAGGCCCATAATTTAGGTCAGCTTGGTGCAGTATGGCAATCTTTGAGTGGGCACAGTTGCAGGGCCCCAGCTCGGGCACCAAACAAGTCCAGGGGACCATATTTGGCACAGTGGTAGGGGAGATCTTCCTTTACCACTCTGAAAATGTTGGAGTAGCTAGCCTGAAATTTTCTGGTCAACTTTTTCAGGGGCCTTTTGGGAGTGTGTGGCCCTGGGGCAGTACCGTGGAGAAGGGACTGCTGGAAACCATATTAATCCCAATATTCTTAGCTATCCAATGTTACCTGCGGAGCAGGGCTCACTGGTACCTATGTTCTACAGTATTTGTGCAAATTTGACGCCCATGCCAGTCCTCGTTAAAATTAGGCATCGTCCACAAAAAAATGTGTGTGACCCTGGGGGTCAGCTAGTATCCCTGTACCAAGTTTGGTGACCATATCCCCCCGTGATTTGGGTACCACAGGGCACTAAATTTATGGTACATTGGCCCGCTATGTTAATCCATGACTCTGATGGGGGTGGGAATTTGAGGGGGCCACAGCCCAGGCCCTGAAAGAGTCCAGGTTCCCTGAACATGTTTGGGGCCCACGTTGTGGCCCCTCCAAAATTCCCTACTGCGCCATATATTACCATAGGCTAGGCCAAACTAGCCAAAATCTAGGGCCCCACGGTAGCGGAACGATGTTGCCCAGGGGCACCAAACTTGGTATAGGGATACTAGAGGACCCCCAGGGGCCACAAAATTTTTTTGGGGCCAATGCTTAATTTTCATGAGGACCTTCATGGGGGTGGAATTTGCCCAACCACCGCAGGACATAGGAACTGCAGAGCCAGGCTCTGCAAATATTGTTAAATAGCTAAGAGTCCAGAGATTCCTGCAGTACTCACCAATCCCCACTCCGCATTAGTGCCCGAGGGCCACACACTCCCAAGGGGCCCCCTAAAAAGCTGACCATAAAACTTCAGGCTAGCGACCTCAAAAATGTAGAGGTGGTAAAGGAAGACCTTCCCTACCTCTGGGCCTCTGGACTAATTTGGGGCCCGATCTGTGGCCCCTCAAATTCCCGATCGCGGCTGCACCATAGATTAACATAATGGGCCAGGCTAGCTTAAATGTAGGGCCCTGTGGTAGCCGAACCACGGTGCTCAGGGGCACCAAATTTGGCACATAAATTTGTTAGGGGCCAATGCTTTATTTTCACAGGGACCTGCATTGGGGTAGACTTTAGCTGACCACCGCAGAATAGTCCTATGGTATCCAGCACTCCCTGCTGTGCCTTATGGCCCGGGGGCCACATACTCTCAAGGGGCCCTAGAAAAAGTTGATCAGGAAATTTTGAGCTAACAAACCCCAAAATGTTTGGGGTGGAAAAGGAAGGACCCCCCTACCTCTGTGCCAAATATGCCCCCCGGACTCATTTGGGGTCCTAGCTGTAGCCCCTCAAATTTCCAGACTAGATTAACATAGCAGGCCAAGCTACTATAAATGTAGAGCCCAAACCACGGGGGTTCAGGGCACCATACTTGGCAAACTTATACTAGAGGACCTCCAGTAGCCACACACATTTTTTGGGGGCAACGCCTAATTTTCACAGAGACTGGCATGGTGATTGAGTTTGGCCAAATTTTGCAGAACATAAGTAATGCAAAGCCCCGCTTTACGGGTAATATCGGATAGCTAAGACTATGGGGATTAACTACTTGTCGAGCAGGGCATAGCCCAATGATGGCTACAGCATGGTCGGCCTATTCTGGGAGGGTGTACAGAGACATCCGAATCGCGCTTCCCACGGATTGTGTTAAAGGGCCAACGACTGGGGCCATTTATCATGTGATCGCTCCATCCAATGACAGAGCGATCATTTGTCAACAGAACGCTGCATGTCTGGTTTAGCTCTCTCTTCGTACGCTGTACACACCGATGGGCACCGCCCCTACCTCATCCATGCCCATCTCTGCCTCATCCATGCCCATCTCTGCCCTATTTATGCCCACCAGTGTCTCATGCCCATCTGTGTCTAAATCATGCCAATGAGTGCCTCCTCATTTGTGCCTCATCAGTGTGTCCCTCATCATGCAGCCTGTTTCCCCCTGTCATTCAGCCTCTGTCCCCGCCGTCATTCAGCCCCTGTCCCTGCCGTCATCCACCCTGTGTCCCCGTCGTCATGCAGTTCATGTCCCCCCGCCGTAATTTGGCCTGTGTCTGTGCCTCCGTCAGAGTCCTCCTTTACATCCAGTGTGTCCCTGTCAGAGTCCTCCTTTACATCCGTGTCCCCATTAGAGTGCTCCTTTACATCCAGTGCTTCCCTATCAGAGTCCCCCTTTATATCAGTGTCCCAGAGTCTCCCTTTACATCAGTGACCCATCAGAGTTCCCCTTTACATCAGTGTCCCCGTCAGAGTCCCCCTTTACATCCAGTGTCCCCGTTAGAGTCCTCCTTTACATCCAGTGTGTCCCTGTCAGAGTCCTCCTTTAAATCCGTGTCCCCATTAGAGTGCTCCTTTACATCTAGTGCTTCCCTATCAGAGTCCCCCTTTATATCAGTGTCCCAGTCAGAGTCCCCCTTAACATCAGTGTCCCAGTCAGAGTCCCCCTTTACATCAGTGTCCCCGTCAGAGTCCCCCTTTACATCAGTGTCCCCGTCAGAGTTCCCCTTTACATCAGTGTCCCCGTCAGAGTCCCCCTTTACATCCAGTGTCCCCGTTAGAGTCCTCCTTTACATCCAGTGTGTCCCTGTCAGAGTCCTCCTTTACATCCGTGTCCCCATTAGAGTGCTCCTTTACATCTAGTGCTTCCCTATCAGAGTCCCCCTTTATATCAGTGTCCCCGTCAGAGTTCCCCTTTACATCAGTGTCCCCGTCAGAGTCCCCCTTTACATCCAGTGTCCCCGTTAGAGTCCTCCTTTACATCAGTGTCCCTATCAGAGTGCCCCGTTATGTGTCCCAGTCACATAGCTCCTTTATGACCCACGGTCAGAGTGCCCCTTTATTATTGCAGTCGGCGTGCCCCTTTAGTATTCCAGAGTGCCCTTTTATTATTGCAGTCGGCGTGCCCCTTTAGTATTTCAGAGTGCCCCTTTAATGTGTCCCATATGAGTACTGATCGTAGTATTTCAGAGTGCCCCTTTAATGTGTCCCATATGAGTACTGATCGTAGTATTTCAGAGTGCCCCTTTAATGTGTGCCATATGAGTTATATATAGCTATATATATAGTAACTATATATATATATATATATATATATAGTGTGTATATATATATATATATATATATATATATATACATACTATATATAGTATATATATATATATATATATATATATATATATATATATATATAAATATACTATATATATACTATAATATACTATATAATATACTATAATATACTATACTACTATAATATATATAATATAATATACTATATATAGTATATATATATATAGTATAGTATAGTATATATATATATATATATATATATATATATATCTTCATATGTGTAATTATCGTACAGAGCGAGTTAGAATCTGACATTAGATTCTTCCCCGCTCGGTCTCTCGTCGGATTGTGCCCCCGACGGACTGCGCACGCGCCAACCCCAGCCGATCAGCTGTTCTGACAGGGTGACGTCACTTACGGAGCATGCGCAGTCCGACCCGGGCATTATCCGACGGAGGGCATTCCTCGACACGACACCGGCTCTCAAAGTGGCCTGAAAGCGAGAAAGTAGAGTAGCAGATATTGTGTATTTAGTGCAAGGTCTGCTCTAAATGTTTCATAATGCAATGAGGTCTCCTTTAAAGTCGGAGTAGGGTGACATCTGGTGGACAATTTATAGAATGATAAAATAGATCCACATAGAATTGTATGTTTATCATTCATTTTAAAGACAATAAATGATGAACAAAACTTGTATTCACATATTTAAAATCTTGGATTAATAGACTCACTCAGGGAAATTACCTAAGCTTCTTGAGCCATTATAATGGCACAAGAAACTATCAGGAGTGGCAAGTGCCACATTAGCTAAGCAGGTAGACTTTTTTCAGGTCTACCTGCGCTACCTTCACCAGATCTCACAGTCTCTTTTTGTTATTCATTTGATATTGGGATTTTTTTGGTTTATTGATCCTTAAGTGCTCAGCAGCTTTCCACATTTGTTTATCCAGTTGCACTGATTTTCTTTATATATTATTTGCACCTAATTAACAGAGGTAAAGCACCAGTTTTTCAAATAGAAAACAGCCATAGATCCCCGCCAGGTGTCACCTGGCATACAAGATGTGAGCTCTCAGCAGAGAGCGCACATCCCACGTCCCATTCAGGTGTCAAACTGGTTGCCCTCCAGCTGTTGCGGAACTACAAGTCCCATGAGGCATTGCAAGGTTGACAGTTACAAGCATGACTCCCACAGTCAGAAGCATGATGGGATTTGTAGTTCTGCAACAGTTGGAGGTTCTCGAGTTGGACACCCCTGTCTTAGACCTTCCACACATGAGCGATTTTCTGCGTGAAGCTTGTAGCTCTAAAATGCTCAACAAACCAAATTCAATTCAATTTCTTGGCCCCTGTTCACATCTGAGCAACCTATCGCCTAAAGCAAAATGCCAGTCGCTCAAAAAAGTACACAAGCTTCTTTTTGGCAAAATACGAGCATGTTTGGCCTCATAGATTTTAATAGAAACAGTTGACTTGAGCGTTTTATGAGCGTTTTGTCGCGCATTTGCTCAAACAGCTGCTTTCCACCCCTAATTTCCCCTCCTTCTCCTCACCCCTAGTGCTTTCTACTGGCTAAACAAAAATGCCTGAAGCTGCGCAATACTTGTAATGTGCTTAACAAAAGCTTGTAATACACTTCTAAAACTCTCAAATAAAAACGCCAGTAAATCGCTACGCTCAGGTGAGAATGCCGCCTTTATGCAGGATAGCATGTAAAGTATAAAAGTTATTTATACTTATCTTAAACTGCCGATCACTTTTCAGATGATGGCGAGCAGTACTGCAAGTACAAACCAAACTAATTTTAATGCAAATATGCCATTTATAGATGATAAAGTGACACAGCAAGCCATGTCTACCAATTGCTGTGGAAGTGTCCATAAAGGGCCAGTTGGTTAGGTTTGCTTTCCAATCCAAAGCTCCCCAGTGTTCCACTGCTATGACTTAAGATCTTGTTAGTGTGATACATAAGTTGGCCATACATTGATTGGATTTTGACATTTCCTGCTGAATCTGCCAACATTTGATTTGTGGGTGGCTCTGAAATTGCTAGGTGGGAAATTGTTGGCCCAACATTTAGTTCAGTAAATAAGCTGCAGTCACTCTTTGATTATTCTGACAGCAATGGGCCCTGGCTATCAGAATACCATAGCGGGCGGGCGGGGGGTGGCGTTTGTCGTGTATAGCAAGTATTAGGCTAGCCAGTCCACTGGAATAGAAATGGGGCAACACAGAACAGTGGGCCAAAGGGTAAATGAAGCATACATATATTCACAAATTATATAGAAACATCTATGTATGTATTGTTATTAAGCTGCATTATTCTGTATTACAGATCTGCTCACTGTTTGAGTATTCTGACAGCAAAGGGCCCTGGCTATCAGAATACCATAGCGGGCGGGGGGGGGGGGGTTTGTTGTGTATAGCCAGTCCACTGGGATAGAAATGGGGCAACACAGAACAGTGGGCCAAAGGGTAAATGAAGCATACATATATTCACAAATTATATAGAAACATCTATGTATGTATTGTTATTAAGCTGCATTATTCTGTATTTCTGTATTACAGATCTGCTCACTGTTTGAGTATTCTGACAGCAAAGGGCCCTGGCTATCAGAATACCATAGCGGGCGGGGGGGGGGGGGGGGTTTGTTGTGTATAGCCAGTATTAGGCTAGCCAGTCCACTGGGATAGAAATGGGGCAACACAGAATAGTGGGCCAAAGGGTAAATGAAGTATATATATATATTCACAAACTGTCTTTATATGGAAACATCTATGTATGTATTGTTATTAAGCTGCATTATTCTGTATTACAGATCTGCCCGTCATAATTGTCAGAATGGGAATTCAGGGATTAATGAGCTTTGTGGGGTCGAACAGAAACTTCTGCAACAATGTGCAGATGAGAAACACAAAACTAATTATTGATGGAAACAATTTGTACCACAAATTATACTTCGATTCTGGTTTGGACCTCGTGCATGGTGGAGACTATGCCGCATTTACGGACATCCTTAATAAATTCTTTGAAAGTTTGGCAGTGTGCAATATAGAAGCTTATGTTGTGTTTGATGGAGGCTGTGATATATCAGATAATAAACTGGAAACCCAAAAGGAACGTTTCAGGGACAAACTCAGGATGGCTGCGAACCTGTCCACCGGGAAAGGCGGCAGTGTGCTTCCCCTCCTGATAAGGGAGGTATTTCTGCAGGTCTTGGGAAAGCTAAATGTGCCATTTGTTCAGTGTTTTGCAGAAGCCGATAGAGAAATAGTTGCACTAGCCAATCTGTGGAATTGCCCCGTGCTGACCTTTGATAGCGACTTCTGTATCTTTGATATAAAGGCTGGCTATTGTCCCCAGAACTCTTTTCAATGGAAAAATATTGGCACCATAAAAGAAAGCCAAGACTGTTATATACCAGCATACAGTTTCTCAGCACAGAGACTGTGCAATTATTTTAACAACTTAAACATGTCTTTGCTGCCTCTTTTTGCAGTTCTCTCTGGCAATGACTACATCAGCCTACAAGCTTTGGAGACCTTTTTTAGTAGGGTTCATTTTCCAATAGGAAATGTGAGTCACTGTGGCCGGAAACATGTTCGGATTCAAGGCCTGTTAAATTGGCTGTCTAGATTTGCAGATGTAGAGGAAGCCATGAATAATGTGCTGAAGTATCTTAACCTGAAGGATCGGGAGTCAGTCAGACAGCTCCTTTACTCAGCTATGGAGGAATATAACCTCAATGACACGGTCAATCTCGAGCCGTTTTTTCATGGAGGTTTGTACGTCTCTCCCACTGCAGTGCAGTTGAGCTTGCCAGATTGGGTTCAAAACGCTTTAGCAAAAGGATCTCTCTCTCCATTGCTGAGCGATGCTTTGGTATTAAGGAGAGTATTTCTTCATGCGCAGGTTGAGGACTTTTGGAGGATGTCTGCCCACTTGGTATCACAGCCTATTCGTAAAGTGATCTATGCACTACTACTAAACATGTACCAGAGCTCACAAGCTGAACTTCAAGAAAGTAAGAGACCTAAGCAGATATTTGTTGAAGAGTTTGACAGATTGGAGACAAATGTGAGAAGATCAAGAGTAGCGATCAGTTTAATTTCTGAACATAATAATGAAGATCTTTCACTTCAAAATCTTCCAAAGGTAAGGTTCTAGAGCTTTTATATTTAAACAGAGGGTTTCAATGCTAGGAAAAAATTCCTGTTGAATCAGCCAAAATTCAACCCTTGGGTGGCTGTAAACACCACTTAACTTGACAAACTTGGACTGAAAAATTTGGTGGAAAATTGTCGACCGAACAGTGACTGCATCCAGTCAGATGCAATCACTCTTCAGGTATTTTAACAGCAGAGGGTATCGGCTATCAGAATACAGTAGCCAGCAGAGGAGATTACCCCATCCGTGCTGTTTAGTGTGGACGGCGCAGGTTTTGATTTCTCTTGTTCAACCCATGGGGCTGATTTAGATAAATTAAAACTAGCATGGCTAGAATTACTTGAGGACTCTTTGTATACTGCACATACAATCTTCAAGAAAGATTATATGTGCATTTAGGCATGATATTTATTTGTTAAAGCCTCCCTTAAGTAGATATCCAAAAGTCCTGAGACCACTGCTGGGCACTGCCATTTTAGTTGTGATGTCAGCAGCTCCAGAAGACTCAGGCCCCTTATAGTACTTCCGTTTCCTCTTCCCCTGGCAGCTACATAAAAGGTTATGTAGGGAGGGGAGAGGTGGAGGAGTTGTCCCAGTACAGAGAGGATTTAGACACTCTCAGGAGAGATGATTAATAACATTTGCTACGGTAGCAACTTTAGAGGCACAGAGCCAGTTAAAAAATGTTTATGGAATGGAAAAATTCTGCAAGTAAGCATTTAGACTTGATTATTTTGTACTGTTACCTGCAGGGTTTTAGGTTTGTGACAGGGTTTCTTTAACCACTTGCCAGCCGCCCAACGCAGATATACTGCGGAAGGGCGGTTCGGCTGCGCAAAATCACGTAGATCTACGTGATTTTATGAACGCGGCTTTCAGTTCAAGGAAAAAAAGTACATGCTGCTTTTTTCCTGCACAGAGCTGTACTGGAACGCAGTAAAAAGCATCAAAAACATACTGGACCCCAGTAAAGTGGAAAAAAAAAACCCCATACAAAATATCTCTAAATGGGATCGCATCAAAAATGCATTTATAAAAGCAGATGCAGAAACGCATCTGGAATGGATTTGGAGGACATTTTGTAGTGTAAACGGGCACTAAAAGTTGCAGTACTTCCAGTAGTGTTATGGCAGTTTCATACTGCCGCACTGCAGTTTGGCCTCAATGCGGGTGCAGCTTGGTATACCCGGGTTTTTTGTGCGGGTTACCTGTGATCTCCCATAAACTTTTTCATTAGATTGCGCATTTTTAGTGTGTTTTTTGAAAGTGCATCAAAAGTTCTGCATGCTGCATCTTTGGTGCACTTTCAGAAAACGCACCAAAAATGCACGATCTGATAGATTTCTTTGGGAAACTGCGGGTAACCCACATGAAAACTGCGGGTACACTGGGTTGCATCAGTGCTGCTGGCAAATGAATGCACTGTACAAACCTAATGGCAGTACGATCTCAAATATTCAGTAAATGAAGTCCATTCTGGTGTACTTGGTTTTGATCGAGAATAGATGCTAAATAGGTCTGCTATTAAAATAAAAAAAGAAAATTGTGCTTCAACTTTCAGCTCTCTTCGGCCACAAGCTTAAAGCTCCTCTTAGGGACCATTGGAGTGAAAATGACTGATCTGAAGTCCGTACCTCCGGCTCACCACCTAACACTGGCTGCTCTGTGTTACTGGATCCAACACGCTGACCCAAAAGTGAAAATGCATCATTTTAAAGCTGTCCTTATCGGAATTGTTTATGGAGAGATCTATGTCAATTTGAATAGGCCTGGTATGTAACTTTGCATCTATCTATCTATCTATCTATCTATCTATCTATCTATCTATCTATCTATCTATCTATCTATCTATCTATCTATCTATCTATCTATCTATCTATCTATCTATCTATCTATCTATCTATCTATCTATCTATCTATCTATCTATCTATCTATCTATCTATCTATCTATCTATCTATCTATCTATCTATCTATCTATCTATCTATCTATCTATCTATCTATCTATCTATCTATCTATCTATCTATCTATCTATCTATCTATCTATCTATCTATCTATCTATCTATCTATCTATCTATCTATCTATCTATCTATCTATCTATCTATCTATCTATCTATCTATCTATCTATCTATCTATCTATCTATCTATCTATCTATCTATCTATCTATCTATCTATCTATCTATCTATCTATCTATCTATCTATCTATCTATCTATCTATCTATCTATCTATCTATCTATCTATCTATCTATCTATCTATCTATCTATCTATCTATCTATCTATCTATCTATCTATCTATCTATCTATCTATCTATCTATCTATCTATCTATCTATCTATCTATCTATCTATCTATCTATCTATCTATCTATCTATCTATCTATCTATCTATCTATCTATCTATCTATCTATCTATCTATCTATCTATCTATCTATCTATCTATCTATCTATCTATCTATCTATCTATCTATCTATCTATCTACACAATGTGTTGCACTGTTGGCAGCAAACCTTTACTCAAACAACTATTTTGTGCCATGTGCTGGGTCCAGCTTCGTGATCTCTAATTCTTGGTGTACTGTGTTCAGAGGGTTACTGGAGGTGCTAAAAATCTTCATTGTGTTAAGCCACTTTGATCTTCCAGGACAGCTGCTATGAGTTCCACCACTGGAACAGCATTATAGGGATCATTGCTCTTCAACTCCTCCATTCAGAAAACATCTAGCATTCCTTCCACAAAATACAAGGCTTTCTCTGAATTGATAAGGTGGAAATTCTGACATTCATCTGCCCCTTGCCTCCCCTTGTCTTTTCAGAGAAAAATATTACAAGTCACTTTCTAACTAGAAAATCTTAATATTGTTAATATTTTATTTCTATAAACTCAATTTCTTTAAATATATTTTTCCTGGAGTTCAGGCTTGTCTGTTAGGTAAGGGGGGGGGGGACAGGTTACTCCAGTCTCCATTTGACCCACTTGTATATGCCTTACATAATATAATGACATAATTATGGCTAATATCTTCACACACATAATGATGTATCTTTAAAAACATATATATTAAATACACCTATTGTTCATCTTTAAAATACAGACAATTAGAGCCCATTCACACTAGCACGACTTGTGAGGCTACTTGTGTAGCCCCAGGTCACTTGACATAACAAAAGCAATGTTAATCAATCAGTGCCGTCTTAATTGGCACTACTGAAGTCACCCCGACTTCAGAAAAGGGTCCTGTACTACTTTGAGGCGACCTGTGATCCGACTGTCCCATATACTTCAATGGGAGTCGCCTCCATATCTTAATTGACACGACTTGTTATCAGACTTTCCAGGAAGAAGAAAGAGATTAGCCAGGCATTCCCCACAGACAAAGTCGCCTGTCTCTTCAAAGTAGTGCACAAGTCTCTTCAAGTCACGGGGCGACTTTCTGGTCATGGTAGTGTGAACCGGCTCTTAAGGATACATCACTCCGTTAACATAGCGTCAGCTTGACTGAGTCTCATCTAAAAGAATGTCAGTTTTCCACTTATTTATGCCCAAAGAAAACAGAGACATCTGCTGAAAGTATAAGACCCTATTGTAAGAGAAATTTTACAACAGAACATATATGAACTCTCTTTCACCTTAAGCAAGATGGACGCTGCACAGTTCAGAATCTTATATGCATAAGAGGGATTTTTAAATCCATTTTTTTTGTTCTATTATTATATTAATAACCCCCAATAATCCCGACAGGTCCATAGAGTGAACTTGGTGTTGAGTTATTCAATTTAAAGTCATCACAGAGGACAGGGGGGCACTCTTTATGTCTAGAGGAAAAGAGATTTAAGGCCCGTACACACGATAAGAAAATCTGAAGGGAAATTTCGTCAGATGACCGATCTGCCGATTTTCGGATTGTTAGTATAGTGCTTTCGACAGCCGAAAAAATCCTGATGTGCAGGCTATAAAAGTTTTATCGTCCATCAACACAACATCCGATTTTCGTCTAATTAATACAGTTTGACGGAAAAAAATTTTAAGAGCAAGACCAGGCATGCTCAGAGACGAAAGAACACATACAAAGCAATGCAACACATGACATCACTTCTGAAGTAGAATTCTGTCATACGGGAAAATTTGTATGAAAATAACCTCTTCACTTTCCACATCAGACTAGCATGCCACAAAAAACGGATGACAGATCATTCGATAATCTGATCGTGTGTACGGGGCCTTAGTCTCCAAATGCAGAAAGGTTTCTTCACAGTAAGAGCTGTGAAAATGTGGAATAGACTCCCTCCAGAGGTGTTTCTGGCAAGCTCAATAGATTGCTTTAAAAAAAAAAAAAGATCTGGATTGTTTCCTAAATGTAAATAATAAAACTGGGTACTAATATTTATAGGTAAAGTTGATCCAGGGAATATCCGATTGCTTCTCGGGGGATCAGGAAGGAATTTTTTCTCCTGCTGTAGCAAATTGGATCATGCTTTGCTGGGGTTTTCCTCTGGATCAACTGCGAGTATAGGATTGTGTATATGGGATTGTATGGTTGGGTTTTCTTTACGGTTTTTTGTTTTTTATTGGATGAGTTAGATGGACTTGTATGTAACTATGTGGGTGGCAGTTTTAAGAGAATTTGTGTTTACAAGCTGCCACTTACCAACAGATTACAATCACCCCCATTTTGTCTGCATCTATTTCCAGAGGGTATTAGATAGCTTGAGCTTGGGCTGTCGATAAATCAGAACTTTAGGTAAACAAACAGCTTAAAGGCATACAGTATGTTTTCCATTTTATCTACTAAGGAATTTATGATTGTGGCCAATCTTGTGATTTAGACATTTCTGCCACGTTGCACAGCCAGACAAAACGTATGTGAAACACCATCAGCTATCCCCAGAACAGCCTTTCTTTGTACAGCATGGCTGCGGTGTGTGAATCACAAGATTGTCTCAGTAAAGTCAAAGATCCTTTGGCAGCTGCTATAACTTTTATAACTGCCATGGATCAACTTTTTTCGTAGCATGAAAGTATGGTCATGTCATTGAAAAATGTTTAACCGATACGTAACATGATGCCGGAGGGAGGAGGTCATGTGAAGTAGATACCAGTGAGGACAGTGGAAGTTTCAAATCCGTAGATAACAACACGAATATTTGCCATAGTGTTTTATTTGAGCCTGTATGGAAAGGCAAAGCAACTTCTTTTCACATGTATTCCACTTGAATTGGAGATAAATTTAAGATAATAATGAGTTGATTGACAGGTGTATTTAACTTGCTGTTGACTTATTTTGACCTCTTATGTGTCTTGTTTCTAAGCTGAATTATCCTCTTTGAAGCAGGTTGCAAGCTTATTTGAAGCTTATAAAGTACCATTCAGCTCCAGTTTGTAAATGTTGAACACATATCCTAATGTGTTGAGTATTGATTGCCACTTTAAATAAGCGGTTAGCAGGATTTAGCACTTCTTGAAGCTTGTTGAAAGGCTGCTGAAGCCTGCTAGCGGCTTGTTTTAAATGGCAATCAACACTCTCATTAGGATCTGTGTTCAACATTTACAAACTGGAGTTGAATGGTACTTTAAAAGCTTCAAAAAAAGTTTGCTGAAAACTGCAGATGCTTTGCCAAAGCTTGCGGTTTACACCGCTCTAGGGACTTATTCACACTTGCTCAAATTATTGATGCTTAGCAAATGCGCATATAGCATTAATGCACATTAATAGATGCGGTTGATAAGCATTTAATGAACAACAAAAACGCTACCCTAAATGCCCTATGTGCGTTTGTGGCACAGTTGACATGTGTTTTTGGTGCGTTAAAACTGTGCCACAAACGCTAATTATTACCTGTAGGGTACTACTGCGTCGCAACCACATCCGGGTGTGGTTGGGGCGTGTTAACATACACTCCTTGAATGGAAGGAGTTGAAGTGCTTCAACTCCTTTCAAACTTGACATGAAGCTTCAATTTTGAAGCGACGCTAAGGGCTCTTTCACATGGTCCGCCTCCGTAGGCGGATCCGTGCTGCTCAGCAGGGGATCGTAAACACAGATCCCCGCTGAGCAGAAAGGTGACATCTCCCTCTCTGTGTGTGGAGAGGGAGGTGTCAGAGCCCCATGCACCTCTATGGGGGAATCAGATGAGAGCGGACCGCCTGTCCGCTCTCATCCGATCCCCTGGACGGATGGAAAATAGGGTTTCCATCCGTCCGGATTTCACGGACAGGATCGGATGCGGATGGCAGCGGGTGTCAGCGGACATGTCTCCGCTGCCCCATAGGGATGCATGGGGGATCTGATCAGATCCGCCTAAAAAACTGGCATGCGGATCTGATCGGATCGCTCGTGTGAAAGGGGCCTTAGGCTGTCAATTGTATCATTTGCAAAGGTGTTTGAGGGGCGTTAAAAATGCTCCTCAAACACCTGCTTTCAAAGCCAGTATGAACTAGGCCAAATAAAAGTTGAAGCCTGTGTGATTCTCATGACTGGTGTGGGGAGAGAAGCCGTTGTAATGTCGACTAAAGCTCATATACCAAGGCCCTGTATTCCAATATAGTTTCATTTAACAATAAGATGTCGGGTAGAGTTTGCCTTCAAGAAATCTGTGAAATTAGACTCAGTGAGACTCTTGCAGCATTAACTTCTTTTTTAGAGTTCCAGGGTGATGGCCCACAGGCAGTGTGTGAGCAGATGAAACGGATAAAGTCAGAAGGTGCACAGCATAGGAAGCTGAACCTGGAGGATCTACATATACTATGCCAATGGCAGTGCTGCCTGCAGATGGTCCTGTCGCTTAATCATCTTCTATGTACACCTCTACCAGTACCGGATTTAACCAGGTCAGAATACGCTGCTTCTATGCATTTTTCATAACCTATTCCATTATTATACATAATATAAACTCCATAGGTAGCCAAGGACCTTTCCCAAATGAGCCATGGAGACTAAGTGCTTAGGACAAGTACCCATTTACAGTATTCTGGTTATTTAAAGGGGAATTATAGTCATTTTAGGGCCCATTCACACCAGGATGTTATTGTTGCAGTGCATTTATGACGCACACATTATATGAGTTATGTTGTAATAAAGGCAGACCATTATTTTAAATGAACAAATACATGGCAATGGTCCAAAATTCTAACCTAGAGCATTTTTACTTGTGCAGCACAGAGGGTCCCGTTTACAACAAATGGCCCCGCAGGCAATAATGCACGTACCCTGCGTTACCGCAGTGCAGTGATGTGAATTGGCCCTTAATGATTTTTGGTAAACATCTAAAAAATCTGACTGAAGCTATTGTATCATCATTACAGGAAGGGAACTAGCCTTTTAAGATGGAGAGGTTAGTTATGGTGTACCCTATACATCCAGATTTAACAACCCCAATTCCAAAAAAAAAAAAAGGTAGGACGCTGTGTTAAATCTGCAGAAAAACAGAATGCAATGATTTGCAAATCCCAAAAACCCATATTTTATTCACAATAGAGAAACATTAAATGTTTACTCAGAAAATGTACCATTTTAATCTCTTCTCGCCGGCCGTATGCATATATGCGGCCTCTTGGCGTGTGGACCTTAACGCCAAGCGGCCGCATATATGCGTACCTAAATGTAAATAGAGCTGTGCTTTGATGCTGGCACGAGCATTGAGGGGCCCAAAAAGACGAACTCAAATTTTACGTCTTAGAAATACAAAAGGTGGGGAGGTTCACACTTCAGCCGACATAGCAGAAGAGTTCTGCTCTTTCTATCGGTCACTATATAACCTACCGGAAATAGGGAGCAAGAAAAGTCCAGAAAAGGGGAAGCAGATAGAGGAGTATTTACGAGACTCGGGCATGCGTACACTTTCAGAAGACCAAGTACTGACTTTGGAAGGCGAGATATCGGGGGAAGAGCTGGCCGCTGCGATTTCACAGACCAAGGCACATAAGGCACCTGGCCCAGATGGCTTTACTTTAAGTTATTACAAGAAATTTGGGGAGCGTTTAAAGAACCCCCTACTATCACATTTCAATGAAGTGGGAAGAAGAGCGGCGTTCCCGTTGGATTCTTTACGGGCGCATATTACTCTAATACTTAAAGAGGAGAAGGACCCCCTGTGTTGTGGCAGCTATCGCCCGATATCTTTGATAAATGTAGACACGAAACTATACGCAAGAATATTAGCAAATCGGCTCTTACCACATATGGCAGACTTGGTCCATTTCGACCAAGTGGGCTTTATTCCTACCCGGGAGGCCCGGGACAATACAATCCGAGCCATAGATTTAATACATCGGGCACGTACATCACGGAAGAAGATGGTTCTCTTCGCAGCAGATGCGGAAAAGGCCTTTGACAGGGTGGCGTGGGATTTTATCTGGGCCACCCTGTCATACATAGGCCTGGGACCACAAATGCTGCAATTTATACTGGCACTTTATACGGTCCCTACGGCTGCGGTTAGGGTAAATGAATGGAGTTCGAGTTACTTCCCTATCTCTAATGGCACACGGCAGGGGTGCCCTCTATCCCCGCTTATATTCGTGTTGTGTCTGGAACCCCTATTGTGCAGAATTCGGAGTTCTCCGGATATAGCGGGAATCCAAAGCGGGGGGGAACAACACAAGGTGGCCGCGTTTGCGGATGACCTGCTGTTTTTTGCTACTAACCCTTCTCTTTCATTACCAAATATTCTAGACGCCCTGAAAACATACAGTGGGTTCTCTAATTATAAAATTAATGTAACTAAATCAGCGGCACTCAACATATCGTTATCTGACCAAGAAGAGAGAGCACTTCGAACAGCGTTCCCGTTTCAATGGGCCTCAGATACGCTGAAATACTTAGGGATACAGTTAACGGTAGATCCCGCGGATCTCTATAGAAAGAATTACCTTCGGCTTGTAGGAAAGATTAAAGCAGATCTTAGAATATGGCAGCTGTTGGCAGTGCCGTGGTTTGGGCGCTGTAGCGTTATTAAAATGAATGTGTTACCCCGTATTTTGTATTTAATGCAGACAATTCCAATAGCAGTTCCAAAAGAATTCTTTCAATCAATCAAGGGCATACTCCGCGCCTATATTTGGGCAAACAAATCCCCGAGAATTAAGATGCAGACGTTGGCCTTACCCAAAGTAAGAGGTGGGATGGGATTACCAGATATCCTGAGATATTACAGGGCGGTCCATATAGTAAGGGTGGTAGACTGGCACTTCAATAAACTTACCAAACGATGGGTGGATTTAGAGAATGAGGAAACAGGTCAGCTAACCCCCCCAGCCCCATGGTCGGTGTTCGAATCAAAAGACGCTATTCTCAAACATCCTACAGTGGGAGCGACTATAAAAGAAACTAAAGCCCCGTACACACGTACCGATGGTCGGCTTACAAATGTTCCTCTTTTCTCCCCGGGATGTCGGTGTCTGCTGAAAAGTGCAAAGACAGCACAAGGACAGCACAAGAATTTTGTCCGCCGACTGCAGAAGTGATGTCATGTAATGGTTAACTTTCCCTGTGTTTTCTATTTTCTGAGCATGCCCAGTCTTGCAAATCTGCGGTCTGTCGGCCGAATTGTGTACTGACAGGCGAACAATCGTCCGTTCTGGTGTCGGCATACAAATATTTTCATGTTTGCAAGAAAGACTTTTGTCCGCGGATTGTGCGCAGACATCTGTCGGAGGCACCATACTAACACGCGTACAATCGGCAGATCCTTCGTCCACCGACGTTTGTATGCCGACGATCGGTACGTGTGTACGGGCCTTAAGAGAATTCAGTCGCATTGGAGGGTAGCCCCGGGTATATCTCCGATGACACCGATCTTGGGGAACCCGGATTTTCCCCCGGGGTGTATAAATGCCAGACTCCGTAGGTGGGCTCAGAATGGTAAAAGGCGCCTAGGTGATATATGGCAAAATGGGCCTATGCCCTCCCTAGAAGAACTTAGGACAGGTGCAGGAGAATCGCTAGATTATTTCAGCCTTTATCAGTTGTATAATTATATTAGATCAGTTCGGCAGAAAGGGTATGCACCACGAGAGCTAACGGATCTGGAAAATATGTGTAGAACAGGTAACGCGACGGGCCATTTGATATCAAGGTTCTATACACAATTGTCAGAAGATGAGGGAGACCAACAAGTGCCGTTTATCCAAAAATGGGAGCAGGAGTTAAACACTGTGTGGTCAAAAGAGCAAATAAATAAGACCCTGAGATTAGTTCACCAATCGTCACTAGATTGTAAGATCCAAGAGACAGGGTATAAAATTCTAACCAGATGGTATAGAGTCCCATCACTATTACACAGAATAAAAGAGGCGGTCTCAGGAAAATGCTGGCGGTGTGGATTGGAGGATGGAAATATGGTACATATTTTTTGGGGATGTAAAAGAGTGCGGCCATTTTGGAATAAGATAGCAGTGGCTATAAAACATATAGCCAACGTGGATATACTAGAGGACCCCGCGTTGTGCTTGCTGCATTTGACAGGAAGCTCAGTGCGGAGCTACAGGAAGTCCCTGACTCTGCGTCTGTTGAATGCAGCAAGGGCATGCATACCAATTTTCTGGAAACAGACAGTGATCCCAACTTACAAGTTGTGGTGTGGGAAGGTCAATGAGATTTTTAAGATGGAAGAACTGTCCGCCATATTGGGAAATTCAGAGGATCAAGTTAAGTTGAGATGGAGACCCTGGGTGCAATACTTGGAAGCCAATTCTTCTTAAAGGGAGTTTAAGAGAGGGTCACCCTGGGCGGAGCCTGGTCCAGGCTGCGGGGGGACGGTCCCCATACCCCTTCTGGCGTACGGTAATATAGTATGGAATACATCTTCATACGAAGAAATGTTGGGAATGAGTGCATAAAAGTATAAAAACTTTCTTTTTTGTTTTTTTTTTATTTTTTTTTCCTGTTTGTTTTTTTTTTTTTTTTGGTTTAATTGGGGGGAGGAAGGAGGGGGAGGTAAGGGGGGTGGGGTTTGGTCAGATCTTGACAATCTTTGTTTGAAATGTATGTATATATAAAAAAATCACCAATAAAGATATAAATTAAAAAAAAAATAGAGCTGTGCCCAGAGTGCACGCTCCTGGCACAGTTACTGGCAGCTGATGGAAAGTAGAGAAGTATCGCAAGTAGAGATTAGGAACTTTCCAGTGACAGCCAGTCACGGCATGCATGTGATCAGAAACCCCGCCCCCACCTCCTGGCATCCCGGAAACCTTTTAAAGGGCTGGGAGGTGCTGGTGTTAGGAAATAAAAGATCATTTTGAAATTGATGGCAGCAACACATCTGAAAAAACTGGGACAGGGCAACAAAAAGCTGGCAAAGTAAAACTAAAATTTCAAAACATTTATGACAGGGCCATGTTTACCACAATGTAGTACTCCCTCTTCTTTTCACAGCACTCTGCAAACATCTGGGAACTGGAGAGACCAGTTGCTGGAGTTTTTGGAGAGGAATGTTCCATTTTTGCCTGAGCATATGCTGCTCTAAAACCTAGATATAGCTTTCAGCGTTGATGGTGCCTTTCCAGATGTGCAAGCTGCCCATTCAATACACATTCTTGCAACCCCATACCATCAGAAATACAGGCTTTTGAACAGATCACAGATAACCTCCTCCCATGCTCGCCTCCAGGACTTTACCAGAGCCTCTCCAATCCTGTGGAACTCCTTACCCTTATCTGTCCGATTATCTCCTACTCTATTAGCTTTTAGGCGATCTCTGAAAACCCTCCTCTTCAGAGAAGCCTATCCTACCCACACCTAACAACTCTACCTCCATTTTACCCATCCCCCTCGGTTACTGCCTTTTGTTTCACTTGACCCTCCCTTCTAGATTGTAAGCACTAACGAGCAGGGCCCTCTGATTCCTCCTGTATTGAATTGTACTGTAACTGTATTGTCTTTCCCCACACTGTAAAGCGCTGCAGAAACTGTTGGCGCTATATAAATCCTGTATAATAATAATAAATAATAATAATAACAAGCCGGAAGGACCCTCTCCTATTTAGTAAGAACAGGGCGACCAAATAATGTCCAATTTCAATTCGCCTGACCCCAGAACAGTTTTCCACTTTGCAACAGACAATTTTAAATGAGCTTTGGGCCATAGAAGACGGCGGAAGTTTTTGCAATATGTTCAGGTATGGCTTCTTCTTTGCATGACAGAGCTTTACCTTGCAATTTTGGATGGGGCAACAAACTATATTCACAGTGATTTTTGGATGTATTCCTGAGCCCATGCAGTGATGTCTATCCCAGACTCATGCCTGTTTTTAATGGAGTGCTGTCTGAGAGCCCGAAGATAACAAGGCATCCAATATTGCATTTCAGCCTTGTCCCTTGCACACAGATTTCCCCAGAGCCTCAAAATCTTCCAAACTACAGCCCTCCAGTTGTTCAAGAACTTAAACTCCCATCATGCCTAGTCATGTCAGAGTTTTACAATGCCTCATGGGACGTGTAGTTCTGCAACAGCTGGAGGTCCATCATTTGGAGAACCTGGCTATAGATGATATCATTTTGCAATTTTACGTTGAGAAACATTCTAAAATTGTTTGACAATTTTTAGACACAGCTTTTCACAGATTGGTGAACCTCTGCCCATCTTTATTTCTCCTGAGACACTCTGGCTCTCCAAGATGCTCTTTTTATACCCATTCAGGTTACTGATCTGTTGCCAATTAACCTAATTAGTTGCAAAATGTTCCTAGTTGTTAGTGCCACTTACTTTGCCAGCCTCTTGTGGCCCTGTCCCAACTTTTTTGAAACGAGTTGCTGCCATTAATTTCAAAATAATTTTTTTTTTTTTTCATAAAATGGTACATTTTCACAGTTTAAACATTTCATATATTTTCTATTGCGAATAAAATAGGGTTTATGAGAGTTGCAAATCATTGCATTTGTTTTTTTTCTGTAGATTTTACACAGCACTCCCAACTTTTTTGGAATTAGGGTTGTGGATTTGACACTGATTAGTGTGTAAAAAGCATCTTTCTCAGTGATTTTGACAGACAAACTGTTAAGCATCACTAGCTCATCGATCTAAACACATTAATTATCATGTAGGATTTACTGTGTGTTCTGAAATGGGATTATAATGCTTCTTGAAGCTCTCCATTCAGATGGCCTAAAAAGAAGATGGGGTACAGTTATCTTTATCATAATCATCATCATTAGCAGCAAGAATTTCATACAATAGGAAACTGTTGCGTTTGTCAGGGTAATGTAAAGTTACTACAGCCAACCTGTTTCATAGTTACAAAGTCTTTCTAGTTTTTATTGTTCTCTTATAGTAAACTGTTAAAACACAGCAAATTGTTATATGTCTGTCTTTCTCTCCCATTGTCTAGATTGTACAACGGTTCTCTTGTGTATGATTTGGTGCAGAAGCTGAAGACGTTGTCTATTGCTGAAGACATTTTCAAGCCATGTCCACCTCTGGAGAGGTTATATCGGGACTGTGTTGGTGCTGTAATGTCTGCTGTACCACCAGACTGTTTCCAGAGTAGATCTAAATCAGCAGCCAAAAAATCTAAGAAAAGTACTAAATCGGGCAAAACCTCAGCCAATATGCCAAACAAGACAGAGAATCAGCCACAGCGTAACATAAGCAACCGATTTGCTACTCTGCAGCTAGAAGACTGACCTTCTAGTGCAATTTTACCAAAAAATGAATCAAAGGGCAGTGGACATATTACAGCATGCAAACACCGGTAAAGGTTGGAAATCTTCTCAGGAATAGGAGAGCAACTAAAGGCAATGTACTTAGAAATCTATTACTTAAGAGCTGTCACCATAACAGCACTAAGGGCTACTTATTCCATCCTGCTGCTGTTCACTATGCTTGGTAGATTAAAGGTTGAGTGTTCATACACCATGAGGACTTCACCATAGATTGAATTAAAATCACAGCATGCATGGAGTCATGAATAATCCCTGCAATGTTTCTAATATGTGTTTTTCCTATAACAGTCAGCTCCATCTAGTGGCTAGAATGCAGTAATTCCTAGTTGAGTTATTACAGGAAAAATGACATTACTGCTATTAGATGATACATTACGGGGATTATTCATGCTGGTTGTGTCAATGCGGATTCATTCACACAGAAAATTTTTTTTATAAATGGATTCTTGAGTCTCTTACAGACTTTTCCAATTAAATGGTTTAGGAATACAGCAACCCGAACAACCAGTGTGGTTGTGGGTTCAGTAAAGTGCATTCTAAATGGCTACTATAGGTTTCTACACTTTGTACCTAATTAGTTGCTTACTTACCTAAAGAGTGTCTCAACTTTTGTGAGGAAAGGGGGAAAAAAAAAAAAACCCTTGGCGATCCTGTACATTGCAGGGATTTAAATGGTAACTCCACTTTAATGGGAAAAATATAGCAAATAAAAAGAAACTAACAAAGTATATACAATTGCTACACAAGCAATATTGTTATTTAAAAAAATGACCTTTACTTTTCAATCTGCTGTACTGTAATTTTCTGTAAAATTCAATGTAATATGGCAACCTGGAGGTTTTCCGTACATCGTTGGTATACAGAGCTTATCCAGAAATGTAATTTCCTGCTTGTGTGATTGGTCCATTGATTTTCTAAGAAGTCTGCACTAAGATACAAGTCCGATTTTAGGCATCCTCATTTTTGGTGCGATAATCCTAAATAGTTAATTTCTTCTAAAGGCATACAGACTCTGCAGCTTTCCTCATTAAATAATGGAAAAAAAAAAAAAGTAACCTAGTTAGATTCCCTATGGAAATTTTTTAGTACCGTAGTTTGTCGCCATTCCATGAGTGTGCACAATTTTAAACATGTTAGGTATGCATTTACTCGGTGTGATATCAGCTTTCATAATATACAAAACAATTGGGCTAACTGTTTAGGTTTTTTTTTAAAAAAGTAAAGTGTATTTTTTCCAAAAAAAAATTGCTTTTGAAAGACTGCTGTGCAAATACTGTGTGACATAAAATATTGCAGCGACCACCATTTTATTCCCCAGTCTTTGCTAAAAAAATATATATACATATATATAGAAATGTTTGTGGGTTCTAAGTGAATTTCTAGCAAAAAATACTGATTTTAACTTGTAAGCAACAAGTATCGGAAATAGGCTTGGTTCTTAATTGGTAATTGTGGCAGCAGACACGGGGAGAAGAACCCCAGTCTGCTGTCACAGCGGGGATCGCATGGGGGGGGGGGGTGCGTTTTGTAGGGGAAGCGGAATATGGGTGTACCGTGTATCAGGTTAGAAAAGGTAAATTTATTCTTTAAAAAGTACATATGCAAGACATATGGATACTATACTTCCAAGTATAAAAAGTTCAATAAAGATTGTATTTTTATATACAATGTACATTTTATGGAACGAACATTTTTAAACAAAAAAAAATATATATGTAATTTAATAAATTAAATTCCTTTCATGCAAAAACATAATATAGAAAGTCAGCTTGGGAATACGTAGCCTTGTGCTTTTTCTAAGACGCCGAAAGTCAATATTGACATCGTATTCTTGTATTGCAAAGTGTGTTTTTCCTCCAATATAATGTACTAAAAATGTTAAAAACAGGATTATTGTTCAGTTTAAAAGATAATAATTATGGAGTATTTGTATTGTACAGTTTTTAACGTTGTTTATGGCAGCTGTCTGTTTTTAAATATAAATGGCAATGATGATGAGATTTTAATCAGGTTTAATAGCAATCCAATCAAAGCTGGCTCATAAAATATATTTCTACAGATCATATGGCATAGTTCAGTATTTTATCAATATATATACCCTAACAAATCTGTTTTACACATGCCCTCTGTTACCTATAGCTGTGTACTTTACTGCCAATAACCCCAACTGTAAATAAAAGGTTTCCTTATGTCATAAATTTGTCAGCTGTTTTATGACAGCTTGGAAGTTTTATTAGAATTATTGTGACTTTCATTGTAGTACATGAATGACATAATCCTTATGGAGGAACTCTTAGCGTCGGACACCGCCACGTTAGATCATTTTCATACTCCGTGAACAATCTGGCTACTTTTTTCTGAGCAGCTTTTAAAAATCTATTCTGACTTTTAAAGGTTAATCCAGCCTTCCCAAAAAAAAAAACTGCCTATGCAGATAAGGGGTGCTTGTAGATAAAAAAAAACAGCTCTAAGCTCAGCATTTGAGAGCTTGTTCCTGTGATGTGATTGCAATAGCAACTAGGCCTCATTTAGTACCATCCTGGGAGTATTCTAGTGAGGCTTTAGAAGGTATGTAAAGCAGGGTCAAACAGATCAGACCAGAGCACAACCTAACTGGATAATAAGGACAGGAAGGCGGAGCATCACAAATCACAGCATAAAGATTTTGTATGGATGTTTATAGACTTTTTTGTAGAAGTGATTTTTGGGTTTTTGATTTATGATATACACGCACCGGCCATTTTATTAGGTATTGCTCGGTAACACAAATTGCTAATCAGCCAATCACATGGCAGCAGTTCAATGCATTTAGGCATCTAGACATGGTAAAGACGATTTGCTGAAGTTCAAACCGGCCATCCGAAATGGGAATTTAAGTGACTTTGAACGTGGCATGGTTGTTGGTCTGAGTATTTCAAAAGCCGCTGATCTAATGGGATTTTCATGCACAACCATTTCTAGGGTTCACAGAGCATGGTCCGAAAAAGAGAAATACCATCTCTGAATGCACAACACATCGAATCTTGAAGCAGATGGGCTACAGCAGCAGAATACCACACCGGGTGCCACTCCTGTCAGCTAAGTTATGGTACAATGCATCCGAAAGTATTCACAGCACTTGACTTTTGCCACATTTTGTTAGGTTACAGCTTTATTCCAAAATAGATTAAATTCATTATTTTCCTCAAAACTCTATAAACAATACCCCATAATTACAACGTGAAAGAAGTTTGCTTGAAATCTCTGCAAATATTTCAAATGAAAAAAAAAAATCCCATGTACATAAGTATTCGCAGCCTTTGCTCAATACTTTGTTGAAGCACCTTTGGCACCAATTACAGCCTCAAGTCTTTGAGTATAATGCTACAAGCTTGGCACACCTATTTTGAGTCAGTTTCTCCCATTCTTCTTCGCAGAACCTCTCAAGCACCATCAGGTAAATGGGGAGCGTCGGTGCACATCTTTTTCAGATCTCTACAGAAATGTTCAAGCCTGGGCTCTGGCTGGGGTCACATTCACAGTTGTCCCGTAGCCACTCCTTTGTTATCTTGGCTGAGTGCTTAGGGTCATTGTCCGGTTGGAAGATGAACCTTCACCCCAGTTTGAGGTCCAGAGCCCTCTGCAGCAGGTCTTTATCAAGGATGTCTCTGTACATTGCTGCATTCATCTTTCCCTCAATCCTGACTAGTCTCCCCCTTCCTGCTGCTAGAAAAACATGGGCTATTGTTTGTAGAATTTTAAGGAAAATCATTTTAAAATAAGGTTGTAACATGTGGAAAAAGTGAAGCTGTGAATCATTTCTGGATGCGCTGTATGCTTACATGAGGACTGGCCAAAAAAGGAAAATTTGATAGAAGATTACCATTTTCTGTTATTTGCCATGACTGGTATTTTCAGCACCACATACAACAGTCGTTACTGCTTGGTGAATTGAACTAGAAGGCCTGACAACTGTGTAAACAGTTATGCACAGCAGCCACCAAAGAGAAAGCAGTTTGTAAACAGTAAGGTATAATTACATGAACCTGCAAGTCCAGTTTCACACAGGCTTCAACTTGCAAAACAGCAGTGTGAACAGCAAGCTTTTATGAACATTTGCAAAGATTTCAGTACGCATCAAGTAGTTTTCTTGAAGCCTTTAAAGAGCCATTCAACTCCTTTTTGGAATTGTTATACATAGATCTGAACAGGAGTGCCAATTGTCACTTTATACAAGCTGCTAGCAGGATTTAAACCAGCTTCAAGTAGTGCTGAAGCCTGCAAGCAGCTTGTTTTAAGTGGAATTTAGCAGTCATTCGGATCGGTGTTCAACAATTACAAACTGGAGCTAAAGACTGCTTTAACCACATTGAACTTAAGACTGCCCACCGCAGTTATACTGTGGCAGGCAGCCTCTCTTGCACGAACTGACGTAGCCCTACATCAGTCATGCGCATGGTGCTGGGGGGGCGAGCGTGTGCCGCCGGTGAGGCTCTCCCGCCCCCTCTAGGCAGTGGGGATGCTGATGAATGGGGCAGTCGGCTCCGATTGCCGCCGGGCGCCTACGATCGATCTCTGCTGAGAGAGAAGAACAGTTAGCTGTTGTAAACACAGCTGACCATTTGTCCCTCTGGACTGATCACAGAGCGCCTGTAATCCTTCTATATAGGATCACAGGTCTCTGTAGTCATTTCACAAGCCCTGTCCATTCCTCCCACAGTTAGAAAACACTCCCCTAGGCTCACACTTAACCCTTTGATCACCCCTAGGTTATCCCCCTTCCCTGCCAGTGTCATTATTACAGTAACAGTGCATATTTTTAGCACTGATTTCTGTAGTAATGTCACTGGTCCCCCCAAAAGTGTCCCAAATATCAGTTAGGGGTCTGATCTGTCTGCCCCAATGTCGCAGCCCCACTAAAAATCGCAGATTGCCGCCATTACTAGTAAAAAAATAAAATAAAAAGGAAATCTTTCCCCTAGTTTGTAGATACAATAACTTTTGCACAAACTAATCAAAAGACACTTATTGTGATTTTTTTCCCCAAAAAATATGTAGCAGAATACAAATTGGCCTAAAAGGATGATAAATTTTGTTTTACTTTTTTTTTCTGGGAATGTTATATAGCAGAAAGTGAAAAATAATAATTTTTTTTTTTTTTCCCCAGAATTGGCATTTTTTCGTTTATAGCGCAAAAAATAAAAAAACGCACAGGTGATCAAATACCACCAAAAGAAAGCTCTATTTGTTCGAAAAAAAGGACATCAATTTTATTTCGGCATAGCGTTGCATGACTGGGCAATTTTCCATTAAAGTAACTCAAAAATGACCTGGTCATTAAACTCCTTCCAGTCCAGAACTGGTTAAAAGCATTAAAGCTTGCTGAAAGCTCTGCAAATGCTTTGTAAAAGCTTGCTGTTCACACTGCTCTTATACAAACTGAAGCCTGTGCGAAACTGGCCTTACTGCCAGAACAGGCATATAGTAATAGAAGTTCAAACTTCATGGTCCACATGCTTGTTGTAGGTCAGCGGCTCACTGGTAATGAATCATGGATGAAAGCCTTTGAGATACACCTTTACATTTGTTAAAGGCAGGCTGAAAGCACAATCAGCTTTAGCATTTGTATGTTGGGTTTAATGTAGGAGAAGAAAAAGAACTCCTCCTGCACTGACTTATCAGGGAGGTAAGAGCAATATTTCCAACAGAAATGACTGCTTGATTTGGCCACCCAAATAAAGATGAACTTCAGCCAAAACCGCTAAATACAGAGGAGCATCTTATTGCAAGATCTAACACAAACCTTTCCATGAAACCAATGTATTTATTTTCCTATGCCATAGGTCGGCAACCCGCGGCTCTTTTAAACCTTTGCCACGCAGTGCCGCCGATTGGCGGCCTTCTGGGTGTCATTGGGCGCATAGCAATGTGCATAGCAATGTGCCCGACACTCCATCACTGTGGCACTGTCCTGGCTGTAATTGATCCAGGCTGGACCAATCAGAGGACATCCCGGGTGACGTCACCTTCCCGACCGCCGTCAGAGGAGCACAGCGGCGCAAATGCAGGTCGAGGAAGAAGAAGAAGACGTCCGACCGAGACCCGACTCCCGTCAGCAGCATGCCAGGCACGGTGATGGCAGGAAAGTGAAGTGATGCTTTGAAGGGGGCACGCACGCACGCTGGTCTCTGCATTGAAAGGGGCACGCACGCTGGTCTCTGCATTGAAAGGGGCATGTACGCTGGTCACTTCATTAAAAGGGGCATGTAAGCTGATCACTGCATTGAAGGGGGCATGTACGTTGGTCACTGCATTGAAAGGGGGCATGTACGCTGGTCACTGCATTGAAAGGGGGCATGTACGCTGGTCACTGCATTGAAAGGGGGCATGTACGCTGGTCACTGCATTGAAAGGGGGCATGTACGCTGGTCACTACATTGAAGGGGGCATGTACGCTGGTCACTGCTTTGAAAGGGGCATGTATGCTGGTCACTACATTGAAAGGGGCATGTACACTGGTCTCTGCATTGAAAGGGGGCATATATGCAGTGTTAGATTTGTTTTAAATTTCGCAATGGTTTTGCGGCTCCCAGTTTTTTTTTTTTTTTCTTCGGAAACGGGTCCAAGTGGCTCCTTTTGTCTTAAAGGTGTCAGACCCCTGTCCTATGCCATTGGTTTGGAACTGTAAAATGATAAAAACTATGTAGCAAATAGTAATAAATAGAACAAACACACTACGCATGTCTCAAAAATATTGTTTTGGAATAATTTATCATAAGAAAGGAAAAGTTTTTTTTTTTCTTTTTTTTAAGATTCAGATTTTATAGACATTAACCAAAAGGATGTACAGTATGATTGACAGTTACATAGTACATGGTAGCTGCAATATTATACAATTAGCTGGTCAGGCAAAATCTGAAATAATGACAATACCTTAAAGAAATATTACAGTGTATCAGTAAAACAATAAAGTGTCCCTGTCCATATCTGGAAAAAAAAAAAAAAAAAAAATCAGCAGCCTGTTAAAAAAAAAACACTTATCTGTTTGGTGGGTGACAACTCCCAAAACGTTACGCACTTACAGAACTACAGTTGGAACTGGTATAGAAAACTTTCAGGAGTGTCCTGTGCTTGGCCCTCTCTGTGTGATGTGGTCCCAACAGTCTGCCCCTACCTCACTGTGTTCTGTAGTGAGGTTGTAGCTGGCAGGTAGAAGCACTGTGCACGGGGGGGGGGGGGGGGGGGGGGCAGGTATCTAATACTCCCAGAAGAGCAAGCTACCAGTAGCGGCTGTAGCTCTGTAGGGGCGCGACTGTTGTAATTCTTTTTTTATTTTTGTACAGGGAGCAAATGAGTCACCTAAACAAGAGTAGTAAACAAGTTGCAAGAGTAGCTCTGGATCGTGTTGAAATAAATTTCAAACTTTTGTTGCTGCTTGGATTTTCAGTATTAGATGCACATAGCAGTAAGGACCAGTGCAATGGGGGAAAGCAGTAGACAGAATAAGGGAAGTGTTAACACAAATGCTGCACTCATGACTTAACTTTACTGCCTTCCATCCAATTAACCGTCTCCGCTGTGTAAAGTGCATATACTTCAACACTGATAACTGCTCTCACTGGTAGCATTTCTCAACTGCGGTCCTTGTAGGCAACAGCTCCTCCATGGTTTCCAGGCCTCCCATGTAGAAATGTGGCTATACGATCAAAAAAAAAAAAAGTATATCTGGCAATGGAGATTTCTCCATCCATGATGTTTGGCGTGGATGGGCAAACTGACTGATATCTCACCTGAGGAGCTGAAGAAGAGAAATCTATGCGTATGGCTAGCCTAAAGCTGGATACACAATAGACAACTGTTGTTGGTAGATTTCCTTTAGATTTAAACCCCGTACACACGTAGCTATTGTCAGCCCAACGATCGGCCGTCTTTTGTCCGGTGCTGTCCTGTCGGCTGAAAAGTGCTAAAGACTGCACACGACTTTTGTCGGCCAACAACAGCCGACTGCAGAAGTGATGTCATGTGATGGTTAACTTTCCGTGTGTTTTTTCTTTTCTGAGCATGCCCAGTCTTGCTATTCTGCTGTCTGTCGGCCGAATTCTGTACTGACTGGCGAACAATCGGCCATTCTGGTGACGGCCAACAAAAATTTTAAAGTCTACACGCCAGATTCTGTTCGGCCGAAAATTCGCTGTCGGTTGTCGGAAGCATCATACTAACAAGCCTACAATCGGCCGATCGGTCGGTGGCCGAATATTTACGCCCGACAATCGCTACGTGTGTACGGGCCTTTACCTTCAACTATGTAGTGCAAGGGCCTGCCTGATTGCATATAAATTGAAAGTGTTTAGGTCTGACCTCATATGGTTTTGGTAAGTCTAAAGGAAAAAAATCGAAAAGAAAATTGTATAATGTGTGTCCAGCTTTAAGCTGGATACACACTATACAACTTTTTGTTGTTCAATATCCTTTAGATTTACCTTCAGCTATGTAGTGCAAGGGCCTGCCTGATTGCATATAAATTGAAAGTGTTTAGGTTTGACCTCATATTATATGGTGTTGGTAAATCTAAAAGAAAAAAATCTAAAGAAAATTGTATAGTGTGTATCCAGCTTAATTCTAGGGCTACACTGGTGATTAAAGCTAATTAGTACCAGGCTATTTAACTACTCATTGGCAGTCATCTCATTAGCAGCACATTGATTTCAGTAAAAATGCTGGCATTTTAGTAATATAGGCTAAAGTACATTGCAGTATACAATTAATGGCTCCTTTCACCTTAGAGACTGAAATAGTGAGAGAAGCTATACAGTAGGTGTCCGATAATGCTGTATCAACCTCATGATTTAAACCTATTGCAGACACCGGTGATTCCACAAGCACTAGAAAACATGTTCTGCTGTGGAGAAATTAAGGCTCGCTTCACACTGCCTTGACCTAAAAGTGGTGAAACTTACGGTGTGACTTTGTCAGGTGACTTGAGTACTACTTTGATAAAAGAATAGAAGAAGAAGTACAGGAACCTTTTCTGAAGTTGGAGCGAAGACAGCTCTCATTGACTAACATGGGATTTCAAATGTCACGCGACTTGGGGTCTCACAAGTCGGACCCTGAGTCACAGCAGTGTAAACCAAGCTTTGCCCTTGTTCACATTGAATGCGGTTATGAAATCGTACGTTTTCATCTTGACTCACACGATTACAAAGCCGCATTTCAGTCCGACTTTAAAGACATGTGTACGTGTTCATGCACAGACGTCTATTGAAGATGCCCCCTGTAGTCACCAAAAGTAGTGCAGGAACTTGGGATGGTGCCATTGCCAGCAATAGGCTGCGATTTAACATGCAATTTGACCTGTCAGATCGCGTGTCAAATAGTGCTGATGTGAACAGGGGCTATAGGAATCACTGCCTGATGAATGCATGTGTCTTTACTCAGTTGACCCATAAGTGCCGGGTCACAATTGTGCGATGCGGGAAGGCTGCAAATTTGCAGCCTGTTCCCGCATCGCAAACGCACATCTGGCAGTTCACACTGTCATATGCGATACGCTGGGGGTGTCAATGAAATGTTAACGACACCCCCAGTTTTATCACATATCGCAGTGCGATCTGACAGTTCGCACAGGATCGGATCGCACAAGTGTGAACCACTGTGCGATCCGATCCTGATGCGGCGGAAAAAATGCCTCATGTGCGAGTTTTGTGCGGGTGCAGTGCTAATTTAGCCATACAAAGCGTATGGCTGAATTCGCACTGCACATCCGATCGCATGTAATGAAGGAGCAGTGCGCTCCGATGTTACATGCGATCGCCGCACACGCGGATGTGTGAACCGGCACTAAAAGCTGAAGAAAAATTTAAAAATAAACACACCTTTAAAAAGCCAGAAACGCACGCCATTCATAAAACCAGAGCTGCAGAGCAGACTGACAACAGAGTAAAAATCTCTGAATATAAAACACTCTGATATTGGTATTTATACACAGCACTGAATAGTAAAAAGTGCACATTTCTAGAGAAAAAAAAAAATGGCAGGGTTTAAAGGTTCCGATAGTAAAGTTTTCAGTCTGTTCTATAGCTATAATTGTCTGCTAAATAATCAGCAAATCATTAATTCAGCTAAAGAGCTGTACTCGGATGGAAACGGCCATGCCAGTCAAGACAGCCAAACTAATATAAAGAAGAATTTGAGCAGGGGCTTGTTGAAACGTGGCAAAAGGCAAAAAGCAAATGGTTGAGCCATAACTCCCTATCACAATTAGCAGGCAGTTTCACCACTGAACACATCCCATTAATGTTAACGGGGCAGCACGCAACCTCTCTGCACAGTTGTGGAGCCGTGGTTTGGCTTTTTTTTTTTTTTTTTTAAACGGGTAGTAAAGAGGTGAAATTTTACCCCTCTCAGTTGCCTGTCAACCACATATTGCTTTTCAGAGGAGTGGCAAGGTCTTTTATAAAAGGAGAATGAGCCTTTAGCCCCCGGTCACACTGTCTTGTGATTTCACAGGTCCAACTGTTCAAATTTGTGCAACACTGACTTTGCGGTGCCACACTGATTTGAAAAAAGTTCCTGCACTATTTTTGCCAATTTCAGGTGTGACTTGCATAGATATCGGTGCATGAAATCGCACAAACGTCAGCCAAGTTGCACCTGAAGTTCTACTGACATGCGGCTTTGAAATGGCATGATTTCAAAGTCGGATTTGTGACTTAGGGTCTAAAATACAAAAACAGTTGATTTATATAATAAAAAGGAAGAATCTAATCAGGTGCTCCAATGTGTTGCTATGAGACTATTCAATTTTGACTTCAAACCTTTTGATTCTGTTGACAATATAAATGTAGTAAAATGTTTCTAGAGGTAACAGTAATGCTAAAATGCAGGTCCTTTGTTATGCCTGTCCTTGTGGGACCCAATGGACCCCTAGCTTAAGCTGTAAATGGGACTTAACGTTGGCCCAAGTTGTGATTAGGTTATACCCTGTCTAACACTAAGCACTGTTGCTGGTCAGTTGAATGTCAAATAGAATGCTCACAGTCTGTCATTTGTCAGCTGAATGACAGGAGGAAGGGTTTAATCTTTATTTGTGTAAAAGTCAAGGGCCCAAGTCTTGACCTGAGATCCAATGCTCCCTGCAGGGACACGGCTCATTCTGATTAACATTGCATCAACAGCATCATAGGAACCCTGCAACATTGTTAAATTAAAACATTTTAGACATAGTCATGTTTGCTTTATAGAGAGATAAATATGTGGAAAATGTAGATGGAAGACAAGTACAGTGAGGGGGACGGGAATGGCTTACACACTTGCAGCCCCCCCCTTCTCTTACTTTTCCTAGCAGTGTTGCCAGATATCAAGTTGAATAAAAAAAACCTCTTTAATGTTTGAAAGACAATTAATAGCATAATGTATTAATTTGCATTTCTTCCAGAGCATTTATTTAGAAAAAAAAACTACTCAGGCCGGCCATGCAAGCAGCAAATTTCCTTCCTGCAACCACCATTGCAGAAAAATTTGCTTGATTTCCCCCATCAACACAGACAGTGCTAACAGGGGAATCGCTCCTGCCAAGCCACCGTCTTCTCCAAGCTGGGGGGGGGGGGCGTCCCTGTCGGGAGAAGACGGCGATTATCGCTAATGGCTATAGCAGCTGCTTCTGATAATAGCAAGAGAATCCGGCAGACTGGTTGATCAATCAACTTGGTACATTCAGCCTGCCCATTACCAGGTTGAATCGTATATGGTCAGCAGAGATTTGAACCATGTATGGCCGGCCCAAAACTAGCCAATTTAGCCATCCTGCTTTGCAGTTCAAAGTGAAGGTAAGGTGCCCTTTAAAGTTTGAGAGTACTGAAAACACGCAAAGCAAATGGACTGGCCAGTGGCGACAACCTGCGCATATAGTCCTCTCAAGCGACATACACACAAGGCTGAAGCTGTGATATTCAAAATAAATACAGAACAATATGGTGAAAGCAAACATGGCACATGAGGTGCGTTTTAGCTAAACGGCTTCAAAGACATTAGAAAACATTTTCTTTTAGTAATAAAACCCCATAAAGTGGAATATAGTCATATCATTATGTACATATATATAGATTTATAAAAAAAAAAAATTATCTGACTACATACGTAAGCGGTCTGACTGTACAAAAACCCTCAAACCAAAGTTTTGGTGGAGACAGAAAAGGCATACACCACAGAATGATTGTTCCTCCTTGATCAGTCATCTCAGCAGATGATCACAAGTCTTTGCAATACTTGTATGGTTCTCCATCTGTTGGACCACAGGTCCTGCGAATTCCACTTGTAGTTTGGTGTGTCATACAAGTCCATTCTTGTGAGCTGTGAAAAACTACGCAGGAAGCTGCAACAGGTTTCCTTTTTTGCAAGCCATTGGAGCACCTTTTCCCCATATGCAGTTAAAAAAAAAAGAATGCAATATGCATCATACTTCAAGAAACAAAGAGGACGGCGATCCTTTGCGCTTTGGAACCCCTTCTCGACTCCGCTCAACTTTTTTAATGATTTCGGATACGATGCATACAGAAGACGTCAGTCCTATAAGGAACAGCAAGTCTGCAAGGTAGAACAATGAGTTAGGATGTTGCTAAAACAGTAATGGAATTGGGTACAGTGATAGGAGCAGGAACTTTGATTATACAGTATATCAAATGGCAAAACGTTTTTCCTTTTCATTTTGGAGAGACAAACACAAGAGAAGTGGGAGGAAATCTATCCAAACCGAGGGGAAATCTCTGTCAGAAGTCAGTGGAGCAGGTGCCCCCTTGGAAAATTTCCCACCACCACCTACTCTGTTAAATCTTGAATTGTTCATCTTTTTCAATCTGTGACAAAAGTCACCATGCAAATAGAGAGGGTGAATCTACCCAGAAGAAACAGCATTAAAAAACATAACGGAAGAGGGTGCCAGCACGCTCTTGAATGAGGTTATTTTGCAAGAGCAATATACAGCTACACCGAGTAAGCCATAGCACACCATTATAGGGCCACAGTGGAACCCTTTCTTAAGGTGAAAGACTGCTTGTCTGTCACCTTGAGAAAGGGGCCACCCAGGCCCCAAAACATTGTTAGCTTTGAAATATTGTTGACAGTGTAAAGCCTCATACACACAATCAGATTATCAGAAGAACTTTCATCTGTTTTTTGTTGCATGCTAGTCTCATATCGAAAGTGAAGAGGTTACTTTCATACGAAAATTCTTGTTTGACAGAATTCAACTTCAGAAGCGATATCATGTGTTGAATTGTTTTTGTTTCCTGAGCATGCGTAGTCTTGTTCTTACGATTTTTTTTCAGACAAAAACTGTACTATTTAAATGAAAAATCGGATGTTGTGTTCACGTACGATAAACATTTTTTAGACTGCACATTCAGCTTTTGTTGTATGAAACATTCGTAATCGGCTGGTGAAAGCACTATACTAACGATACGAAAATTGGCAGATCGTTCTTCAGAAGAAATTTAACTTCCAATTTTCTTATGTTTACAGGCCTTAACTGTTGGCTGTGTACTCCCGACAAAGGAACATGAAGGGTGTGCTGCTGGATGGATTTGTTACAAGACTAAAAAAATAAATATTGGGCTTTAATTTTTTTTTTTTAAGATTATTCTATATATTTGCAGTGCCTATAAAAAGTATGCTTCCTTTCTACAGAAAGATAAACTCCAGGCAGATGTAAAAGGCAAATGAAAGCATGTACTTACATGTATTTCTCTAATGACAAACAGTTAAATTCTCGAGTTTGATTTGGTATCAGTTTCTTCTAATCCAATGTACAGCAGAGCCCAGAGTGGGGTAAAAAGAGGTTGCACAAGCAGACAGTCAGCTGTTCTGCAATGCTAATGTGCTAAGGACATGCTTAAATGCTAAAAAGAGGTGAGAGCAGAGCAAAAGCGATGAGCTACTGCTTCTCCTTTCACGGTCTAATCACAAACCGAAAAAGGGACAAGACGTGTGTTACTAAACTGCAGCAGAGAAAAATTGGGTCTTCTGCCTTGCCAGACAGGGCTATGCTGTATTGTGGAGCTGTGTAATTTTAGGACTGAATAGACAGAAATACAAATACTCTGGCATGCAAAACAGCTTTCATACACATTTCATCCATGTATTCCACGGTTTGCCTGGAGTTCAGCTTTAAGGGATAAGGTTACCATTAAGAAAAAAAATAAATAAAATATATGCACCTTTTTTGCAGGTAAAAAAAAGAAAATGGGATTTTTGACTTACCATAAAATCCATTTCTCTGATATTCATTGACCGACACAGATCCTGATTCTTCTTAACCATTGGGTTATACTGCCCCCTACAGGAGTAGAATACTAGCAAGAAAAAGCTTGACTACGTCTATGGACAGTCCCAGGGGGTATACATCAACTCTCAGCTATAGGCACTCATTTTGTTACAAGTGTCAGAAGAAAGCCAACTCCACGGAGGGGTGGGTGCTGTGTCCGTCAATGAACATCAGAAAAAATAGATTTTTGTAAAATCTTACCGTAAAATCCTTTTCTCTTAAGCTCATTGACAGACGTAGTCCTCGTTGATTAATAACAACTCGGGTTATACTGCCCTCTACAGGAGTAGGACTAGACAGGAAAGAAAACATTCTGGCCACACCCTAGGGGCAGTCCCAGAGGGTATATCCTCACTCTCTCTGCTACAGCAAATCAGTTATGTCACAAAGCAGTGTTTAGAGAATTTAACCCAACCCAACTCAAAAAACAGAGGGGCGGGTACTACGTCTGTCAATGAGCTTAAGAGAAAAGGATTTTACGGTAAGATTTTACAAAAATCCATTTTTCTCTGTCGCTCATTGACAGACGTAGTCCTCGTCGATTAATAACAACTCGGGACGTCCCAAAGCAGTACCACAAATGAGGGGTGGGAAAATGGAAATCAAAATCCAATCTAGAAGGCCCAACCGGTGCCAACTAGAAGTTTTAAAGGCTCATCAATCAAACGAGGAGACTCAACTGAAATTCCAACGGAAAAAACCCTCGAGGTAGACCACCGGTCTCCTCAAATTGCGGCCTGCAAAACCTTGCGGCCAAATGAGGCATCCGCCGATGCCATCACATCAACTTTATAAAATTTTGTAAAGGTATGCACAGACAACCAGGTAGCCGCCTTGCACACCTGGACCACTGATGCCTGATGGCGGTAGGCCCAGGAAGTACTGAGCGCTCGAGTGGAGTGTGCCTTAACAGGGAACGGAGGATTCCGACCCTTAATGGAATAAGCCTGTACCACCGTCTGTCTAATCCATTTGGAGATAGTCACGGCAGATGCAGGCAACCCCTTTCTGGGGCCATCCGTGATCACAAAAAGTGAATCCGTCTTACGTAACGTTTCCGTAGCCTTCAGGTATACCCTGATTGCCCGAACCACATCCAAGGAATGCAACGCATATTCCCGAGGATGATTGGGCTGAGGACACAAGGAAGGTAGCACAATATCTTCATTCAGATGAAAGTCTGAAACCACCTTAGGAAGAAAGGATGGCTTTGGATGAAGAACTACCTTATCCCTATGAACCACTAGATATGGGGAATGGCATGATAATGCAGCCAGTTCTGACACCCTGCGTGCAGAAGTAATAGCCACCAAGAAGGCCACCTTCTGAGATAATGTAAGCAAGGGAATCTCCCTGATATTTTCAAAGGGAGGTTTCTGCAGAACCGACAAAACCAAATTAAGATCCCAAGGTGGTAAGGGCACGCGGATTGGCGGAGCCAAGTGCCGCACCCCCTGGATGAAATTCCGCACCAAGGAATGAGTAGCCAAAGGCTTCTGAAAGAAGATTGCTAATGCTGAAACCTGACCCTTGATGGTGCTCAAGGATAGTTTCTGCTCAACCCCCTTTTGCAGAAAAGCCAAGATTCGGGTCAACGAATAGGTACGTGGGGGAAATCCCAAAGATTCACACCACGCAATACAAGTCTTCCATGTGCGATAATAGACTTTGCTGGAAGTCGCTTTCCTTGCTTTAATTAGAGTAGGAATAACTGAAGCTGACAACCCTCTGCCCTTCAGTACCTGGGTCTCAATGGCCAGGCCATTAAAACCAGCGACTGTAAAGCATGATGGAAGATCGGTCCTTGAGACCGCAGATCCTCCCTGAGAGGAGGTCTCCAAGGAGCGTTCGCGACTAGCATGTCCAAGTCGGCCTGACGACCTCGAATTTCCAGGATAACTGGAGTTCCCTCTATCTCTATCCTGCGGAGAAGTCTCAGCAGCAACTTGAGAGGGGGGAAGACGTCTAGTAGCTGATACTGCCTTTGTAGGCCGTTCAGCGCGTCTGCTGCGTCCGCTAGAGGATCGCGGGCGCGCGTTACCAACCTCCGCGCCTTCCTGTTGAGCCTATATGCCAACAGATCCACCTCCGGGATGCTCTGATGAAGACACAGATGGTGAAATCCTTGGTGATCGACCTAAGTCATCACCCTGATCTTGTCTGACTGGATCCGAACCAGGCTGCCCTAGAGCTGCTTGGTCCAGGCAATCCGACAAATTCTGATCGCTCTCTGTTCCCACACATTTATCAGAAACTTGATTCTTATCAGGAGTGGTGATTTCTCCTGGTTGAGCATTAGAGACCGAAGTCACCAGACTAGAGGCTCCTTGGTCTGTTTGCTCAACCGGATCCGATTCCTGTAGGGAACTGAAATTAATCTTTGGAAAAGGTAAAGAAAATGATCTGTTCAGGGAACGGTAACTACCGCTCCCTGTAGCACCTAAATGTTGGAAGGGAAGAATCGCACCGGTAGCAGTGATCGACACTCGATCTTGTATCCTGATCGTATGATCTCCTGAACCCCTTAGTCCGGGATTCAGGAAAGCCCTAGATCTGAACACCGGTGAAGACGTCCCCCCACCCCTAAGCCGGGTGGGGGCGCACCTTCAGGCTGTATTAACCTTAACTTCAGGTTTGGCTGAGTCGGCCTTTTGTTTGCCCGACCAGCGCCTCTTGAACCCTCCTAGAGGGGCTTTGCCTTTCCCGCTCGCCCCAGCGGAGCGAACGAACCCTTTATGAGCGGCAAAGAAAGGTCCACGCTTGTTACGAGGTCCTTTAGCTTTAGCAGCCTGCGGCAGAAAAGTGCTCTTGCCCCCAGTGACATCCTTAATGAGCTCATCTAGGGTGGCCCCAAATAGGCGATTCCCCTGAAAGGGGAGATTCGCCAAGGCTTTTTTGGAACCTAGATCCGCTGACCAGCACTTTAACCACAGCACACGTCTGAGGATTACCGCTGACATAGATGCATGCCCTAACAAGGGGGTGGCATCCAGGGCTGCGTCACAGACGAACTGCAGTCCTTGTATAATTTGTTCCATCAAATCAGATGCTGCCTGGGGGATACCTTTCCCCTTTAGGTCATGGCGTACCAATCTTGCCCATTCCGTTAATGTCTGTGAAACTAAACCAATGACAATCACTGGTCTAAAGGCTGACCCTATCAAGGAAAAAATAGTGCGGGACTCCGCTTCCATCTTCCGATCCACCGGATCCTTAAAGGACGGAGCGTCCTCCAACGGGATAACAGTGGCTTTATTCAGTCTGGAAATAGGTGGATCCACCACTGGTGGTACCGTCCATTTCTTAATGAGGGATTCCTCAAACGGATAGCGTCTAGCAATGCGCTTGGAAACAGTAAAGGTACGTTTTGAATGATCCCATTCCTCTTTAATTTTATTACCAAAACATTTGGGTAAGGGAAAAACCTCCGCCATCTTGGTAGGTTTACTAGTACCAAAGGGAATTTCCATCTCAGTTGCTTCTGCCGGTAAAACCTCAAGTCTTAAGGTTTCCCGGACCGCCACAACTAGTGCGTCCACCAATGCTTCTTCTTGTACTATGGCGGAGGCAGGAACGTCCTCCTCACTGTCTGAGGGAACTTTACCTGAGACAACAGCCCCTACAGAGGGACCTGCAGCTGCAACGACCATCTCAGAATCTGAATCTGAAGTATCAGATGACATAGGGGTAGGCGGGGGTCGCTTTCTTGACCCCCGTCTCTGACAGGCCGTCTCCACCCGAGACACCAAAGACTCCAAAACTGCTGTGAGTGCATCCATACTCTGAACTGGAGGGTCCTGCGGCCACCTCGAGGGAAACAGGTGGGGGTACCTGTGTGGCAGGGTCCATGATTATTCCAGACACTTGCCGGAAAAAATTAATTAGCCAAAAAAAAATAAAAAACTTTTTTTTTTTTTTTCTTTTTTTTTTTTTTTCTTTTTTTTTTTTTAGACCCCCAGCGCCACTCAGTGTTACCTGCTTAGGGACCCCTACAGAGCGAGAGAGAGAGAGAGAGAGAGAGAGAGAGAGAGAGAGAGAGAGAGAGAGACCCCAAGGCTCACCACTTGATGCACAGAGTTTCAATACAACTTGTTCCAGCACTGTCTATTACAGACAGGAAGTCTTTGGCTGGCTTTCCCGGGTAAAAGGAGGCGGCTCCGCCCCTTTGCACGCCTTCCAGCGCCTCCCCTTAGCTCCTCGAGGTGTTTGGTCACCTCAAACATG
Source organism: Pelophylax lessonae (assembly GCF_965119305.1). Classification (NCBI taxonomy): domain Eukaryota; kingdom Metazoa; phylum Chordata; class Amphibia; order Anura; family Ranidae; genus Pelophylax; species Pelophylax lessonae. Next base: position 172,952,044 of record NC_138772.1, on the reverse strand, counting down.
GCCGCCCCCATGCTGGAGACACGAGGCTACGCCAATATGGCGGCCTCGTGCGATCTGCAAGAAAATGGCGGCGGCCTGTAAAGGATAGCGGCGGGTAGCAGCGGCCTGTGGGATGTTTATGTTCGGCCTGGCGGCCTGCGGGAGTATCTCGGCCCCACAACCTTCACCCTGACTGGTGATAAGCCTGGCCGGCGGTACAGGACCCTGGCGGGCCGCATGCGGTCCGTGGGCCGTCGGGAGGCAGCCCTCTGTCCTTCCGAAGTGACCCTTTGCTGGAGGAATGGCGATCTGGACTGCAGTGACTCAGGCATAGGCATCGGCCTGTGTACACCTCTGACAGGTAGGATACCTTTTACTTCAATAGTAATGCCCCTTATGTACTGCCACTGACTTCAGTCACCCTTATCAGTTTTGCAATGACCTTAGATAGTCAGCTCCCAAACCAAGCCTCCTGGTTTTTGTTCACAAAAATCACACTCAAATTGGGGGATCTGTGACCTGTTATAGGATAGAGGGGAGACCCATCCTACCATTCCAGAGAGGGGCCCGCGTCCACCACAAACCCGACAGGGGGGGAGGGGGAACATACTACTCACCATACCGGAACCAGGCGGGCGCAACTCCTGACAGAACCCCTCTCCACCGGGGTGGGGGGGCTGTCGACCAATATGGACGCCGTGACTCTGTTGGTCATTGGCGTTCAGCGAGACGTTTAACTCGCATGGTCAGTCTCCGTCCTAGTGGGACTATGTCGCGGCCGACCCAGCGCGGAGCTATGGCCTGCACGCACTCGTAGGCTGAACTGGGGTGACCACTGGATCTCAACATCCAGCCCGTCGCCCAGTTACAGCTTTCTTGCTTGAAGATCTCACAGGAACACTGGAGAAAAAAAGCTGTCTAAAAAAAAAATCTTTCTAAGAAAAATTCCTGCCAGGACCAAAGATCCTAGCAAGGCATCTAGGTCCTTACTCCTAACTAGACAGAAAAAAACTGATTTGCTGTAGCAGAGAGAGAGAGAGAGAGAGAGAGAGGATATACCCTCTGGGACTGCCCTTAGGGTGTGGCCAGAATGTTTTCTTTCCTGTCTAGTCCTACTCCTGTAGAGGGCAGTATAACCCGAGTTGTTATTAATCAACGAGGACTACGTCTGTCAATGAGCGACAGAGAAAATAGATTTTACGGTAGGTCAAAAATCCCATTTTCGCTTTCGTTCATTGACATACCGCTCCGGATTCTTCTTAACCATTGGGATGTCCCCAAGCAGTGTCAAACATGAGAGGTGGGCTAACCATAGCCAACCAGGTAACAGAGCTCAATCATAAGAAACTGGAGCTCACCTGAAAAACAATTTACCCTCAAAAGACGTTTAGGTCCTCTAAACAGCAGCCAGCAAAACCTTGCGGCCAAAAGAAGCATGCACAGATGCCAACACAACTACTTTACAAAAACCTTTGTAAAAGTGTTCACCGAAGACCAGGTGGCCAACTCGCAAACCTGCGTCGCTGACGCTTAAAGACGGAAAGCCCAGGAGACACTAAGCGCCCTAGTAGAGTGCGCCTAAACAGGGAAAGGAGGAACCTGACCCCTGATGTAATAGCCCTGAACCACCGTCTGATCCATCTGGAAATGGTCGCAGAAGAAGCGGACAACCCTTTGTGAGGTCCGTCCGTGAGCGCAAATAGAGAGTCTGACCCTAAAAGACTCCGTAGCTGCCAGGTACACCCTAATTGCCTGGACCACCTCCAAGACATGCAAGACAATTTCCTCCAGATGTTTAGGCCTGGGACACAGGGAAGGAAACACAATGTCTTCATTCAAATGACAGTCAGAGACCATCTTAGGAAGGAATGACGGACAGAGGCAAAGCACCATCTTATCCTTCTGAAGCACCATAAGGTGAACAACAGGATAAAGCAATCAGTTCAGACACACTGCATGCAGAGGTGATAGCCATCAAAGACCTTTCTTTGGCAGCCACCTTCTGGGGCAGCGTAAGCAGGGAAACCTATTGAATATTTTCAAAGAGAAGCTTCAGTAGAGCTGAAAGCACCACATTAAGATTCCAGGGCAGCAACAGAGACTGCACTGAAGGAACCACATTTTCAGACACCCTGAAGAAAAGGTAAGCACCAGGGAGTGTGTTGCCAAAGGTTGTTGGAAAAAGACCGCCAAAACCAGATACCTGGCCCTTTGAAGGTACTCCAGGCAAATTTTTGTTCAACCCCCTGTTGGACAGTTAAGATCTGATCCACTTGGAAGGAGCGAGGATGAACCCCAAGAGACTAACACCACGCAATGTTTTCCACGTACGATGGTAGATCTTCCTAGGAGGTAGATTTCCTAGCTTTTAACTGCGTAGGAATCACAGATTCAAACAAACCTCCACCCTTCAGAACCTGGCGTACAACAGCAGATCCTTCCTGAGAGGTAGTCCCCAGACACCCCTGAAGACAATTGTCCAATGAGCTAGACAAGGTCTGATCGCTCGGAGTTCTAGTACACTAATCGGCAGTCTGGGCTCTGCCAGAGTCCAGACCCCCTGAGCGTGTCTGTGCTGAGTACGCCTCCCCACCCAGACAGGCTGGCATCCGTGGAGACAACCGTTCAATACAGGAGAAGGATTTTTCCCTGTCGAAGTGCCAGAGAGTAAAGCCACCTCTAGAGACTGTGGATCCTTGACCCATTTCACCAGAATCTCTTTAGCAAACATCTTGTATGGAACTGTGCAAACAGACCGCCTCGAGGGTGGACACCATCAGGACCAGCACCCGCATGCAAGCCCGGAGGAGTGACCATCTTCTTAACAGCAGAAGCTGAATTGCCTCCTGCAATGTCTGAAATTTTTCCAGAGGAAGAAACACTCTGGCTAAGGCCAAGTCCAGAGTCAGACCCAGATAGGCCAGTTCTTGTGGACAGAACCAAAGCAGACTCCTGAAGGTTCAGGATTCTACCGAACTCCCTCAGAGTTTGCAGAGCAATCTCCAGTAGTCCAAGCAGTCAGAGACTCCACTGGCAGAAGATTGTCCAGGTATCCCAGTACCAGGATCCCCCGCTGACTCAAACAATGTCAGCACCGGGGCCAACACACCTGCCTGAGAAGACCCAAAGGTGTGGAAGTGAGACCAAAGGTCAGTGTCACAAACTGATAATGCTCCTCGTTCACGGAAAAGCAGAGGAATTGCTGGAGACTGGCACATATTAGAATGTCGATAGAAGTGAGAAGAAATCCCCCTGATTTAGGGACGCCACTACCATGTGAATGGACTCCATGCGTAACTTCTGTTTTCGCACAAAGCAGCTAAGCACCTTGAGGTCCAGAATTGGACATTCCTTGCCTTCCTTCCTGGGGACTGTAAAGAGGTTTAAGTAAAAAAACCCTTGAAAATGTTCCAAGTCTGAACTGGACTATCACCCCTTGAAACAAGAAGTCTTGGACTGCCCCAAAGAGACCTCGTAAGTGATCTGGGGACAAGTGCAGGTTGGAAGGGAAAAAACCTTTCCCGGGAGGACAAGACTGAACTTGAATAACTTCGTGGACCCACTTGTCCTGTACCAGTGAGGTCCATGGACCCAGAAACCAGCGAAGCCGCCGCCCCCCCACCCCAGATATGGGTGAGGGCGCCCCTTCATGCAGAGGCAGCCTTGTCCGCAAGTCTGGAAGAGTCCGCTCGTGGCTTGCTAGACCAGGTCCTCTTTGAACCTCTGGTGGAGGCCCTGACTTTTGATCCCTTGTCTTGAGATCCTGAGAGACGAAGAGGCTGCTTAGTAGCCGAGGAGAATGGTCCAAGTCTACAACGGGACTCCTTGCCCATGGTAGCCTGCGGAAGAAGAGTACTCTTCCCCCGGGAGACCCTTAACAATGTCATCCAAGGAAACTCCAAACAGGCGATCTCCTACAAGAGGGAGGTCAGATAAGGCCTACTTAGAAGTCTAGTCCGCAGACCAGCATTTCAGCCAGACAATAGCCGAAGGACCACTGCTGATACAGACAGCCTAGAAATCAAAGGATAAATGGAAATAATAATCAGCGCAACACCACAAAAAATAGTATTGTGAAATAAACAACAAAACCCCAGGCAACAAACAGTCAGTGTTAACACATCACAGTGCATAAACATAAATAAAGCTGCGCCAGGGAAATAATTAATAATGGTGACTCAATTGATAATTAGTAAATCTCTGTGGATGATTAATAAATTTTGTGCAAAATGTGCCACAACAATTAACAAAATAATAAAAATAAATGAGACTGTGTGTGAAATCCCAGTGATAATAGTGCAATAGTGTCACAATAGTGTAAACTTGTCCAAAAATGAAGTCCTGACTCCTTAATAATTCAGAAAAAACCTCAATAATAACTTGTGCTGTGCTTCAAACAGTGAATCAGTGCTTCACTCCGCTCTACTTCCTCCAGTGCTCCAGTGATTAGTGCTCTTTAAGCAGCTCACCTTACACATAGACTCATATAGAGTCAATCAGGCATCAGTGGTAATTAGGTATGGCATATCCTCTGCAATCCTCAAACAGCTTTCAGATCCTGGTATACTCTTTTATATATAGACTCAAAGAGTCAACAAGGCATCATTGGTAATGCATATTCTCTGTAATGCTCCACCTCCAATGGCTTAGCCTTCAGGTCCCAGTATATTCAGATAAAAGAAGAAACAATCTAGTGCTCTCTGTATACAAACCACTTTATTAGATACAATAAATGAGGTACTCACAGGGGTAGCACTTGGTATAGTGCGGGCATGTAAAGGCTGACAGCGGTATAGTCCTTCCTGGATCGGACGTTCTGCGAGTAGGCTCCTCCCCCGTATACGTTGCGTCATGTGACTTTGTCACAAGTTATTATTGAGATTTTTTTCTGAATTAAGGACTTCATTTTTGGCCAATTTTACACTATCGTGACACTATTGCACTATTATCACTGGGATTTTACACACAGTGTCATTTATTTTTATTATATTGTTAAATGTTGTGGCACATGTTGCACAAATTTTATCATCCGCGTAGATTTACTATTTATCAATTCAGTCACCATTATTAATTATTTCCTCGGTGCATCTTTATTTATTTATGTTTAGAAATCAAAGGAGCGGCATCCAAAGAGGCATCACAGACAAACTGTAGCCCCTGGACCAACCGGTCTGCCAGCACCGCAAAGACAGGGAGAAGCCATTTTCCTTTCAGGTTCCGGCGTAAAAAGCTCAGCCCACTTGGTCAGAGTTTGCAACACCAGGGTAATAGTAATTACCGGCCTAACTGCCGAACAAGCCACAGAGCACATATGGTGGGACTCCTCAACTGGGATAAAGGTAACTCACTCAGTTTGACTTGGAAACCGGCGAGTCCACTACAGTTGGGACCGTCCACCTTTTATGCAGTGAATCCTCATAAGGATACCTCAAGCAAACAACGCCTAGAAACTACTGCATTTTGGACAACCCCACTGTTTTGTGACAATGTTGCCAAGGTAAGCGGAAAGAGGAACACCCTCAGCGCTTGGGAGGGCCTGTGGGTGCCAAAGGGAACCAGTGCCTCCGATGAGGCATCAGCCACAAACTCCATTTTTAAAGTTTCACGCACTGAAACAAACAGTGCATCCACCAGCGCCTATTTAAGCGAAGCTAGAGGAGCAGAAGAATCATCCTCACTATCTGAGCACTAAGGGTGAGTGAACGCAGACCCAGCAGGGTTGCTATATATGGAGCTCACCCCGAAAAAACAAACAAACAGGGGAGGCCTCTGACTGCGATCCCGCAAAGGGGATGCCGGCCAAGGGTCCACAAATGGACCACCTATTGCATAGGTCAGCAACCCGCGGCTCTTTTGAACCTTTGCTGAGGCTCCGGGGTGGATGCTAGCGAGGGGAGGAGGCACACTGTGCGTCCCGACACTCCCCACTGTGGCGCTGTCCTGGCTGTGATGTCGCGTGGGGGGTGGTGCGTGCGTTAGCCACGCAACGTCCCGACGTCACCTTCCCGCCCGCTGTAAGAGAGGAGGGCAGCGGTGCACATGCAGTTCGAAGAAGACGTCCGTCCAGACTCCCGTCAGCAGCAGCACTCCAGGCATCAGTGTGAGGTAAGTGAAGTGATGCCTGGGGGGGGCCCACACACTGCTTTGAAGGGGGCACGCATGCACACTGGTCTATGCATTGAAAGGGGGCATGTATGCTGGTCACTACATTGTAAGGGGGCATGTATGCTGGTCACTGCATTGAAAGGGGCATGTATGCTGGTCACTAGATTGAAAGGGGCATGTATTCTCGTCACTACATTGTAAGGGGCATGTATGCTGGTCACTACATTGAAAGGGGCATGTATGCTGGTCACTACATTGAAAGGGGCATGTATGCTGGTCACTACATTGAAAGGGGCATGTATGCTGGTCACTACATTGAAAGGGGCATGTATGCTGGTCACTACATTGAAAGGGGCATGTATGCTGGTCACTACATTGAAAGGGGCATGTACGCTGGTCTCTGCATTGAAGGGGGCATGCATGCTGGTCACTGCATTGAAAGGGGCATGTACGCTGCATTGTGGTATGATCATTGGGCATAGCAAATTTTGCTATGGGGCCCCGTGATTTCTAATTGTGTCCCTGTTTTCGACCCCCCGGTAGGTTTTTGTAGGTTTTGCGGCTCCCAGTTTTTTTTTTCCTTCGGAAACGGGTCCAAGTGGCTCTTTATGTCTTAAAGGTTGCAGACCCCTTTTTTCCTATTGGAACCAGCAAAAAACAAGAGGGTAGCCTTCCGAGCTCTCCATAGAGGACATAGCCTCCTTAAAAGTGGGCTGCTCGCTGTAACGTGGATGTGCAGGCAGGGTACCCTCACTAAAACAAGGCAGGTGCCCCACACAATAATGGTGGCAAGACTCATTTAAATGAAGTGCCCCCGTAGTGCCACCCAGTCCAAGGGAGGTGCCAAGCTGACTATATGACCCAGCAGGGCGCAAGCCACAGCCTAAATTTTCGTGGGGGCCCAGCCGCAATTGCACGGATCCTCAGCCCGGCAGATGCCCAAAGGGAGAGTGGGGGCTTCAGCTACACGCACTGGGGCTGGCCCTCAACAGCAGCGCACGACTCGACCGCAAGCCGCGGCCTGAATTTAAGGGTGCCAGGCCGCAAGCTTCAGCGGAGCCAACCACCCAGGGGCAGCAGAATGCCCAAACGGGAGGCAGTGGCTTCAGCCATCCTAACAGGGGCCGCCTCACATAAGTTCCGAGAAGTAGCCCGCAAAGCTACGGCCTAAATTTTAGGCCAGATCCGGCCGTGTGAGGTGCGTACCCGTGGATGATAAAAACATCTGCTCCCCCAGCCCAACAGCCGCCGCAGTGAGCCCAGAGGACATCCCTGCCCTAGTCGCAAATCCCTAGGTGGCAGGGAACCCTGCTCAACCACCTGTTGCGCACCCAGGAAAAACCGCTCAGCAGCAACTACAACCAACCCCCTCTTAAGAGCATGCGGCAAAGCCAACTCATCACCTCACCGGGGGGGGTGCGGCGGCTGAAAGATCCACAGTGACCAAACTTTTAGGAGGTACTGGGGGAAGGGAGGGGAACCCGGGGGTCCGACCATCCCATGGAGGGGCCCACGTCCACCCCAAAACCCTCCAGGAGGAGTGGGGGGGGGGGGGGACAGCTACTTACCACACCAGGAACAGGGTGGGCACAGCTCCAGACAGGACACCGCTCCATCGTAATGTGGGTGCTGTCGGTTAGGCCGAAGCCAGTTTGTATGCGTCCTCAAGACATTTAACTCCCAGGCCAGCTTCCGCCCAGTGGGGCTGTCGTGGCCGACCTAGCGCTCGCTGGCCAAACTGGGGGGGACCCCAAGGATCTATATTATCCAGTCCTTCGTCCAGTCCGGGACTTGATTGCAATTCTCACAGGAACAAAATATTAAAAAAGAGGAAATAATTTCCATTTGAAATGAAAAAAATTGCCAGACATCCCAGCAAGGAACTAGGTCCTAACTCCTGACTAGGCAGAAAAAAACTGAGTGCCTATTGCCTATAGTGTATACCCCCTGGGACTGCCCATAGGCATAGTCAAGCTTTTTCCTGCCTAGTGTCCTACTCCTGTAGAGTTAGTACAACCCAATGGTTAAGAAGAATCAGGAGCTGTGTCCGTCATTGAACAAAAGAGAAATGTGCATTTACTACTTTTTTTTTTTGTAGGAGCCTAGAAAGCATTGCACCAGTGATCAGCTGTAAGCTGTCTGCCTGTACATCTTACAGGAAGAATCAGTAAACTGCCAGAGAACTACAAGCAGACAGCTGCAAAGGAGGTGGTATTTGCAGTTCATTCATTCACAGAACGAAGAATTCTGAATGAACAATGCGCTTTTCAAAAAGTGACAGCTA